>NW_025727941.1:0-300000 GCF_021461385.2 Schistocerca piceifrons
AGAGTCAGTCTTCTTGTACTTATGTCAGCATTGTGCATTTTCTATTTAATTCCGATGCAATTTCTGTGATTCATCGTCAATAACAAGGTCAAAGGGATACAGTAAACCTGGAGTGAACCATCGGAATCTATAACTAGAGTCAATGGAATGGTTCAAATCATAGACAGTAAGGGGAGTCTGTCTTCTTGTACTTAAGTCGGCATTGTGCCTTTTGTATTTAATTCCGATGCAATTTCTGTGTTTCATCGTCAAAAAGAAGGTCCAAGGGATACAGTAAAGCTGAAGTGAAGCATCGGAATCTATAACTAGTGCCACAGGAATGGTTCAAATCATAGACAGTAGGAAGAGTCAGTCTTCTTGTACTTAAGTCGGCATTGTGCCTTTTGTATTTAATTCCGATGCAATTTCTGTGTTTCATCGTCAATAAGAAGGTCCAAGGGATACAGTAAACCTGAAGTGAAGCATCGCAATAATCTATAACTAGTGTCACAGGAATGGTTCAAAACATTGTCAGTAGGAAGAGACGGTCTACATGCACTTAAGTCGGCATTGGGCCTTTTATATTTAATTCCGTTGCAATTTCTGTGTTTCATCGTCAATAAGAAGGTCCAAGGGTTACAGTAAACCTCAAGTGAAGCATCGGAATCTATAACTAGTGTCACAGGAATGGTTCAAAACATAGACAGTAGGAAGAGTTAGTCTTCTTGTACTTAAGTCGGCATTGTGCCTTTTGTATTTAATTCCGATGCAATTTCTGTGTTTCATCGTCAATAAGAAGGTCCAAGGGATACAGTAAACCTGAAGTGAAGCATCGGAATCTATAACTAATGTCACAGGAATGGTTCAAAACATAGACAGTAAGATATGTCAGTCACCTTGTACTTAAGTCGGCATTGTGCATTTTCTATTTAATTCCGATACAATTTATGTGTTTCACCGTCAATAAGAAGGTCTGAGGGATACAGTAAACCTGAAGTGAAGCATCCGAATCTATAACTAGTGTCACAGGAATGGTTCAAAACATAGTCAGTAAAAAGAGTCAGTCTTCTTGTACTTATGTCAGCATTGTGCCTTTTGTATTTAATTCCGATGCAATTTCTGTGTTTCATCGTCAATAAGAAGGTCAGAGGGATACAGTAAACTTGATGTGAGCATCGGAATCTATAAATAGTGTCACAGGAATGGTTCAAAACTTAGTCAGTTAGAAGAGTCAGTCTTCTTGTATTTAAGTCGGCATTGTGCCTTTTGTATTTAATTCCGAAGCAATTTCTGTGTTTCATCGTCAATAAGAAGGTCCAAGGGATACAGTAAACCTGAAATGAAGCATCGTAATCTATAACTAGTGTCACAGGAATGGTTCAAAAACGTAGACAGTAGGAAGAGTCAGTCTTCTTGTACTTAAGTCGGCATTGTGCCTTTTGTATTTAATTCCGATGCAATTTCTGTGTTTCATCGTCAATAAGAAGGTCAGAGGGATACAGTAAACCTGAAGTGAAGCATCGGAATCCTAAACTAGTGTCACAGGTATTATTCAAAACATAGATAGTAGGAAGAATCAGTCGACTTGTACATAAGTCGGCATTGTGCCTTTTGTATTTAATTCCTATGCAATTTCTGTGTTTCATCGTCAATAAGAAAGTCCACGGTATACAGTAAACCTGAAGTGAAGCATCGGAATCTATAACTAGTGTCACAGGAATGGTTCAAAACATAGACAGGAAGAAGAGTCAGTCTTCGTGTACTTAAGTCGGCATTTTGGTTTTGTATTTCACTCCGATTCAATTTCTGTGTTTCATCGTCAATAAGAAGGTCCAAGGGATACAGTAAACCGGAAGTGAAGCATCGGAATCTATAACTAGTGTCACAGGAATGGTTCAAAGCATAGTAAGAAGAGTCAGTCTTCTTGTACTTAAGTCGGCACTGTGCCTTTTGTATTTAATTCCGATGCAATTTCTGTGTTTCATCGTCAATAAAAAGGTCCAAGGGAAACAGTAAACCTGAAGTGAACCATCGGAATCCAAAACTAGTGTCACAGGAATGGTTCAAACCATAGACAGTAGGCAGAGTCAGTCTTCTTGTACTTAAGTCGGCATTGTGCCTTTTGTATTTACTTCCGATGCAATTTCTGTGTTTCATCGTCAATAAGAAGGTCCAAGGGATACAGTAAACCTGAGGTGAAGCATTGGAATCTATAACTAGTGTCACAGGAATGGTTCAAAGCATAGTCAGTAAGAAGAGTCAGTCTTCTTGTACTTAAGTCTGCATTGTGCCTCTTGTATTTAATTCCGATGCAATTTCTGTGTTTCATCGTCAATAAGAATGTCCAAGGGATACAGTAAACCTCAAGTGAAGCATCGGAATCTATAACTAGTGTCACAGGAATGGTTCAAATCATAGTCAGTAAGATGAGTCGGTCTTCATGTACTTAAGTCGGCATTGTGCCTTTTGTATTTAATTCCGATGCAATTTCTATGTTTCATCGTCAATAAGAAGGTCCAAATGATACAGTAAACATCGGAATCTATAACTAGTGTCACAGGAATGGTTCAAACATAGACAGTAGGAAGAGGCAGTCTTCTTGTACTTAAGTCGGCATTGAGCCTTTTGTATTTAATTCCGATGCAATATCTGTGTTTCATCGTCAATAAGAAGGTCCAAGGGATACAGTAAACCTGAAGTGAAGCATCGGAATCTATAACTAGGGTCACGCTAATTTTTCAAAACAAAGTCAGTAAGAAGAGTCAGTCTTCTTGTCCTTATGTCGGCATTGTGCCCTTTGAATTTAATTCCGATGCAATATCTGTTTTTCATCGTCAATAAGAAGGTCCGAGGTATACAGTAAACCCGGAGTGTACCATCGAAATCTATAACTAGTGTCACAGAAATGGTTCAAAGCATAAACAGTAAGAAGAGTCAGTCTTCGTGTACTTAAGTCGGCATTGTGCCGTTTGTATTTAATTCCGTTGCAATTTCTGTGTTTCATCGTCAATAAAAAGGACCAATAGATACAGTAAACCTGAAGTGAATCATCGGAATCTATAACTAGTGTCACAGGAATGGTTCAGAACATAGTCAGTAAGAAGAGTCAGTCTTTTTATACTTAAGTGAGCATTGTGACTTTTGTGTTTAATTCCGATGCAATTTCTGTGTTGCATCGTCAATAAGAATGTCCAAGGGATACAGTAAACCTGAAGTGAAGCATTGGAATCCATAACTAGTGTTACAGGAATGGTTCAAAACATAGACAGTAAGAAGAGTCAGTCATCATGTACTTAACTCGGCATTGTGCCTTTTCTATTTAATTCCGATGCAATTTCTGTGTTTCATCGTCAAAAAGAAGATCAGAGGGTTACAGTAAACCTGAAGTGAAGCATCGGAATCTATAACTAGTGTCACAGGAATGGTTCAAAGCATTGACAGTAGGAAGAGTAAGTCTTCTTGTACTTAAGTCTGCATAGTGCCTTTTGTATTTAATTCCGATGCAATTTCTGTATTTCTTCGTCAATAAGAAGGTCCAAGGGATACAGTAACCTGAAGTGAAGCATCGCAATAATCTATAACTAGTGTCACAGGAATGGTTCAAAACATTGTCAGTAGGAAGAGACGGTCTACATGCACTTAAGTCGGCATTGGGCCTTTTATATTTAATTCCGTTGCAATTTCTGTGTTTCATCGTCAATAAGAAGGTCCAAGGGTTACAGTAAACCTCAAGTGAAGCATCGGAAGCTATAACTAGTGTCACAGGAATGGTTCAAAACATAGACAGTAGTTAGAGTTAGTGTTCTTGTACTTAAGTCGGCATTGTGCCTTTTGTATTTAATTCCGATGCAATTTCTGTGTTTCATCGTCAATAAGAAGGTCCAAGGGATACAGTAAACCTGAAGTGAAGCATCGGAATCTATAACTAATGTCACAGGAATGGTTCAAAACATAGACAGTAAGAATTGTCAGTCACCTTGTACTTAAGTCGGCATTGTGCATTTTCTATTTAATTCCGATACAATTTATGTGTTTCGTCGTCAATAAGAAGGTCAGAGGGATACAGTAAACCTGAAGTGAAGCATCCGAATCTATAACTAGTGTCACAGGAATGGTTCAAAACATAGTCAGTAAAAAGAGTCAGTCTTCTTGTACTTATGTCAGCATTGTGCCTTTTGTATTTAATTCCGATGCAATTTCTGTGTTTCATCGTCAATAAGAAGGTCCAAGGGATACAGTAAACCTGAAGTTAAGCATCGGAATCTATAATTAGTGTCACAGGAATGGTTCAAAAGATAGACAGTAAGAAGAGTCAGTCTTCTTGTACTTAAGTCGCCATTGTGAATTTTGTATTTAATTCCGATGCAATTTCTGTGTTTCATCGTCAATAAGAAGGTCCAAGGGATACAGTAAACCTGAAGTGAAGCATCGGAATCTATAACTAATGTCACAGGAATGGTTCAAAGCATAGACACTAAGATATGTCAGTCGCCTTGTACTTAAGTCGTCATTGTGCATTCTCTATTTCATTCCGAAGCAATTTATGTGTTTCATCGTCAATAAGAAGTTCAGAGGGATACAGTAAACCTGAAGTGAAGCTTCGGAATCTATAAGTAGTGTCAGAGGAATGGTTCAAAACGTAGACAGTAGGAAGAGTCAGTCTTCTTGTACTTAAGTCGGCATTGTGCCTTTTGTATTCAATTCCGATGCAATTTCTGTGTTTCATCGTCAATAAGAAGGTCCAAGGGTTACAGTAAACCTGAAGTGAAGCATCGGAAGCTATAACTAGTGTCACAGGAATCGTTCAAAACTTAGTCAGTAAGAAGAGTCAGTCTTCTTGTACTTAAGTCGGCATTGTGCCCTTTGTGTTTAATTCTGATGCAATTTCTGTGTTTCGTCGTCAATAAGAAGGTCCAAGGGATACAGTAAACCTTAAGTGAAGCATCCCAATCTATAACTAGTGTCACAGGAATGGTTCAAAACATAGTCAGTAAAAAGAGTCAGTCTTCTTGTACTTCAGTCAGCATTGTGCCTTTTGTATTAAATTCCGAAGCAATTTCTGTGTTTCATCGTCAATAAGAAGGTCCAAGGGATACAGTAAACCTGAAATAAAGCATCGTAATCTATAACTAGTGTCACAGGAATGGTTCAAAAACGTAGACAGTAGGAAGAGTCAGTCTTCTTGTACTTAAGTCGGCATTGTGCCTTTTGTATTTAATTCCGATGCAATTTCTGGGTTTCATCGTCAATAAGAAGGTCAGAGGGATACAGTAAACCTGAAGTGAAGCATCGGAATCCTAAACTAGTGTCACAGGAATGGTTCAAAACATAGACAGTAGGAAGAATCAGTCTACTTGTACATAAGTCGGCATTGTGCCTTTTGTATTTAATTCCGATGCAATTTCTGTGTTTCATCGTCAATAAGAAGGTCAACGGTATACAGTAAACCTGAAGTGAAGCATCGGAATCTATAACTAGTGTCACAGGAATGGTTCAAAACATAGACAGGAAGAAGAGTCAGTCCTCGTGTACTTAAGTCGGCATTTTGCCTTTTGTATTTAACTCCGATTCAATTTCTGTGTTTTATCGTCAATAAGAAGGTCCAAGGGATACAGTAAACCTGAAGTGAAGCATTGCAATCTATAACTAGTGTCACAGGAATGGTTCAAAGCATAGTAAGAAGAGTCAGTCTTCTTGTACTTAAGTCGGCATTGTGCCTTTTGTATTTAATTCCGATGCAATTTCTGTGTTTCATCGTCAATAAAAAGGTCCAAGGGAAACAGTAAACCAGAAGTGAAGCATCGGAATCCAAAACTAGTGTCACAGGAATGGCTCAAACCATAGACAGTAGGAAGAGTCAGTCTTCTTGTACTTAAGTCGGCATTGTGCCTTTTGTATTTACTTCCGATGCAATTTCTGTGTTTCATCGTCACTAAGAAGGTCCAAGGGATACAGAAAACCTGAGGTGAAGCATCGGAATCTATAACTAGTGGCACAGGATTGGTTCAAAGCATAGTCAGTAAGAAGAGTCAGTCTTCTTGTACTTAAGCCGGCAACATAAATTTTCTATTTAATGCCGGTGCAATTTCTGTGTTTCATCGTCAATAACAAGGTCCAAGGGATACAGTAAACATGAAGTAAAGCATCGGAATCTATAACTAGTGTCACAGGAATGGTTCAAACATAGACGGTAGGAAGAGGCAGTCTTCTTGTTCTTAAGTCGGCATTGTGCCTTTTGTATTTAATTCCGATGCAATATCTGTGTTTCATCGTCAATAAAAAGGTCAGAGGGATACAGTGAACCTGAAGTGAAGCAACAGAATTTATAGCTAGTGTCACAGGAATGGTTCAAATCATAGTCAGTAAGAAGTGTCAGTCTTCTTGTACTTAAGTCGGCATTGTGCCCTTTGTATTTAATTCCGATGCAATTTCTGTGTTTCATCGTCAATAACATGGTCAAAGGGATACAGTAAACCTGGAGTGAACCATCGGAATCTATAACTAGAGTCAATGAAATGGTTCAAATCATAGACAGTAAGAAAAGTCAGTCTTCTTGTACTTAAGTCGGCATTGTGCCTTTTGTATTTAATTCCGATGCAATTTCTGTGTTTCATCATCAAAAAGAAGGTCCAAGTGATACAGTAAACCTGAAGTGAAGCATCGGAATCTAGTACTAGTGTCACAGGAATGATTCAAAACAAAGTCAGTAAGAGGAGTCAGTCTTCTTGTCCTTATGTCGGCATTGTGACTTTTGTATTTAATTCCGATGCAATTTCTGTGTTTCATCGTCAATAACAAGGTCCAAGGGATACAGTAAACCTGGAGTGTAGCATCGAAATCTATAACTAGTGTCACAGGAATGGTTCAAATCATAGTCAGTAAAAAGAGTCAGTCTTCTTGTACTTAAGTCGGCATTGTGCCATTTGTATTTAATTCCGATGCAATTTCTGTGTTTAATCTTCAATAAGAAGGTCCAAGAGATACAGTAAACCTGAAGTGAAGCATCCGAATCTATAACTAGTGTCACAGGAATGGTTCAAAACATAGTCAGTAAGAAGAGTCAGTCTTCTTGTACTTAAGTCGGCATTGTGCCTTTTGTATTTAATTCCGATGCAATTTCTGTGTTTCATCGTCAATAAGAAGGTCAGAGGGATACTGTAAACCTGAAGTGAGCATCGGAATCTATAACTAGTCTCACAGGAATTATTCAAAACATAGTCAGTAAGAAGAGTCAGTCTTTTTGTACTTAAGTCAGCATTGTGACTTTTGTGTTTAATTCCGATGCAATTTCTGTGTTGCATCGTCAATATGAAGGTCCAAGGGATACAGTAATCCTGAAGTGAAGCATTGGAATCTATAACTAGTGTCACAGGAATGGTTCAAAACATAGACAGTAAGAAGAGTCAGTCATCTTGTACTTAACTCGGCAATGTGCCTTTTCTATTTAATTCCGATGCAATTTCTGTGTTTCATCGTCAATAAGAAGATCAGAGGGGTACAGTAAACCTGAAGTGAAGCATCGGAATCTATAACTAGTGTCACAGGAATGGTTCAAAAACATTGACAGTAGGAAGAGTCAGTCTTTTTGTACTTAAGTCGGCATTGTGCCTTTTGTATTTAATTCCGATGCAATTTCTGTGTTTCATCGTCAATAAGAAGGTCTAAGGTATACAGTAAACCCGGAGTGTACCGTCGAAATCTATAACTAGTGTCACAGAAATGGTTCAAAGCATAGACAGTAAGAAGAGTCAGTCTTCGTGTACTTATGTCGGCATTTTGCCTTTTGTATTTAATTCCGATGCAATATCTGTGTTTCATCGTCAATAAGAAGGACCAAGGGATACAGTAAACCTGAAGTAAATCAACGGAATCTATAACTAGTGTCACAGGAATGGTTCAGAACATAGTCAGTTATAAGAATCAGTCTACTTGTACTTATGTCAGCATTGTGCCTTTTCTATTTAATTCCGATGCAATTTCTGTGTTTCATCGTCAATAACAAGGTCAAAGGGATACAGTAAACCTGGAGTGAACCATCGGAATCTATAACTAGAGTCAATGGAATGGTTCAAATCATAGACAGTAAGAAGAGTCAGTCTTCTTGTACTTAAGTAGGCATTGTGCCTTTTGTATTTAATTCCGATGGAATTTCAGTGTTTCATCGTCAAAAAGAAGGTCCAAGGGATACAGTAAACCTGAAGTGAAGCATCGGAATCTATAACTAGTGCCACAGGAATGGTTCAAAACATAGACAGTAGGAAGAGTCAGTCTTCTTGTACTTAAGTCGGCATTGTGCCTTTTGTATTTAATTCCGATGCAATTTCTGTGTTTCATCGTAAAAAAGAAGGTCCAAGGGATACAGTAAACCTGAAGTGAAGCATCGGAATCTACTACTAGTGTCACAGGAATGGTTCAAAACAAAGTCAGTAAGAAGAGTCAGTCTTCTTGTCCTTATGTCGGCATTGTGCCTTTTGTATTTAATTCCGATGCAATTTCTGTGTTTCATCGTCAATAACAAGGTCCAAGGGATACAGTAAACCTGGAGTGTAGCATCGGAATCTATAACTAGTGTCACAGGAATGGTTCAAATCATAGTCAGTAAAAAGAGTCAGTCTTCTTGTACTTAAGTCGGCATTGTGCCATTTGTATTTAATTCCGAAGCAATTTCTGTGTTTAATCTTCAATAAGAAGGTCCAAGGGATACAGTAAACCTGAAGTGAAGCATCGGAATCTATTACTAGTGTCACAGGAATGGTTCAATACATAGACAGTAGGAAAAGTCAGTCGTCTTGTACTTAAGTCCCCATTGTGCATTTTATATTTAATTCCGATGCAATTTCTGTGTTTCTTCGTCAATAAGATGGTCAGAGGGATACAGTAAACCTGAAGTGAAGCATCCGAATCTATAACTAGTCTCACAGGAATTATTCAAAACATAGTCAGTAAGAAGAGTCTGTCTTTTTATACTTAAGTCAGCATTGTGACTTTTGTGTTTAATACCGATGCAATTTCTGTGTTGCATCATCAATAAGAAGGTCCAAGGGATACAGTAAACCTGAAATGAAGCATCGGAATCTATCACTAGTGTCACAGGAATGGTTCAAAACATCGACAGTAGGAAGAGTCAGTCTTCTTGTACTTAAGTCGGCATTGTGCATTTTGTATTTAATTCCGATGCTATTTCTGTTTTTCATCGTGAATAAGTAGGTCCAAGGGATACAGAAAACCTGAAGTGAAGCATCGGAATCTATAACTAATGTCACAGGAATGGTTCAAAACATAGACAGTAAGATATGTCAGTCGCCTTGTACTTAAGTCGGCATTGTGCATTTTCTATTTAATTCCGATGCAATTTATGTGTTTCATCGTCAATAAGAAGGTCAGAGGGATACCGTAAACCTGAAGTGAAGCATCGAAATCTATAACTAGTGTCACAGGAATGGTCAAATCATAGACAGTAGGAAGAGTCAGTCTTCTTGTACATGAGTCGGCATTGTGCATTTTGTATCTAAATTTGGTGCTATTTCTGTGTTTCATCGTCAATATGAAGCTCAGAGGGATACAGTAAACTTGAAGTGAGCATCGAAATCTATAACTAGTGTCACAGGAATGGTTCAAAACATAGACAGTAAGAATTGTCAGTCTTCTTGTACTTAAGTCGGCATTGTTCCATTTCTATTTAAATCCGATGCAATATAACAGTGTTTCATCGTCAATGAGAAGGTCCAAGGGATACAGTAAACCTGAAGTGATGCATCGGAATCTATAACTAATGTCAGAGGAATGGTTCTAACCATAGTCAGTAAGAAGCGTTAGTCTTCTTGTACTTAAGTCGGCATTGTGCCTTTTCTATTTAATTCTGATGCAATGTCTGTGTTGCATCGTCAATAAGAAGGTCCAAGGGATACAGTAAACCTGTAGTGACGAATCGGAATCTATAACTAGTGTGACAGGAATGGTTCAAAACATAAACAGTAAGAAGAGTCTGTCTTCTTGCAATTAATTAGGCATTGTTCCTTTTCTATTTAATTCCGATGCAATATCTGTATTTCATCGTCAATAAGAAGGTCCAAGGGATACAGTAATCCTGAAGTGAAGCATTGGAATCTTTAAGTAGTGTCAAAGGAATGGCTCAAAACATAGTTAGTAAGAAGCGTCAGTCTCCTTGTATTCAAGTCGGCATTGTGCCTTTTCTATTTCATTCTGATGCAATTCCTGTGCTTCATCGTCAATAAGAATGTCCAAGGGAAACAGTAAACCTGGAGTGAAGCACCGGAATCTATAACTAGTGTCACAGGAATGATTCAAAGCATAGACAGTAATAAGAGTCAGTCGTCTTGCACCTAATTCTGCATTGTGCCTTTTGCATTTAATTCCGATGCAATTTTTGTGTTTCATCGTCAATAAGAAGGTCCAAAGGATACTTTAAACCTGCAAGGAAGCATCGGAAATTATTACTAGTGTCACAGGAATAGTTCAAACCTAGTCAGTAAGAAGAGTCAGCCTTCTTGTACTTAAGTCATCATTGTGCATTTTCTATTTAATTCTGATGCAATTTCTGTGTTTCATCGTCAATAAGAAGGTCAGAGGGATACAGTAAACCTGGAGTGAAGCATCGGAATCTATAACTAGGGTCACAGGAATGGTTCAAATCGTAGACAGCAAGAAGAGTCAGACTTCTTTTACTTAAGTCAGCATTGTGCCTTTTGTATTTAATTCTGATGCAATTTCCGTGTTTCATCGTCAATAAGAAGGTCCAAGGGATACAGTAAGCCTGGAGTGATGCATCGGAGTCTATAACTAGTGTCACAGGAAGGGTTCAAATATAGACAGTAATAAAAGTCAGTCTTCTTGTACTTAACTCGGCATCGTGCCTTTTGTATTTAATTCCGATGCAATTTCTGTGTTTCATCGTCACTAAGAAGGTCAGAGGGATACAGTAAACCTGAAGTTAAGCATCGGAAACTATAACTAGTAGAACAGGAATGGTTCAAAACATAGACAGTAGGAAGAGTTTGTCTTCTAGTACTTAAGTCGGCGTTGTGGCTTTCCTATTTAATTCCGATGCAATTTCTGTATTTCATCGACAATAAGACGGTCAGAGGGATACATTAAACCTGAAGTGAAGCATCGGAAGCTATTACTAGTGTCACAGGAATGGTTCAAAACACAGACAGTTGGAAGAGTCAGTCTTCTTGTACTTAAGTCGGCATTGTGCCTTTGTATTTAATTCCGATGCCATTTCTGTGTTTCATCAACAATAAGAAGGTCAGAGGGATACAGAAAACCTGAAGTGAAGCATCGGAATCCAAAACTAGTGTCACAGGAATGGTTCAAATCATAGTCAGCAACAAGAGTCAGTCTTCTTCTCCTTAAGTCGGCATTGTGCCTTTTGTACTTAATTCCGATGCAATTTCTGTGTTTCATCGGCAATAAGGTGAGAGGGTTACAGTTAACCTGAAGTGAAGCAACGGAATCTATAACTAGTGTCACAGGAATGGTTCAAAACATAGACAGTAGGAAGAGTCAGTCTTCTTGTACTTAAGTCGGCATTGTGCCTTTTGTATTTAATTCCGATGCCATTTCTGTGTTTCATCAACAATAAGAAGGTCAGAGGGATACAGAAAACCTGAAGTGAAGCATCGGAATCCAAAACTAGTGTCACAGGAATGGTTCAAAACATAGACGGTAGGAAGAGTCAGTCTTCTTGTACTTAAGTCGGTATTGTGCCTTTTCTATTTAATTCCGATGCAATTTCTGTGTTTCATCGTCAATAAGAAGGTCCAAGGGATACCGTAAACCTGGACTGAAGCATCGGAATGTATAACTAGTGTCACAGGAATGGTTCAAAACATAGGGAGTAAGAAGAGTCAGTCTTCTTGTACTTAAGTCGGCATTGTGCCTTTTCTATATAATTCCGATGCAATTTCTGTAGTTCATCGGCAATATGAAGGTCAGAGGGATACAATAAACCTGAAGTGAAGCATCGGAATCTATAACTAGTGTCACAGTAAGAACAGTATGTCTTCTTGTCCTTAAGTCGGCATTGTGCCTTTTGTATTTAATTCCGACGCAATTTCTGTGTTTCATCGTCAATAAGAAGGTCAGAGGGATACAGTAAACCCGAAGTGAAACATCGGAATCTATAACTAGTGTCACAGGAATGGTTCAAATCATAGTCAGTAAGAAGAGTCAGTCTTCTTGTCCTTAAGTCGGCATTGTGCCTTTTGTATTTAATTCCTATGCAATTTCTGTGTTTCATCGTCAATAAGAAGGTCCAAGGGATACAGTAAACCTGAAGCGAACCATTGGAAACTATAACTAGTGTCTCAGGTATGGTTCAAAACATGGACGGTAAGAAGAGTCAGTCTTCTTGTACTTAAGTCGGCATTGTGTCTTTTGTATCTAATTCCGATGCAATTTCTGTGTTTCATCGTCAATAATAATGTCCAAGGGATACAGTGAACATGAAGTGAAAAATCGAAAACTATAACTAGTGTCACAGGAGTGGTTCAAAACATAGACACTAAGAAGAGTCAGTCTTCTTGTACTGAAGTCGGCATTGTGCCTTTTGTATTTAATTCCGATGCAATTTCTGTGTTTCATCGTCAATACGTAGGTCCAAGGGATACAGTAAACCTCAAGTGAAGTTTCGGAATCTATAACTACTGTCACAGGAATGGTTCAAAACCTAGACAGTAAGATATGTCAGTCGCCTTGTACTTAAGTCGGCATTGTGCATTTTCCATTTAATTCCGATGCAATTTCTGTGTTTCATCGTCAATAAGAAGGTCAGTGGGACACAGTAAACCTGAAGTGAAACATCGCAATCTATAACAAGTGTCACAGGAATGGTTCAAAACATAGTCAGTAAGAAGAGTCAGTCTTCTTGTACTTTATTCGGCATTGTGCCTTTTGTATTTAATTCCGATGCAATTTCTGTGTTTCATTGTCAATAAGAAGGTCCAAGGGATACAGTTAACCTGAAGTGAAGCATCGGAATCTATAACTAATGTCACAGGAATGGTTCAAAACATAGACAGTAAGATATGTCAGTCGCCTAGTACTTAAGTCGGCATTGTGCATTTTCTATTTCATTCCGATGCAATTTCTGTGTTTCATCATCAATAAGAAGGTCAGAGGGATACAGTAAACCTGAAGTGAAGTATCCGAATCTAAAAGTCGTCTCACAGGAAAGGTTCAAAACATAGACAGTAAGAAGTGTCAGCCTTATTGTACTTAAGTCGGCTTGTGCCTTTTGTGTTTGATTCCGATGCAATCTCTGTGTTTCATCGTGAATACGAAACTCCAAGGGGTACAGTCAACCTGAGGTGAAGTATCGACATCTATTACTGGTCTCACAGGAGAGATTCAAAACATAGACAGTAACAAGAGTCATTCTTCTTGTACTTAAGTTGGCATTGTGCCTTTTGCATTTAATTCCGAAGCAATTTCTGTGTTTCATCGTCAATATGTAAGTCCAAGGAATACAGTAAACATCAAGTGACGCATCGGAATCTATAACTAGTGTCACAGGAATGGTTCAAAGTATAGACAGTAAGAAGAGTCAGTCTTCTTGTACTTAAGTCGGCATTGTGCCTTTTGTATTTAATTCCGATGCAATTTCTGTGTTTCATCGTCAATAAGAAGGTCCAAGGGATACACTAAACCTGGAGTGAAGCATCGGAATCTATAACTAGAGTCACAGGATTGGTTCCAAACATAGACAGTAAGATGAGTCAGTCTTCTTGTACTTAAGTCGGCATTGTGCCTTTTGTATTTAATTCCAATGCAATTTCTGTGTTTCATCGTCAATACGTAGGTCCAAGGGATACAGTAAACCTCAAGTGGAGCATCGGAATCTATAACTAGTGTCACAGGAATGGTTCAAAACATAGTCAGTAGGAAGAGTCGGTCTTCATGTACTTAAGTCGGCATTGGGCCTTTTGTATTTAATTCCGATGCATTTTCTGTGTTTCAACGTCAATAAGAAGGTCCAAGGGATACAGTAAACCTGAAGTGAAGCATCGGAATCTATAACTACTGTCACAGGAATGGTTCTAATCAAGACAGTAGGAAGAGTCAGTCTTCTTGTACTTAAGTCGGCATTGTGCCTTTTGTATTTAATTCCTATGCAATTTCTGTGTTTCATCGTCAATAAGAAGGTCCAACGGATACAGTAAACCTGAAGTGAAGCATTGGAAACTATAACTAGTGTCTCAGGTATGTTTCAAAACATGGACGGTAAGAAGAGTCAGTCTTCTTGTACTTAAGTCGCCATTGTGCCTTTTGTATTTAATTCCGATGCAATTTCTGTGTTTCGTCGTCAATAATAATGTCCAAGGGATACAGAGAACATGAAGTGAAAAATGGAAAACTATAACTAGTGTCACAGGCATGGTTCAAAACATAGACACTAAGAAGAGTCAGTCTTCTTGTACTTAAGTCTGCATTGTGACATTTGTATTTAAATCCGATGGGATTTCTGTGTTTCATCGTCAATAAGAAGGTCCAAGGGACACAGTAAACCTGAAGTGAAGCATCGCAATCTATAACTAGTGTCACAGAAATGGTTCAAAACATAGACAGTAAGATATGTCAGTCGCCTTGTACTTAAGTCGGCATTGTGCATTTTCTATTTAATTCCGATGCAATTTCTGTGTTTCATCGTCAATAAGAAGGTCAGTGGGACACAGTAAACCTGAAGTGAAGCATCGCAATCTATAACAAGTGTCACAGGAATGGTTCAAAACATAGTCAGTAT
This sequence comes from Schistocerca piceifrons, assembly GCF_021461385.2. NCBI lineage: Eukaryota > Metazoa > Arthropoda > Insecta > Orthoptera > Acrididae > Schistocerca > Schistocerca piceifrons. The sequence goes on from NW_025727941.1 coordinate 14,744, forward strand.
GAAGAGTCAGTCTTCTTGTACTTTATTCGGCATTGTGCCTTTTGTATTTAATTCCGATGCAATTTCTGTGTTTCATTGTCAATAAGAAAGTCCAAGGGATACAGTTAACCTAAGTGAAGCATCGGAATCTATAACTAATGTCACAGGAATGGTTCAAAGCATAGACAGTAAGATATGTCAGTCGCCTTGTACATAAGTCGGCATTGTGCATTTTCTATTTAATTCCGATGCAATTTCTGTGTTTCATCGTCAATAAGAAGGTCAGTGGGACACAGTAAACCTGAAGTGAAGCATCGGGATCTATAACCAGAGTCACGGAAATGGTTCAAACATAGTCAGTAAGAATAGTCAGTCTTCTTGTGCTTAAGTCGGCATTGTGCCTTTTGTATTTAACTCCGATGCAATTTCTGTGTTTCATCGTCAATAAGAAGGTCCAAGGGATACAGTAAACCTGAAGTGAAGCATCGGAATCTATAACTAGAGTCACAGGAATGGTTCAGAACATACACAGTAAGAAAAGTCAGTCGTCTTGTACTTAAGTCGGCATTGTGCCTTTTCTATTTAATTCGGATGCAATTTCTGTGTTTCATCGTCAATAAGAAGGTCAGAGGGATACAGTAAACCTGAAGTGAAGCATCCGAATCTATAACTAGTGTCACAGGAATGGTTCAAACATAGTCAGTAAAAGGAGTCAGTCTTCTAGTACTTAAGTCGGCGTTGTGCTTTTTTATTTAATTCCGATGAAATTTCTATGTTTCATCGTCAATAAGAAGGTCAAGGGATACAGTAAACCTGAAGTGAAGCATCGGAATCTATAACTAGTGTCACAGGAACGGTTCTAATCATAGTCAGTACGAAGAGTCAGTCTTTTTGTACTTAAGTCGGCATTGTGCCTTTTGTGTTTAATTCCGATGCAATTTCTGTGTTTCATCGTCAATAAGAAGGTCCAAGAGACACAGTAAACCTGAAGTGAAGCTTCTGAATCTATAACTAGTGACACCGGAATGGTTCAAATCATAGACAGTAAGATGAGTCAGTCTTCTTGTACTTAAGTCGGCATTGTGCCTTTTGCATTATATTCCGATGCAATTTCTGTGTTTCATCGTCAATGAGAAGATCAGAGGGATACAGTAAACCTGAAGTAAAGCATCGGAATGTAGAACTAGTGTCACAGGAATGGTTCAAAACATAGACAGTAGGAAGAGTCAGTCTTCTTGTACTTAAGTCGGCATTGTGCCTTTTGTATTTAATTACGATGCAATTTCTGTGTTTCATCGTCAATAAGAAGGTCAGAGGGGTACAGTAAACCTGAAGTGAAGCATCGGAATCTATAACTAGTGTCCCAGGAATGGTTCAAAATATAGACAGTAAGAAGTGTCAGTCTTCTTGTACTTAAGTCGGCATTGTGCCTTTTGTATTTAATTCCGATGCAATTTCTGTGATTCATCGTCAATAAGAAGGCTCAAGGGATACAGTAAACCTGAAGTGAAGCATCGCACTCTATAACTAGTGTCACAGAAATGGTTCACAACATAGACAGTAGAAGAGTCAGTCATCTTGTACTTAAGTCGGCATTGTGCCTTTTGTATTTAATTCCGATGCAATTTCTGTGTTTCATCGTCAATAAGAAGGTCCAAGGGAAACAGTAAACCTGAAGTGATGCATCGGAATCTATAACTACTGTCACAGGAATGGTTCAAAACATAGTCAGCAACAAGAGTCAGTCTTCTTGTCCTTAAGTCGGCATTGTGCCTTTTGTATTTAATTCCGATGCAATTTCTGTGTTTCATCGGCAATAAGGTCAGAGGGATACAGTTAACCTGAAGTGAAGCAACGGAATCTATAACTAGTGTCACAGGAATGGTTCAAAACGTAGACAGTAGGAAGAGTCAGTCTTCTCGTACTTAAGTCGGCATTGTGCCTTTTGTATTTAATTCCGATGCCATTTCTGTGTTTCATCAACAATAAGAAGGTCAGAGGGATACAGCAAACCTGAAGTGAAGCATCGGAATCCAAAACTAGTGTCACAGGAATGGTTCAAAACATAGACAGTAGGAAGAGTCAGTCTTCTTGTACTTAAGTCGGCATTGTGTCTTTTGTATTTAATTCCAATGCAATTTCTGTGTTTCATCGTCAATAAGAAGGTCCAAGGTATACAGTAAACCTGGTGTGAAGCATCGGAATCTATAACTAGTGTCACAGGAATGGTTCAAAAGATAGGGAGTTAGAAGGGTCAGTCTTCTTGTACTTAAGTCGGCACTGTGCCTTTTCTATTTAATTCCGATGCCATTTCTGTGTTTCATCGGCAATATGAAGGTCAGAGGGTTACAATGAACCTGAAGTGAAGCATCGGAATCTATAACTAGTGTCACACTAAAAACAGTCAGTCTTCTTGTCCTTAAGTCGGCATTGTGCCTTTTGTATTTAATTCCGATGCAATTTCTGTGATTCATCGTCAATAAGAAGGCTAAAGGGATACAGTAAACCTGAAGTGAAGGATCGCACTCTATAACTAGTGTCACAGAAATGGTTCACAACATAGACAGTAGAAGAGTCAGTCATCTTGTACTTAAGTCGGCATTGTGCCTTTTGTATTTAATTCCGATGCAATTTCTGTGTTTCATCGTCAATAAGAAGGTCCAAGGGAAACAGTAAACCTGAAGTGAAGCATCGGAATCTATAACTACTGTCACAGGAATGGCTCAAAGCATAGACAGTAAGAAGAGTCAGTCTTCTTGTACTGAAGTCGGCATCGTGCCTTTTGAATTGAATTCCGATGCAATTTCTGTGTTTCATCGTCAATAAGAAGGTCAGAGGGATACAGTAAACCCGAAGTGAAGCATCGGAATCTATAGCTAGTGTCACAGGAATGCTTCAAATCATAGACAGTATGAAGAGTCAGTCTTCTTGTACTTAAGTCGGCATTGTGCCTTTTGTATTTAATACCGATGCAATCTCTGTGTTTCATCGTCAATAAGAAGGTCTATGGGAAACAGTAAACCTGAAGTGAAGCATCCGAATCTAAAAGTCGTCTCACAGGTAAGGTTCAAAACATTGACAATAACAAGTGTCAGCCTTATTGTACTTAAGTCGGCTTGTGCCTTTTGTGTTTGATTCCGATGCAATCTCTGTGTTTCATCGTGAATACGAAACTCCAAGGGGTACAGTAAACTTGAGGTGAAGTATCGACATCTATTACTGGTCTCACAGGAGAGATTCAAAACATAGACAGTAAGAAGAGTTATTCTTCTTGTACTTAAGTCGGCATTGTGCCTTTTGTATTTAATTCCGATGCAATTTCTGTGTTTCATCGTCAATATGCAGGTCCAAGGAATACAGTAAACCTCAAGTGAAGCATCGGAATCTATAACTAGTGTCGTAGGAATGGTTCAAAATATAGACAGTAAGAAGAGTCAGTCTTCTTGTACTTAAGTCGGCATTGTGCCTTTTGTATTTAATTCCGATGCAAATTCTGTGTTTCATCGTCAATAAGAAGGTCCAAGGGATACAGTAAACCTGGAGTGAAGCATCGGACTCTGTAACTAGTGTCACAGGAATGGTTCAAAACATAGTCAGTAAGAAGAGTCGGTCTTCATGTACGTAAGTCAGCATTGGGCCTTTTGTATTTAATTAAGATGCATTTTCTGAGTTTCAACGTCAATAAGAAGGTCCAAGGGATACAGTAAACCTGAAGTGAAGCATTGGAAACTATAACTAGTGTCTCAGGGATGGTTCAAAACATGGACAGTAGGAAGAGTCAGTCTTCTTGTACTTAAGACGGCATTGTGCCTTTTGTATTTAATTCCGATGCAATTTCTGTGTTTCATAGTCAATAAGAATGTCCAAGGGATCCAGTAAACCTGAAGTGAAGAATCGAAAACTATAACTAGTGTCACAGGAGTGGTTCAAAACATAGACAGTAACAAGAGTCAGTCTTCTTGTACTTAAGTCTGCATTGTGATATTTGTATTTAAATCCGATGGGATTTCTGTGTTTGATCGTCAATAAGGAGGTCCCAGGGACACAGTAAACCTGAAGTGAAGCATCGGAATCTATAACTAGTGTCACAGGAATGGTTCAAAACATAGACAGTAAGAAGAAACAGTCTTCTTGTACTTAAGTCGGCATTGTGCCTTTTGTATTTAATTCCGATGCAATTTCTGTGTTTCATCGTCAATAAGAAGGTCAGTGGGATACAGTAAACCTGAAGTGAAGCATCGGGATCTATAACCAGAGTCACGGGAATGGTTCAAACATAGTCAGTAAGAAGAGTCAGTCTTCTTGTACTTAAGTAGGCATTGTGCTTTTGTATTTAATTCCGATGCAATTTCTGTGTTTCATCGTCAATAAGAAGGTCCAAGGGGTACAGTAAACCTGAAGTGAAGCATCGGAATCTATAACTAGTGTCACAGGAATGGTTCAGAACATAGACAGTAAAAAAAGTCAGTCGTCTTGTACCTAAGTCGGCATTGTGCCTTTTCTATTTAATTCTGATGCAATTTCTGTGTTTCATCGTGAATAAGGTCAGAGGGATACAGTAAACCTGAGTGAGCATCCGAACCTATAACTAGTGTCACAGGAATGGTTCAAAACATAGTCAGTAAAAAGAGTCAGTCTTCTTGTACTTAAGTCGGCATTGTGCCTTTTTTATTTAATTCCGATACAATTTCTGTGTTTCATCGTCAATAAGAAGGTCAGAGGGATACAGTTAACCTGAAGTGAAGCATCGGAATCTATAACTAGCGTCACAGGAATGGTTCTAATCATAGTCAGTATGAAGAGTCAGTCTTTTTGTACTTAAGTCGGCATTGTGCTTTTTGTGTTTAATTCCGATGCAATTTCTGTGTTTCATCGTCAATAAGAAGGTCCAAGAGATACAGTAAACCTGAAGTGGAACATCGGAATCTATCACTAGTGACACCGGAATGGTTCAAAACATAGACAGTAAGATGAGTCAGTCTTCTTGTACTTAAGTCGGCATTGTGCCTTTTGTATTAAATTCCGATGCAATTTCTGTGTTTCATCGTCAATGAGAAGATCAGAGGGATACAGTAAACCTGAAGTAAAGCATCGGAATCTAGAACTAGTGTCACAGGAATGGTTCGAAACATAGACAGTAGGAAGAGTCAGTCTTCTTGTACTTATGTCGGCATTGTGCCTTTTGTATTTAATTCCGATGCAATTTCTGTGTTTCATCGTCAATAAGAAGGTCCAAGGGAACCAGTAAACCTGAAGTGAAGCATCGGAATCTAAAAGTCGTCGAACAGGAAAGGTTCAAATCATAGACTGTAAGAAGTGTCAGCCTTATTGTACTTAAGTCGGCATTGTGCCTTTTGTGTTTGATTCCAGTGCAGTCTATGTGTTTTATCGTGAATACGAAGGTGCAAGGGGTACAGTAAACCTGAGGTGAAGTATCGGAATCTAAAATTGGTCTCACAAGAAGGATTCAAAACATAGACAGTAAGAAGAGTAAGTCTTCTTGTACTTAAGTCGACATTGGGCATTTTGTAATTAATTCCGATGCCATCTTGTGTTTCATGGTCAATAAGAAGGTCAGAGGGATACAGCAAACCTGAAGTGAAGCATCGGAATCTATAACTAGTGTCACAGGAATGGTTCTAATCATAGTCAGTAAGAAGAGTCAGTCTTTTTGTACTTAAGTCGGCATTGTGCCTTTTGTGTTTAATTCCGATGCAATTTCTGTGTTTCTTCGTCAATAAGAAGGTCCAAGAGATTCAGTAAACCTGAAGTGAAGCCTCGGAATATATAACTAGTGCCACAGGAATGGTTCAAAACATAGCCAGTAAGAAGAGTCAGTCATCTTGTACTTAAGTAGGCATTGTGGCGTTTCTATTTAATTCCGTTGCAATTTCTGTGTTTCATCGTCAATAAGAAGGTCAGAGGGATACAGTAAACCTGAAGTCAAGCATCGGGATCTATAACTAGAGTCACGGGAATGGTTCAAACATAGTCAGTAAGAACAGTCAGTCTTCTTGTATTTAAGTCGGCATTGTGCTTTTTGTACTAATTCCGATGCAATATCTGTGTTTCATCGACAATAAGAAGGTCCAAGGGAAACAGTAAACCTGAAGTGAAGCATCGGAATCTATAACTAGTGTCACAGGAATGGTTCAAAGCATAGACAGTAAGAAAAGTCAGTCGTCTTGTACTTAAGTCGGCATTGTGCCTTTTCTATTTAATTCCGAGGCAATTTCTGTGTTTCATCGAGAATAAGAAGGTCAGAGGGATGCAGCAAACCTGAAGTGAAGCACCCGAATCTATAACTAGTGTCACAGGAATGATTCAAATCATAGTCAGTAAAAAGAGTCAGTCTTCTTGTACTTAAGTCGGCATTGTGCCTTTTGTATTTAATTCCGATGCAATTGCTGTGTTTCATCGTGAATAAGAAGGTCAGAGGGATACAGTAAACCTGAAGTGAAGCATCCGAATCCATAACTAGTGTCACAGGAATGGTTCAAAACGTAGTCAGTAAAAAGAGTCAGTCTTCTTGTACTTAAGTCGGCGTTGTGCCTTTTTTATTTAATTCCGATGCAATTTCTGTGTTTCATCGTCACTAAGAAGGTCAGAGGGATACAGTAAACGTGAAGTGAAGCATCGGAATCAATAACTAGTGTCACAGGAATGGTTCAAAACATAGACAGTAAGATGAGTCAGTCTTCTTGTACTTAAGTCGGCATTGTGCCTTTTGTATTTAATTCCGATGCAATTTCTGTGTTTCATCGTCAATAAGAAGATCAAAGGGATACAGTAAACCTGAAGTGAAGCATCGGAATCTATAACTAGTGTCACAGGAATGGTTCAAAACATAGACAGTAGGAAGAGTCAGTCTTCTTGTACTTAAGTCGGCATTGTGCCTTTTGTATTTAATACCGATGCAATATCTATGTTTCATCGTCAATAAGAAGGTCCAAGGGATACAGTAAACCTGAAGTGAAGCATAGGAATCTATAACTAGTGTCACAGGAATGCTTCAAAACATAGACAGTAAGATGAGTCAGTCTTCTTGTACTTAAGTCGGCATTGTGCCTTTTGTATTTATTTCCGATGCTATATCTGTGTTTCATCGTCAATAAGAAGGTCCAAGGGATACAGTAAACCTGAAGTGAAGCATCGGAATCTATAACTAGTGTCACAGGAATGGTTCAAAGCATAGACATTAAGAAGAGTCAGTTTTCTTGTACTTAAGTCGGCTTTGTGCATTTTGTATTTAATTCCGATGCATTTTCTGTGTTTCTTCGTCAATAAGAAGGTCCAAGGGATACAGTAAACCTGAAGTGAAGCATCGGAATTATAAACTGGTCTCACAGGAAAGGATCAAAACATAGACAGTAAGATGAGTCAGTAGTTTTGTATTTAGGTCTTCATTGTGACTTACGTATTTAATTCCGATGCAATTTCTGTGTTTCATCGTCAATAAGAAGGTCCAAGGTATACAGTAAACCTGGTGTGAAGCATCGGAATCTATAACTAGTGTCACAGGAATGGTTCAAAAGATAGGGAGTTAGAAGGGTCAGTCTTCTTGTACTTAAGTCGGCATTGTGCCTTACCTATTTAATTCCGATGCCATTTCTGTGTTTCATCGGCAATATGAAGGTCAGAGGGTTACAATGAACCTGAAGTGAAGCATCGGAATCTATAACTAGTGTCACACTAAGAACAGTCAGTCTTCTTGTCCTTAAGTCGGCATTGTGCCTTTTGTATTTAATTCCGATGCAATTTCTGTGATTCATCGTCAATAAGAAGGCTCAAGGGATACAGTAAACCTGAAGTGAAGCATCGCACTCTATAACTAGTGTCACAGAAATGGTTCACAACATAGACAGTAGAAGAGTCAGTCATCTTGTACTTAAGTCGGCATTGTGCCTTTTGTATTTAATTCCGATGCAATTTCTGTGTTTCATCGTCAATAAGAAGGTCCAAGGGAAACAGTAAACCTGAAGTGAAGCATCGGAATCTATAACTAGCGTCACAGGAATGGCTCAAAGCATAGACAGTAAGAAGAGTCAGTCTTCTTGTACTGAAGTCGGCATTGTGCCTTTTGAATTGAATTCCGATGCAATTTCTGTGTTTCATCGTCAATAAGAAGGTCAGAGGGATACAGTAAACCCGAAGTGAAGCATCGGAATCTATAGCTAGTGTCACAGGAATGCTTCAAATCATAGACAGTATGAAGAGTCAGTCTTCTTGTACTTAAGTCGGCATTGTGCCTTTTGTATTTAATTCCGATGCAATTTCTGTGTTTCTTCGTCAATAAGAAGGTCCAAGAGATTCAGTAAACCTGAAGTGAAGCCTCGGAATATATAACTAGTGCCACAGGAATGGTTCAAAACATAGCCAGTAAGAAGAGTCAGTCATCTTGTACTTAAGTAGGCATTGTGGCGTTTCTATTTAATTCCGTTGCAATTTCTGTGTTTCATCGTCAATAAGAAGGTCAGAGGGATACAGTAAACCTGAAGTCAAGCATCGGGATCTATAACTAGAGTCACGGGAATGGTTCAAACATAGTCAGTAAGAACAGTCAGTCTTCTTGTATTTAAGTCGGCATTGTGCTTTTTGTACTAATTCCGATGCAATATCTGTGTTTCATCGACAATAAGAAGGTCCAAGGGAAACAGTAAACCTGAAGTGAAGCATCGGAATCTATAACTAGTGTCACAGGAATGGTTCAAAGCATAGACAGTAAGAAAAGTCAGTCGTCTTGTACTTAAGTCGGCATTGTGCCTTTTCTATTTAATTCCGAGGCAATTTCTGTGTTTCATCGAGAATAAGAAGGTCAGAGGGATGCAGCAAACCTGAAGTGAAGCACCCGAATCTATAACTAGTGTCACAGGAATGATTCAAATCATAGTCAGTAAAAAGAGTCAGTCTTCTTGTACTTAAGTCGGCATTGTGCCTTTTGTATTTAATTCCGATGCAATTGCTGTGTTTCATCGTGAATAAGAAGGTCAGAGGGATACAGTAAACCTGAAGTGAAGCATCCGAATCCATAACTAGTGTCACAGGAATGGTTCAAAACGTAGTCAGTAAAAAGAGTCAGTCTTCTTGTACTTAAGTCGGCGTTGTGCCTTTTTTATTTAATTCCGATGCAATTTCTGTGTTTCATCGTCACTAAGAAGGTCAGAGGGATACAGTAAACGTGAAGTGAAGCATCGGAATCAATAACTAGTGTCACAGGAATGGTTCAAAACATAGACAGTAAGATGAGTCAGTCTTCTTGTACTTAAGTCGGCATTGTGCCTTTTGTATTTAATTCCGATGCAATTTCTGTGTTTCATCGTCAATAAGAAGATCAAAGGGATACAGTAAACCTGAAGTGAAGCATCGGAATCTATAACTAGTGTCACAGGAATGGTTCAAAACATAGACAGTAGGAAGAGTCAGTCTTCTTGTACTTAAGTCGGCATTGTGCCTTTTGTATTTAATACCGATGCAATATCTATGTTTCATCGTCAATAAGAAGGTCCAAGGGATACAGTAAACCTGAAGTGAAGCATAGGAATCTATAACTAGTGTCACAGGAATGCTTCAAAACATAGACAGTAAGATGAGTCAGTCTTCTTGTACTTAAGTCGGCATTGTGCCTTTTGTATTTATTTCCGATGCTATATCTGTGTTTCATCGTCAATAAGAAGGTCCAAGGGATACAGTAAACCTGAAGTGAAGCATCGGAATCTATAACTAGTGTCACAGGAATGGTTCAAAGCATAGACATTAAGAAGAGTCAGTTTTCTTGTACTTAAGTCGGCTTTGTGCATTTTGTATTTAATTCCGATGCATTTTCTGTGTTTCTTCGTCAATAAGAAGGTCCAAGGGATACAGTAAACCTGAAGTGAAGCATCGGAATTATAAACTGGTCTCACAGGAAAGGATCAAAACATAGACAGTAAGATGAGTCAGTAGTTTTGTATTTAGGTCTTCATTGTGACTTACGTATTTAATTCCGATGCAATTTCTGTGTTTCATCGTCAATAAGAAGGTCCAAGGTATACAGTAAACCTGGTGTGAAGCATCGGAATCTATAACTAGTGTCACAGGAATGGTTCAAAAGATAGGGAGTTAGAAGGGTCAGTCTTCTTGTACTTAAGTCGGCATTGTGCCTTACCTATTTAATTCCGATGCCATTTCTGTGTTTCATCGGCAATATGAAGGTCAGAGGGTTACAATGAACCTGAAGTGAAGCATCGGAATCTATAACTAGTGTCACACTAAGAACAGTCAGTCTTCTTGTCCTTAAGTCGGCATTGTGCCTTTTGTATTTAATTCCGATGCAATTTCTGTGATTCATCGTCAATAAGAAGGCTCAAGGGATACAGTAAACCTGAAGTGAAGCATCGCACTCTATAACTAGTGTCACAGAAATGGTTCACAACATAGACAGTAGAAGAGTCAGTCATCTTGTACTTAAGTCGGCATTGTGCCTTTTGTATTTAATTCCGATGCAATTTCTGTGTTTCATCGTCAATAAGAAGGTCCAAGGGAAACAGTAAACCTGAAGTGAAGCATCGGAATCTATAACTAGCGTCACAGGAATGGCTCAAAGCATAGACAGTAAGAAGAGTCAGTCTTCTTGTACTGAAGTCGGCATTGTGCCTTTTGAATTGAATTCCGATGCAATTTCTGTGTTTCATCGTCAATAAGAAGGTCAGAGGGATACAGTAAACCCGAAGTGAAGCATCGGAATCTATAGCTAGTGTCACAGGAATGCTTCAAATCATAGACAGTATGAAGAGTCAGTCTTCTTGTACTTAAGTCGGCATTGTGCCTTTTGTATTTAATACCGATGCAATCTCTGTGTTTCATCGTCAATAAGAAGGTCTATGGGAAACAGTAAACCTGAAGTGTAGCATCCGAATCTAAAAGTCGTCTCACAGGTAAGGTTCAAAACATTGACAATAACAAGTGTCAGCCTTATTGTACTTAAGTCGGCTTGTGCCTTTTGTGTTTGATTCCGATGCAATCTCTGTGTTTCATCGTGAATACGAAACTCCAAGGGGTACAGTAAACTTGAGGTGAAGTATCGATATCTATTACTGGTCTCACAGGAGAGATTCAAAACATAGACAGTAAGAAGAGTTATTCTTCTTGTACTTAAGTCGGCATTGTGCCTTTTGTATTTAATTCCGATGCAATTTCTGTGTTTCATCGTCAATATGCAGGTCCAAGGAATACAGTAAACCTCAAGTGAAGCATCGGAATCTATAACTAGTGTCACAGGAATGGTTCAAAATATAGACAGTAAGAAGAGTCAGTCTTCTTGTACTTAAGTCGGCATTGTGCCTTTTGTATTTAATTCTGATGCAAATTCTGTGTTTCATCGTCAATAAGAAGGTCCAAGGGATACAGTAAACCTGGAGTAAAGCATCGGACTCTGTAACTAGTGTCACAGGAATGGTTAAAAACATAGTCAGTAAGAAGAGTCGGTCTTCATGTACGTAAGTCGGCATTGGGCCTTTTGTATTTAATTAAGATGCATTTTCTGAGTTTCAACGTCAATAAGAAGGTCCAAGGGATACAGTAAACCTGAAGTGAAGCATTGGAAACTATAACTAGTGTCTCAGGAATGGTTCAAAACATTGACAGTAAGAAGAGTCAGTCTTCTTGTACTTAAGTCGGCATTGTGCCTTTTGTATTTAATTCCGATGCAATTTCTGTGTTTCATAGTCAATAAGAATGTCCAAGGGATCCAGTAAACCTGAAGTGAAGAATCGAAAACCATAACTAGTGTCACAGGAGTGGTTCAAAACATAGACAGTAACAAGAGTCAGTCTTCTTGTACTTAAGTCTGCATTGTGACATTTGTATTTAAGTCCGATGGGGTTTCTGTGTTTGATCGTCAATAAGGAGGTCCCAGGGACACAGTAAACCTGAAGTGAAGCATCGGAATCTATAACTAGTGTCACAGGAATGGTTCAAAACATAGACAGTAAGAAGAAACAGTCTTCTTGTACTTAAGTCGGCATTGTGCCTTTTGTATTTAATTCCGATGCAATTTCTGTGTTTCATCGTCAATAAGAAGGTCAGTGGGATACAGTAAACCTGAAGTGAAGCATCGGGATCTATAACCAGAGTCACGGGAATGGTTCAAACATAGTCAGTAAGAAGAGTCAGTCTTCTTGTACTTAAGTAGGCATTGTGCTTTTGTATTTAATTCCGATGCAATTTCTGTGTTTCATCGTCAATAAGAAGGTCCAAGGGGAACAGTAAACCTGAAGTGAAGCATCGGAATCTATAACTAGTGTCACAGGAATGGTTCAGAACATAGACAGTAAAAAAAGTCAGTCGTCTTGTACTTAAGCCGGCATTGTGCCTTTTCTATTTAATTCTGATGCAATTTCTGTGTTTCATCGTGAATAAGGTCAGAGGGATACAGTAAACCTGAGTGAGCATCCGAACCTATAACTAGTGTCACAGGAATGGTTCAAAACGTAGTCAGTAAAAAGAGTCAGTCTTCTTGTACTTAAGTCGGCATTGTGCCTTTTTTATTTAATTCCGATGCAATTTCTGTGTTTCATCGTCAATTAGAAGGTCAGAGGGATACAGTTAACCTGAAGTGAAGCATCGGAATCTATAACTAGCGTCACAGGAATGGTTCTAATCATAGTCAGTATGAAGAGTCAGTCTTTTTGTACTTAAGTCGGCATTGTGCTTTTTGTGTTTAATTCCGATGCAATTTCTGTGTTTCATCGTCAATAAGAAGGTCCAAGAGATACAGTAAACCTGAAGTGGAACATCGGAATCTATCACTAGTGACACCGGAATGGTACAAAACATAGACAGTAAGATGATTCAGTCTTCTTGTACTTAAGTCGGCATTGTGCCTTTTGTATTAAATTCCGATGCAATTTCTGTGTTTCATCGTCAATGAGAAGATCAGAGGGATACAGTAAACCTGAAGTAAAGCATCGGAATCTAGAACTAGTGTCACAGGAATGGTTCGAAACATAGTCAGTAAGAAGAGTCAGTCTTTTTGTACTTAAGTCGGCATTGTGCCTTTTGTGTTTAATTCCGATGCAATTTCTGTGTTTCTTCGTCAATAAGAAGGTCCAAGAGATACAGTAAACCTGAAGTGAAGCATCGGAATATATAACTAGTGTCACAGGAATGGTTCAAAACATAGCCAGTAAGAAGAGTCAGTCATCTTGTACTTAAGTAGGCATTGTGGCGTTTCTATTTAATTCCGTTGCAATTTCTGTGTTTCATCGTCAATAAGAAGGTCAGAGGGATACAGTAAACCTGAAGTGAAGCATCCGAATCCATAACTAGTGTCACAGGAATGGTTCAAAACGTAGTCAGTAAAAAGAGTCAGTCTTCTTGTATTTAAGTCGGCATTGTGCTTTTTGTACTAATTCCGATGCAATATCTGTGTTTCATCGACAATAAGAAGGTCCAAGGGAAACAGTAAACCTGAAGTGAAGCATCGGAATCTATAACTAGTGTCACAGGAATGGTTCAAAGCATAGACAGTAAGAAAAGTCAGTCGTCTTGTACTTAAGTCGGCATTGTGCCTTTTCTATTTAATTCCGAGGCAATTTCTGTGTTTCATCGAGAATAAGAAGGTCAGAGGGATGCAGCAAACCTGAAGTGAAGCACCCGAATCTATAACTAGTGTCACAGGAATGATTCAAATCATAGTCAGTAAAAAGAGTCAGTCTTCTTGTACTTAAGTCGGCATTGTGCCTTTTGTATTTAATTCCGATGCAATTGCTGTGTTTCATCGTGAATAAGAAGGTCAGAGGGATACAGTAAACCTGAAGTGAAGCATCCGAATCCATAACTAGTGTCACAGGAATGGTTCAAAACGTAGTCAGTAAAAAGAGTCAGTCTTCTTGTACTTAAGTCGGCGTTGTGCCTTTTTTATTTAATTCCGATGCAATTTCTGTGTTTCATCGTCACTAAGAAGGTCAGAGGGATACAGTAAACGTGAAGTGAAGCATCGGAATCAATAACTAGTGTCACAGGAATGGTTCAAAACATAGACAGTAAGATGAGTCAGTCTTCTTGTACTTAAGTCGGCATTGTGCCTTTTGTATTTAATTCCGATGCAATTTCTGTGTTTCATCGTCAATAAGAAGATCAAAGGGATACAGTAAACCTGAAGTGAAGCATCGGAATCTATAACTAGTGTCACAGGAATGGTTCAAAACATAGACAGTAGGAAGAGTCAGTCTTCTTGTACTTAAGTCGGCATTGTGCCTTTTGTATTTAATACCGATGCAATATCTATGTTTCATCGTCAATAAGAAGGTCCAAGGGATACAGTAAACCTGAAGTGAAGCATAGGAATCTATAACTAGTGTCACAGGAATGCTTCAAAACATAGACAGTAAGATGAGTCAGTCTTCTTGTACTTAAGTCGGCATTGTGCCTTTTGTATTTATTTCCGATGCTATATCTGTGTTTCATCGTCAATAAGAAGGTCCAAGGGATACAGTAAACCTGAAGTGAAGCATCGGAATCTATAACTAGTGTCACAGGAATGGTTCAAAGCATAGACATTAAGAAGAGTCAGTTTTCTTGTACTTAAGTCGGCTTTGTGCATTTTGTATTTAATTCCGATGCATTTTCTGTGTTTCTTCGTCAATAAGAAGGTCCAAGGGATACAGTAAACCTGAAGTGAAGCATCGGAATTATAAACTGGTCTCACAGGAAAGGATCAAAACATAGACAGTAAGATGAGTCAGTAGTTTTGTATTTAGGTCTTCATTGTGACTTACGTATTTAATTCCGATGCAATTTCTGTGTTTCATCGTCAATAAGAAGGTCCAAGGTATACAGTAAACCTGGTGTGAAGCATCGGAATCTATAACTAGTGTCACAGGAATGGTTCAAAAGATAGGGAGTTAGAAGGGTCAGTCTTCTTGTACTTAAGTCGGCATTGTGCCTTACCTATTTAATTCCGATGCCATTTCTGTGTTTCATCGGCAATATGAAGGTCAGAGGGTTACAATGAACCTGAAGTGAAGCATCGGAATCTATAACTAGTGTCACACTAAGAACAGTCAGTCTTCTTGTCCTTAAGTCGGCATTGTGCCTTTTGTATTTAATTCCGATGCAATTTCTGTGATTCATCGTCAATAAGAAGGCTCAAGGGATACAGTAAACCTGAAGTGAAGCATCGCACTCTATAACTAGTGTCACAGAAATGGTTCACAACATAGACAGTAGAAGAGTCAGTCATCTTGTACTTAAGTCGGCATTGTGCCTTTTGTATTTAATTCCGATGCAATTTCTGTGTTTCATCGTCAATAAGAAGGTCCAAGGGAAACAGTAAACCTGAAGTGAAGCATCGGAATCTATAACTAGCGTCACAGGAATGGCTCAAAGCATAGACAGTAAGAAGAGTCAGTCTTCTTGTACTGAAGTCGGCATTGTGCCTTTTGAATTGAATTCCGATGCAATTTCTGTGTTTCATCGTCAATAAGAAGGTCAGAGGGATACAGTAAACCCGAAGTGAAGCATCGGAATCTATAGCTAGTGTCACAGGAATGCTTCAAATCATAGACAGTATGAAGAGTCAGTCTTCTTGTACTTAAGTCGGCATTGTGCCTTTTGTATTTAATACCGATGCAATCTCTGTGTTTCATCGTCAATAAGAAGGTCTATGGGAAACAGTAAACCTGAAGTGTAGCATCCGAATCTAAAAGTCGTCTCACAGGTAAGGTTCAAAACATTGACAATAACAAGTGTCAGCCTTATTGTACTTAAGTCGGCTTGTGCCTTTTGTGTTTGATTCCGATGCAATCTCTGTGTTTCATCGTGAATACGAAACTCCAAGGGGTACAGTAAACTTGAGGTGAAGTATCGATATCTATTACTGGTCTCACAGGAGAGATTCAAAACATAGACAGTAAGAAGAGTTATTCTTCTTGTACTTAAGTCGGCATTGTGCCTTTTGTATTTAATTCCGATGCAATTTCTGTGTTTCATCGTCAATATGCAGGTCCAAGGAATACAGTAAACCTCAAGTGAAGCATCGGAATCTATAACTAGTGTCACAGGAATGGTTCAAAATATAGACAGTAAGAAGAGTCAGTCTTCTTGTACTTAAGTCGGCATTGTGCCTTTTGTATTTAATTCTGATGCAAATTCTGTGTTTCATCGTCAATAAGAAGGTCCAAGGGATACAGTAAACCTGGAGTAAAGCATCGGACTCTGTAACTAGTGTCACAGGAATGGTTAAAAACATAGTCAGTAAGAAGAGTCGGTCTTCATGTACGTAAGTCGGCATTGGGCCTTTTGTATTTAATTAAGATGCATTTTCTGAGTTTCAACGTCAATAAGAAGGTCCAAGGGATACAGTAAACCTGAAGTGAAGCATTGGAAACTATAACTAGTGTCTCAGGAATGGTTCAAAACATTGACAGTAAGAAGAGTCAGTCTTCTTGTACTTAAGTCGGCATTGTGCCTTTTGTATTTAATTCCGATGCAATTTCTGTGTTTCATAGTCAATAAGAATGTCCAAGGGATCCAGTAAACCTGAAGTGAAGAATCGAAAACCATAACTAGTGTCACAGGAGTGGTTCAAAACATAGACAGTAACAAGAGTCAGTCTTCTTGTACTTAAGTCTGCATTGTGACATTTGTATTTAAGTCCGATGGGGTTTCTGTGTTTGATCGTCAATAAGGAGGTCCCAGGGACACAGTAAACCTGAAGTGAAGCATCGGAATCTATAACTAGTGTCACAGGAATGGTTCAAAACATAGACAGTAAGAAGAAACAGTCTTCTTGTACTTAAGTCGGCATTGTGCCTTTTGTATTTAATTCCGATGCAATTTCTGTGTTTCATCGTCAATAAGAAGGTCAGTGGGATACAGTAAACCTGAAGTGAAGCATCGGGATCTATAACCAGAGTCACGGGAATGGTTCAAACATAGTCAGTAAGAAGAGTCAGTCTTCTTGTACTTAAGTAGGCATTGTGCTTTTGTATTTAATTCCGATGCAATTTCTGTGTTTCATCGTCAATAAGAAGGTCCAAGGGGAACAGTAAACCTGAAGTGAAGCATCGGAATCTATAACTAGTGTCACAGGAATGGTTCAGAACATAGACAGTAAAAAAAGTCAGTCGTCTTGTACTTAAGCCGGCATTGTGCCTTTTCTATTTAATTCTGATGCAATTTCTGTGTTTCATCGTGAATAAGGTCAGAGGGATACAGTAAACCTGAGTGAGCATCCGAACCTATAACTAGTGTCACAGGAATGGTTCAAAACGTAGTCAGTAAAAAGAGTCAGTCTTCTTGTACTTAAGTCGGCATTGTGCCTTTTTTATTTAATTCCGATGCAATTTCTGTGTTTCATCGTCAATTAGAAGGTCAGAGGGATACAGTTAACCTGAAGTGAAGCATCGGAATCTATAACTAGCGTCACAGGAATGGTTCTAATCATAGTCAGTATGAAGAGTCAGTCTTTTTGTACTTAAGTCGGCATTGTGCTTTTTGTGTTTAATTCCGATGCAATTTCTGTGTTTCATCGTCAATAAGAAGGTCCAAGAGATACAGTAAACCTGAAGTGGAACATCGGAATCTATCACTAGTGACACCGGAATGGTTCAAAACATAGACAGTAAGATGATTCAGTCTTCTTGTACTTAAGTCGGCATTGTGCCTTTTGTATTAAATTCCGATGCAATTTCTGTGTTTCATCGTCAATGAGAAGATCAGAGGGATACAGTAAACCTGAAGTAAAGCATCGGAATCTAGAACTAGTGTCACAGGAATGGTTCGAAACATAGTCAGTAAGAAGAGTCAGTCTTTTTGTACTTAAGTCGGCATTGTGCCTTTTGTGTTTAATTCCGATGCAATTTCTGTGTTTCTTCGTCAATAAGAAGGTCCAAGAGATACAGTAAACCTGAAGTGAAGCATCGGAATATATAACTAGTGTCACAGGAATGGTTCAAAACATAGCCAGTAAGAAGAGTCAGTCATCTTGTACTTAAGTAGGCATTGTGGCGTTTCTATTTAATTCCGTTGCAATTTCTGTGTTTCATCGTCAATAAGAAGGTCAGAGGGATACAGTAAACCTGAAGTCAAGCATCGGAATCTATAACTAGTGTCACAGGAATGGTTCAAAGCATAGACAGTAAGAAAAGTCAGTCGTCTTGTACTTAGGTCGGCATTGTGCCTTTTCCATTTAATTCCGAGGCAATTTCTGTGTTTCATCGAGAATAAGAAGGTCAGAGGGATGCAGCAAACCTGAAGTGAAGCATCCGAATCTATAACTAGTGTCACAGGAATGATTCAAATCATAGTCAGTAAAAAGAGTCAGTTTTCTTGTACTTAAGTCGGCATTGTGCCTTTTGTATTTAATTCCGATGCAATTGCTGTGTTTCATCGTGAATAAGAAGGTCAGAGGGATACAGTAAACCTGAAGTGAAGCATCCGAATCCATAACTAGTGTCACAGGAATGGTTCAAAACGTAGTCAGTAAAAAGAGTCAGTCTTCTTGTACTTAAGTCGGCGTTGTGCCTTTTTTATTTAATTCCGATGCAATTTCTGTGTTTCATCGTCACTAAGAAGGTCAGAGGGATACAGTAAACCTGAAGTGAAGCATCGGAATCTATAACTAGTGTCACAAGAATGGTTCTAATCATAGTCAGTAAGAAGAGTCAGTCTTTTTGTACTTAAGTCGGCATTGTGCCTTTTGTGTTTAATTCCGATGCAAGTTCTGTGTTTCATCGTCAATAAGAAGGTCCAAGAGATACAGTAAACGTGAAGTGAAGCATCGGAATCAATAACTAGTGTCACAGGAATGGTTCAAAACATAGACAGTAAGATGAGTCAGTCTTCTTGTACTTAAGTCGGCATTGTGCCTTTTGTATTTAATTCCGATGCAATTTCTGTGTTTCATCGTCAATAAGAAGATCAAAGGGATACAGTAAACCTGAAGTGAAGCATCGGAATCTATAACTAGTGTCACAGGAATGGTTCAAAACATAGACAGTAGGAAGAGTCAGTCTTCTTGTACTTAAGTCGGCATTGTGCCTTTTGTATTTAATACCGATGCAATATCTGTGTTTCATCGTCAATAAGAAGGTCCAAGGGATACAGTAAACCTGAAGTGAAGCATCGGAATCTATAACTAGTGTCACAGGAATGCTTCAAAACATAGACAGTAAGATGAGTCAGTCTTCTTGTACTTAAGTCGGCATTGTGCCTTTTGTATTTAATTCCGATGCTATATCTGTGTTTCATCGTCAATAAGAAGGTCCAAGGGATACAGTAAACCTGAAGTGAAGCATCGGAATCTATAACTAGTGTCACAGGAATGGTTCAAAGCATAGACATTAAGAAGAGTCAGTTTTCTTGTACTTAAGTCGGCTTTGTGCCTTTTGTATTTAATTCCGATGCATTTTCTGTGTTTCTTCGTCAATAAGAAGGTCCAAGGGATACAGTAAACCTGAAGTGAAGCATCGGAATTATAAACTGGTCTCACAGGAAAGGATCAAAACATAGACAGTAAGATGAGTCAGTAGTTTTGTATTTAGGTCTTCATTGTGACTTTCGTATTTAATTCCGATGCAATTTCTGTGTTTCATCGTCAATAAGGAGGTCCAAGGGAAACAGTAAACCTGAAGTGAAGGATCGGAATCTAAAAGTCGTCGCACAGGAAAGGTTCAAAACATAGACAGTAAGAAGTGTCGCCTTATTGTACTTATGTCGGCATTGTGCCTTTTGTGTTTGATTCCGGTGCAGTCTCTGTGTTTCATCGTGAATACGAAGGTCCAAGGGGTACAGTAAACCTGAGGTGAAGTATCGGAATCTAAAATTGGTCTCACAGGAAGGATTCAAAACATAGACAGTAAGAAGAGTCAGTCTTCTTGTACTTAAGTCGGCATTGTGGATTTTGTAATTAATTCCGATGCAATTTTGTGTTTCATCGTCAATAAGAAGGTCAGAGGGATACAGTAAACCTGAAGTGAAGCATCGGAATCTATAACTAGTGTCACAGGAATGGTTCTAATCATAGTCAGTAAGAAGAGTCAGTCTTTTTGTACTTAAGTCGGCATTGTGCCTTTTGTGTTTAATTCCGATGCAATTTCTGTGTTTCTTCGTCAATAAGAAGGTCCAAGAGATACAGTAAACCTGAAGTGAAGCATCGGAATATACGAGGGCAGTTTAATAAGTAATGCAACACTTTTTTTTTCTGAAACAGGGGTTGTTTTATTCAGCATTGAAATACACCAGGTTATTCCCCAATCTTTTAGCTACACAACACTATTTTTCAACGTAATCTCCATTCAATGCTACGGCCTTACGCCACCTTGAAATGAGGGCCTGTATGCCTGCACGGTACCATTCCACTGGTCGATGTCGGAGCCAACGTCGTACTGCATCAATAACTTCTTCATCATCCGCGTAGTGCGTCCCACGGATTGCGTCCTTCATTGGGCCAAACATATGGAAATCCGACGGTGCGAGATCGGGGCTGTAGGGTGCATGAGGAAGAACAGTTCACTGAAGTTTTGTAAGCTCCTCTCGGGTGCGAAGACTTGTGTGAGGTCTTGCGTTGTCATGAAGAAGGAGAAGTTCGTTCTGATTTTTGTGCCTACGAACACGCTGAAGTCGTTTCTTCAATTTCTGAAGAGTAGCACAATACACTTCAGAGTTGATCGTTTGACCATGGGGAAGGACATCGAACAGAATAACCCCTTCAGCGTCCCAGAAGACTGTAACCATGACTTTACCGGCTGAGGGTATGGCTTTAAACTTTTTCTTGGTAGGGGAGTGGGTGTGGCGCCACTCCATTGATTGCCGTTTTGTTTCAGGTTCGAAGTGATGAACCCATGTTTCATCGCCTGTAACAATCTTTGACAAGAAATTGTCACCCTCAGCCACATGACGAGCAAGCAATTCCGCACAGATGGTTCTCCTTTGCTCTTTATGGTGTTCGGTTAGACAACGAGGGACCCAGCGGGAACAAACCTTTGAATATCCCAACTGGTGAACAATTGTGACATCAATACCAATAGAGATGTCAAGTTGAGCACTGAGTTGTTTGATGGTGATCCGTCGATCATCTCGAACGAGTGTGTTCGCACGCTCCGCCATTGCAGGAGTCACAGCTGTGCACGGCCGGCCCGCACGCGGGAGATAAGACAGTCTTGCTTGACCTTGCGGCGATGATGACACACGCTTTGCCCAACGACTCGCCGTGCTTTTGTCCACTGCCAGATCACCGTAGACATTCTGCAAGCGCCTATGAATATCTGAGATGCCCTGGTTTTCCGCCAAAAGAAACTCGATCACTGCCCATTGTTTGCAACACACATCCATTACAGACGCCATTTTAACAGCTCCGTACAGCGCTGCCACCTGTCGGAAGTCAATGAAACTATACGAGACGAAGCGGGAATGTTTGAAAATATTCCACAAGAAATTTCCGGTTTTTTCAACCAAAATTGGCCGAGAAAAAAAATGTGTTGCATTACTTATTGAACTGCCCTCGTATAACTAGTGTCACAGGACTGGTTCAAAACATAGCCAATAAGAAGAGTCAGTCTTCTTGTACTTAAGAAGGCTTTGTGGCGTTTCTATTTAATTCCGTTGCAATATCTGTGTTTCATCGTCAATAAGAATGTCAGAGGGATACAGTAAACCTGAAGTGAAGCATCGGGATCTATAACTAGAGTCACGGGAATGGTTCAAACATAGTCAGTAAGAAGAGTCAGTCTTCTTGTATTTAAGTCGGCATTGTGCCTTTTGTACTAATTCCGATGCAATATCTGTGTTTCATCGTCAATAAGAAGGTCCAAGGCATACAGTAAACCTGGAGTGAAGCATCGGTATCTATAACTAGTGTCACAGGAATGGTTCTAATCATAGTCAGTAAGAAGAGTCAGTCTTTTTGTACTTAAGTCGGCATTGTGCCTTTTGTGTTTAATTCCGATGCAATTTCTGTGTTTCATCGTCAATAAGAAGGTCCAAGAGATACAGTTAACCTGAAGTGAAGCATCGGAATCAATAACTAGTGTCACAGGAATGGTTCAAAACATAGACAGTAAGATGAGTCAGTCTTCTTGTACTTAAGTCGGCATTGTGCCTTTTGTATTTAATTCCGATGCAATATCTGTGTTTCATCGTAAATAAGAAGGTCCAAGGGATACGGTAAACCTGAAGTGAAGCTTCGGAATTATGAACTGGTCTCACAGGAATGGATCAAAACATAGACAGTAAGATGAGTCAGTCTTCTTGTATTTAGGTCTTCATTGAGAGTTATGTATTTAATTCCGATGCAATTTCTGTGTTTCATCGTCAATAACAAGGTCCAAGGGAAACAGTAAACCTGAAGTGAAGAACCGGAATCTAAAAGTCGTCTCACAGGAAAGGTTCAAAACATGGACAGTAAGAAGTGTCAGCCTTATTGTCCTTAAGTCGGCATTGTGCCTTTTGTGTTTGATTCCGATGCAATCTCTGTGTTTCATCGTGAATACGAAGGTCCAAGGGGTACAGTAAACCTGAGGTGAAGTATCGGAATCTAAAACTGGTCTCACAGGAGAGATTCAAAACATAGGCAGTAAGAAGAGTCAGTCTTCTTTTACTTAAGTCGGCATTGTGCCTTTTTTATTTAATTCCGATGCAATTTTGTGTTTCTTCGTCAATAAGAAGGTCAGAGGGATACAGTAAACCTGAAGTGAAGCGTCGGAATCTATAACTAGTGTCACAGGAATGGTTCTAATCATAGTCAGTAAGAAGAGTCAGTCTTTTTGTACTTAAGTCGGCATTGTGCCTTTTGTGTTTAATTCCGATGCAATTTCTGTGTTTCTGCGTCAATAAGAAGGTCCAAGAGATACAGTAAACCTGAAGTGAAGCATCGGAATATATAAATAGTGTCACAGGAATGGTTCAAAACATAGCCAGTAAGAAGAGTCAGCCATCTCGCTCTTAAGTAGGAATTGTGGCGTTTCTATTTAATTCCGTTGAAATTCGTGTGTTTCATCGTCAATAAGAAGGTCAGAGGGATACAGTAAACCTGAAGTGAAGTATCGGGATCTATAACTAGAGTCACGGGAATGGTTCAAACATAGTCAGTAAGAAGAGTCAATCTTCTTGTACTTAAGTCGGCATTGTGCCTTTTGTGTTTGATTCCGATGCAATTTCTGTGCTTCTTCGTCAACAAGAAGGTCCAAGAGATACAGTAAACCTGAAGTGAAGCATCGGAATATATAACTAGTGTCACAGGAATGGGTCAAAACATAGCCAGTAAGAAGAGTCAGTCATTTTGTACTTAAGTAAGCATTGTGGCGTTTCTATTTGATTCCGTTGCAACTTCTGCGTTTCATCGTCAATAAGAAGGTCAGAGGGATACAGTAAACCTGAAGTGAAGCATCGGGATCTATAACTAGAGTCACGGGAATGGTTCAAACATAGTCAGTAAGAAGAGTCAGTCTTCTTGTATTTATGTCGGCATTGTGCCTTTTGTACTAATTCCGATGCAATATCTGTGTTTCATCGTCAATAAGAAGGTCCAAGGGATACAGTAAACCTGAAGTGAAGCATCGGAATCTATAACTAGTGTCACAGGAATGTTTCAAAGCATAGACAGTAGGAAAAGTCAGCCGTCTTGTACTTAAGTCGGCATTGTGCCTTTTCCATTTAATTCCGATGCAATTTCTGTGTTTCATCGAGAATAAGACGGTCAGAGGGATACAGTAAACCTGAAGTGAAGCATCGGAATCAATGACTAGTGTCACAGGAATGGTTCAAAACATAGACAGTAGGAAGAGTCAGTCTTCTTGTAGTTAAGTCGGCATTGTGCATTTTGTATTTAATACCGATGCAATATCTGTGTTTCATCGTCAATAAGAAGGTCCAAGGGATACAGTAAACCTGAAGTGAAGCATCGGAATCTATAACTAGTGTCACAGGAATGGTTCAAAACATAGACAGTAAGAAGAGTCAGTCTACTTGTACTTAAGTCGGCATTGTGCCTTTTGTATTTAATTCCGATGCAATTTCTGTGTTTCATCGTTAATAAGAAGGTCCAAAGGATACACTAAACCTGAAGTGAAGCATCGGAATTATGAACTGGTCTCACAGGAATGGATCAAACCATAGACAGTAAGAAGAGTCAGTCTTCTTGTATTTAGGTCTTCATTGAGACTTATGTCTTTAATTCCGATGCAATTTCTGTGTTTCGTCGTCAACAAGAAGGTCCAAGGGAAACAGTAAACCTGAAGTGAAGCATCGGAATCTAAAAGTCGTCTCACAGGAAAGGTTCAAAACACAGACAGTAAGAAGTGTCTGCCTTATTGTACTTAAGTCGGCATTGTGCCTTTTGTGTTTGATTCCGATGCAATCTCTGTGTTTCATCGTGATTACGAAGGTCCAAGGGGTACAGTCAACCCGAGATGAAGTATCGGAATCTAAAACTGGTCTCACAGGAGAGATTCAAAACATAGACGGTAAGAAGAGTCAGTCTTCTTTTACTTAAGTCGGCATTGTGCCTTTTGTATTTAATTCCGAAGCAATTTTGCGTTTCATCGTCAATAAGAAGGTCAGAGGGATACAGTAAACCTGAAGTGAAGCATCGAAATCTATAGCTAGTGTCACAGGAATGGTTCAAAGCATAGACAGTAAGAAAAGTCAGTCGTCTTGTACTTAAGTCGGCATTGTGCCTTTTCTATTTAATTCCGATGCAATTTCTGTGTTTCATCGAGAATAAGAAGGTCAGAGGGATGCAGCAAACCTGAAGTGAAGCATCCGAATCTATAACTAGTGTCACAGGAATGATTCAAAACATAGTCAGTAAAAAGAGTCAATCTTCTTGTACTTAAGTCGGCATTGTGCCTTTTGTATTTAATTCCGATGCAATTGCTGTGTTTCATCGTGAATAAGAAGGTCAGAGGGATACAGTAAACCTTCAGAGAAGCATCCGAATCCATAACTAGTGTCACAGGAATGGTTCAAAACGTAGTCAGTAAAAGGAGTCAGTCTTCTTGTACTTAAGTCGGCGTTGTGCCTTTTTCATTTAATTCCGATGCAATTTCTGTGTTTCATCGTCACTAAGAAGGTCAGAGGGATACAGTAAACCTGAAGTGAAGCATCTGAATCTATAACTAGTGTCACAGGAATGCTTCAAAACATAGACAGTAAGATGAGTCAGTCTTCTTGTACTTAAGTCGGCATTGTGCCTTTTGTATTTAATTCCGATGCAATATCTGTGTTTCATCGTCAATAAGAAGGTCCAAGGGATACAGTAAACCTGAAGTGAAGCATCGGAATCTATAACTAGTGTCACAGGAATGCTTCAAAACATAGACAGTAAGATGAGTCAGTCTTCTTGTACTTAAGTCGGCATTGTGCCTTTTGTATTTAATTCCGATGCAATTTCTGTGTTTCATCGTCAATAAGAAGGTCCAACGGAAACAGTAAACCTGAAGTGAAGGATCGGAATCTAAAAGTCGTCGCACAGGAAAGGTTCAAAACATAGACAGTAAGAAGTGTCGCCTTATTGTACTTATGTCGGCATTGTGCCTTTTGTGTTTGATTCCGGTGCAGTCTCTGTGTTTCATCGTGAATACGAAGGTCCAAGGGGTACAGTAAACCTGAGGTGAAGTATCGGAATCTAAAATTGGTCTCACAGGAAGGATTCAAAACATAGACAGTAAGAAGAGTCAGTCTTCTTGTACTTAAGTCGGCATTGTGCATTTTGTAATTAATTCCGATGCAATTTTGTGTTTCATCGTCAATAAGAAGGTCAGAGGGATACAGTAAACCTGAAGTGAAGCATCGGAATCTATAACTAGTGTCACAGGAATGGTTCTAATCATAGTCAGTAAGAAGAGTCAGTCTTTTTGTACTTAAGTCGGCATTGTGCCTTTTGTGTTTAATTCCGATGCAATTTCTGTGTTTCTTCGTCAATAAGAAGGTCCAAGAGATACACTAAACCTGAAGTGAAGCATCGGAATATATAACTAGTGTCACAGGACTGGTTCAAAACATAGCCAATAAGAAGAGTCAGTCTTCTTGTACTTAAGTAGGCTTTGTGGCGTTTCTATTTAATTCCGTTGCAATATCTGTGTTTCATCGTCAATAAGAAGGTCAGAGGGATACAGTAAACCTGAAGTGAAGCATCGGGATCTATAACTAGAGTCACGGGAATGGTTCAAACATAGTCAGTAAGAAGAGTCAGTCTTCTTGTATTTAAGTCGGCATTGTGCCTTTTGTACTAATTCCGATGCAATATCTGTGTTTCATCGTCAATAAGAAGGTCCAAGGCATACAGTAAACCTGGAGTGAAGCATCGGTATCTATAACTAGTGTTACAGGAATGGTTCTAATCATAGTCAGTAAGAAGAGTCAGTCTTTTTGTACTTAAGTCGGCATTGTGCCTTTTGTGTTTAATTCCGATGCAATTTCTGTGTTTCATCGTCAATAACAAGGTCCAAGAGATACAGTAAACCTGAAGTGAAGCATCGGAATCAATAACTAGTGTCACAGGAATGGTTCAAAACATAGACAGTAAGATGAGTCAGTCTTCTTGTACTTAAGTCGGCCTTGTGCCTTTTGTATTTAATTCCGATGCAATATCTGTGTTTCATCGTCAATAAGAAGGTCCAAGGGATACGGTAAACCTGAAGTGAAGCATCGGAATTATGAACTGGTCTCACAGGAATGGATCAAAACATAGACAGTAAGATGAGTCAGTCTTCTTGTATTTAGGTCTTCATTGAGAGTTATGTATTTAATTCCGATGCAATTTCTGTGTTTCATCGTCAATAACCAGGTCCAAGGGAAACAGTAAACCTGAAGTGAAGAACCGGAATCTAAAAGTCGTCTCAAAGGAAAGGTTCAAAACATGGACAGTAAGAAGTGTCAGCCTTATTGTCCTTAAGTCGGCATTGTGCCTTTTGTGTTTGATTCCGATGCAATCTCTGTGTTTCATCGTGAATACGAAGGTCCAAGGGGTACAGTAAACCTGAGGTGAAGTATCGGAATCTAAAACTGGTCTCACAGGAGAGATTCAAAACATAGGCAGTAAGAAGAGTCAGTCTTCTTTTACTTAAGTCGGCATTGTGCCTTTTGTATGTAATTCCGATGCAATTTTGTGTTTCTTCGTCAATAAGAAGGTCAGAGGGATACAGTAAACCTGAAGTGAAGCATCGGAATCTATAACTAGTGTCACAGGAACGCTTCAAAACATAGACAGTAAGATGAGTCAGTCTTCTTGTACTTAAGTCGGCATTGTGCCTTTTGTATTTAATTCCGATGCAATATCTGTGTTTCATCGTCAATAAGAAGGTCCGAGGGATACAGTAAACCTGAAGTGAAGCATCGGAATCTATAACTAGTGTCACAGAAATGCTTCAAAACATAGACAGTAAGATGAGTCAGTCTTCTTGTACTTAAGTCGGCATTGTGCCTTTTGTATTTAATTCCGATGCAATATCTGTGTTTCATCGTCAATAAGAAGTTCCAAGGGATACAGTAAACCTGAAGTGAAGCATCGGAATCTAAAAGTGGTCTCACAGGAAGGATTCAAAACATAGACAGTAAGAAGAGTCAGTCTTCTTGTACTTAAGTAGGCTTTGTGGCGTTTCTATTTAATTCCGTTGCAATATCTGTGTTTCATCGTCAATAAGAAGGTCCAAGGGATACAGTAAACCTGAAGTGAAGCATCGGAATCTATAAGTAGTGTCACAGGAATGCTTCAAAACATAGACAGTAAGATGAGTCAGTCTTCTTGTACTTAAGTCGGCATTGTGCCTTTTGTGTTTAATTCCGATGCAATTTCTGTGTTTCTGCGTCAATAAGAAGGTCCATGAGATACAGTAAACCTGAAGTGAAGCATCGGAATATATAACTAGTGTCACAGGAATGGTTCAAAACATAGCCAGTAAGAAGAGTCAGACATCTCGTCCTTAAGTAGGCATTGTGGCGTTTCTATTTAATTCCGTTGAAATTCGTGTGTTTCATCGTCAATAAGAAGGTCAGAGGGATATTGTAAACCTGAAGTGAAGTATCGGGATCTATAACTAGAGTCACGGGAATGGTTCAAACATAGTCAGTAAGAAGAGTCAATCTACTTGTACTTAAGTCGGCATTGTGCCTTTTGTGTTTGATTCCGATGCAATTTCTGTGTTTCTTCGTCAATAAGAAGGTCCAAGAGATACAGTAAACCTGAAGTGAAGCATCGGAATATATAACTAGTGTCACAGGAATGGGTCAAAACATAGCCAGTAAGAAGAGTCAGTCATTTTGTACTTAAGTAGGCATTGTGGCGTTTCTATTTGATTCCGTTGCAACTTCTGCGTTTCATCGTCAATAAGATGGTCAGAGGGATACAGTAAACCTGAAGTGAAGCATCGGGATCTATAACTAGAGTCACGGGAATGGTTCAAACATAGTCAGTAAGAAGAGTCAGTCTTCTTGTATTTATGTCGGCATTGTGCCTTTTGTACTAATTCCGATGCAATATCTGTGTTTCATCGTCAATGAGAAGGTCCAAGGGATACAGTAAACCTGAAGAGAAGCATCGGAATCAATGACTAGTGTCACAGGAATGGTTCAAAACATAGACAGTAAGATGAATCAGTCTTCTTGTACTTACGTCGGCATTGTGCCTTTTTTATTTAATTCCGATGCAATTTCTGTGTTTCATCGTCAATAAGAAGATCAAAGGGATACAGTAAACCTGAAGCGAAGCATCGGAATCTATAACTAGTGTCACAGGAATGGTTCAAAACATAGACAGTAGGAAGAGTCAGTCTTCTTGTAGTTAAGTCGGCATTGTGCATTTTGTATTTAATACCGATGCAATATCTGTGTTTCATCGTCAATAAGAAGGTCCAAGGGATACAGTAAACCTGAAGTGAAGCATCGGAATCTATAACTAGTGTCACAGGAAAGGTTCAAAACATAGACAGTAAGAAGAGTCAGTCTACTTGTACTTAAGTCGGCATTGTGCCTTTTGTATTTAATTCCGATGCAATTTCTGTGTTTCATCGTCAATAAGAAGGTCCAAGGGATACACTAAACCTGAAGTGAAGCATCGGAATTATGAACTGGTCTCACAGGAATGGATCAAACCATAGACAGTAAGAAGAGTCAGTCTTCTTGTATTTAGGTCTTCATTGAGACTTATGTCTTTAATTCCGATGCAATTTCTGTGTTTCATCGTCAACAAGAAGGTCCAAGGGAAACAGTAAACCTGAAGTGAAGCATCGGAATCTAAAAGTCGTCTCACAGGAAAGGTTCAAAACACAGACAGTAAGAAGTGTCAGCCTTATTGTACTTAAGTCGGCATTGTGCCTTTTGTGTTTGATTCCGATGCAATCTCTGTGTTTCATCGTGATTACGAAGGTCCAAGGGGTACAGTAAACCCGAAGTGAAGTATCGGAATCTAAAACTGGTCTCACAGGAGAGATTCAAAACATAGGCAGTAAGAAGAGTCAGTCTTCTTTTACTTAAGTCGGCATTGTGCCTTTTGTATTTAATTCCGATGCAATTTTGTGTTTCTTCGTCAATAAGAAGGTCAGAGGGATACAGTAAACCTGAAGTGAAGCGTCGGAATCTATAACTAGTGTCACAGGAATGGTTCTAATCATAGTCAGTAAGAAGAGTCAGTCTTTTTGTACTTAAGTCGGCATTGTGCCTTTTGTGTTTAATTCCGATGCAATTTCTGTGTTTCTGCGTCAATAAGAAGGTCCAAGAGATACAGTAAACCTGAAGTGAAGCATCGGAATCTATAACTAGTGTCACAGGAATGTTTCAAAGCATAGACAGTAGGAAAAGTCAGCCGTCTTGTACTTAAGTCGGCATTGTGCCTTTTCCATTTAATTCCGATGCAATTTCTGTGTTTCATCGAGAATAAGACGGTCAGAGGGATACAATAAACCTGAAGTGAAGCATCGGAATCAATGACTAGTGTCACAGGAATGGTTCAAAACATAGACAGTAGGAAGAGTCAGTCTTCTTGTAGTTAAGTCGGCATTGTGCATTTTGTATTTAATACCGATGCAATATCTGTGTTTCATCGTCAATAAGAAGGTCCAAGGGATACAGTAAACCTGAAGTGAAGCATCGGAATCTATAACTAGTGTCACAGGAATGGTTCAAAACATAGACAGTAAGAAGAGTCAGTCTACTTGTACTTAAGTCGGCATTGTGCCTTTTGTATTTAATTCCGATGCAATTTCTGTGTTTCATCGTTAATAAGAAGGTCCAAAGGATACACTAAACCTGAAGTGAAGCATCGGAATTATGAACTGGTCTCACAGGAATGGATCAAACCATAGACAGTAAGATGAGTCAGTCTTCTTGTATTTAGGTCTTCATTGAGACTTATGTCTTTAATTCCGATGCAATTTCTGTGTTTCGGCCTCAACAAGAAGGTCCAAGGGAAACAGTAAACCTGAAGTGAAGCATCGGAATCTAAAAGTCGTCTCACAGGAAAGGTTCAAAACACAGACAGTAAGAAGTGTCTGCCTTATTGTACTTAAGTCGGCATTGTGCCTTTTGTGTTTGATTCCGATGCAATCTCTGTGTTTCATCGTGATTACGAGGGTCCAAGGGGTACAGTCAACCCGAGATGAAGTATCGGAATCTAAAACTGGTCTCACAGGAGAGATTCAAAACATAGACGGTAAGAAGAGTCAGTCTTCTTTTACTTAAGTCGGCATTGTGCCTTTTGTATTTAATTCCGAAGCAATTTTGCGTTTCATCGTCAATAAGAAGGTCAGAGGGATACAGTAAACCTGAAGTGAAGCATCGAAATCTATAGCTAGTGTCACAGGAATGGTTCAAAGCATAGACAGTAAGAAAAGTCAGTCGTCTTGTACTTAAGTCGGCATTGTGCCTTTTCTATTTAATTCCGATGCAATTTCTGTGTTTCATCGAGAATAAGAAGGTCAGAGGGATGCAGCAAACCTGAAGTGAAGCATCCGAATCTATAACTAGTGTCACAGGAATGATTCAAAACATAGTCAGTAAAAAGAGTCAATCTTCTTGTACTTAAGTCGGCATTGTGCCTTTTGTATTTAATTCCGATGCAATTGCTGTGTTTCATCGTGAATAAGAAGGTCAGAGGGATACAGTAAACCTTCAGAGAAGCATCCGAATCCATAACTAGTGTCACAGGAATGGTTCAAAACGTAGTCAGTAAAAAGAGTCAGTCTTCTTGTACTTAAGTCGGCGTTGTGCCTTTTTCATTTAATTCCGATGCAATATCTGTGTTTCATCGTCACTAAGAAGGTCAGAGGGATACAGTAAACCTGAAGTGAAGCATCTGAATCTATAACTAGTGTCACAGGAATGCTTCAAAACATAGACAGTAAGATGAGTCAGTCTTCTTGTACTTAAGTCGGCATTGTGCCTTTTGTATTTAATTCCGATGCAATATCTGTGTTTCATCGTCAATAAGAAGGTCCAAGGGATACAGTAAACCTGAAGTGAAGCATCGGAATCTATAACTAGTGTCACAGGAATGCTTCAAAACATAGACAGTAAGATGAGTCAGTCTTCTTGTACTTAAGTCGGCATTGTGCCTTTTGTATTTAATTCCGATGCAATTTCTGTGTTTCATCGTCAATAAGAAGGTCCAACGGAAACAGTAAACCTGAAGTGAAGGATCGGAATCTAAAAGTCGTCGCACAGGAAAGGTTCAAAACATAGACAGTAAGAAGTGTCGCCTTATTGTACTTATGTCGGCATTGTGCCTTTTGTGTTTGATTCCGGTGCAGTCTCTGTGTTTCATCGTGAATACGAAGGTCCAAGGGGTACAGTAAACCTGAGGTGAAGTATCGGAATCTAAAATTGGTCTCACAGGAAGGATTCAAAACATAGACAGTAAGAAGAGTCAGTCTTCTTGTACTTAAGTCGGCATTGTGCATTTTGTAATTAATTCCGATGCAATTTTGTGTTTCATCGTCAATAAGAAGGTCAGAGGGATACAGTAAACCTGAAGTGAAGCATCGGAATCTATAACTAGTGTCACAGGAATGGTTCTAATCATAGTCAGTAAGAAGAGTCAGTCTTTTTGTACTTAAGTCGGCATTGTGCCTTTTGTGTTTAATTCCGATGCAATTTCTGTGTTTCTTCGTCAATAAGAAGGTCCAAGAGATACACTAAACCTGAAGTGAAGCATCGGAATATATAACTAGTGTCACAGGACTGGTTCAAAACATAGCCAATAAGAAGAGTCAGTCTTCTTGTACTTAAGTAGGCTTTGTGGCGTTTCTATTAAATTCCGTTGCAATATCTGTGTTTCATCGTCAATAAGAAGGTCAGAGGGATACAGTAAACCTGAAGTGAAGCATCGGGATCTATAACTAGAGTCACGGGAATGGTTCAAGCATAGTCAGTAAGAAGAGTCAGTCTTCTTGTATTTAAGTCGGCATTGTGCCTTTTGTACTAATTCCGATGCAATATCTGTGTTTCATCGTCAATAAGAAGGTCCAAGGCATACAGTAAACCTGGAGTGAAGCATCGGTATCTATAACTAGTGTCACAGGAATGGTTCTAATCATAGTCAGTAAGAAGAGTCAGTCTTTTTGTACTTAAGTCGGCATTGTGCCTTTTGTGTTTAATTCCGATGCAATTTCTGTGTTTCATCGTCAATAAGAAGGTCCAAGAGATACAGTGAACCTGAAGTGAAGCATCGGAATCAATAACTAGTGTCACAGGAATAGTTCAAAACATAGACAGTAAGATGAGTCAGTCTTCTTGTACTTAAGTCGGCATTGTGCCTTTTGTATTTAATTCCGATGCAATATCTGTGTTTCATCGTCAATAAGAAGGTCCAAGGGATACGGTAAACCTGAAGTGAAGCATCGGAATTATGAACTGGTCTCACAGGAATGGATCAAAACATAGACAGTAAGATGAGTCAGTCTTCTTGTATTTAGGTCTTCATTGAGAGTTATGTATTTAATTCCGATGCAATTTCTGTGTTTCATCGTCAATAACCAGGTCCAAGGGAAACAGTAAACCTGAAGTGAAGAACCGGAATCTAAAAGTCGTCTCAAAGGAAAGGTTCAAAACATGGACAGTAAGAAGTGTCAGCCTTATTGTCCTTAAGTCGGCATTGTGCCTTTTGTGTTTGATTCCGATGCAATCTCTGTGTTTCATCGTGAATACGAAGGTCCAAGGGGTACAGTAAACCTGAGGTGAAGTATCGGAATCTAAAACTGGTCTCACAGGAGAGATTCAAAACATAGGCAGTAAGAAGAGTCAGTCTTCTTTTACTTAAGTCGGCATTGTGCCTTTTGTATGTAATTCCGATGCAATTTTGTGTTTCTTCGTCAATAAGAAGGTCAGAGGGATACAGTAAACCTGAAGTGAAGCATCGGAATCTATAACTAGTGTCACAGGAACGCTTCAAAACATAGACAGTAGGATGAGTCAGTCTTCTTGTACTTAAGTCGGCATTGTGCCTTTTGTATTTAATTCCGATGCAATATCTGTGTTTCATCGTCAATAAGAAGGTCCGAGGGATACAGTAAACCTGAAGTGAAGCATCGGAATCTATAACTAGTGTCACAGGAATGCTTCAAAACATAGACAGTAAGATGAGTCAGTCTTCTTGTACTTAAGTCGGCATTGTGCCTTTTGTATTTAATTCCGATGCAATATCTGTGTTTCATCGTCAATAAGAAGTTCCAAGGGATACAGTAAACCTGAAGTGAAGCATCGGAATCTAAAAGTGGTCTCACAGGAAGGATTCAAAACATAGACAGTAAGAAGAGTCAGTCTTCTTGTACTTAAGTAGGCTTTGTGGCGTTTCTATTTAATTCCGTTGCAATATCTGTGTTTCATCGTCAATAAGAAGGTCCAAGGGATACAGTAAACCTGAAGTGAAGCATCGGAATCTATAACTAGTGTCAAAGGAATGCTTCAAAACATAGACAGTAAGATGAGTCAGTCTTCTTGTACTTAAGTCGGCATTGTGCCTTTTGTGTTTAATTCCGATGCAATTTCTGTGTTTCTGCGTCAATAAGAAGGTCCATGAGATACAGTAAACCTGAAGTGAAGCATCGGAATATATAACTAGTGTCACAGGAATGGTTCAAAACATAGCCAGTAAGAAGAGTCAGCCATCTCGTCCTTAAGTAGGCATTGTGGCGTTTCTATTTAATTCCGTTGAAATTCGTGTGTTTCATCGTCAATAAGAAGGTCAGAGGGATATTGTAAACCTGAAGTGAA
This sequence comes from Schistocerca piceifrons, assembly GCF_021461385.2. Classification (NCBI taxonomy): domain Eukaryota; kingdom Metazoa; phylum Arthropoda; class Insecta; order Orthoptera; family Acrididae; genus Schistocerca; species Schistocerca piceifrons. The sequence goes on from NW_025727941.1 coordinate 48,902, forward strand.
GTATCGGGATCTATAACTAGAGTCACGGGAATGGTTCAAACATAGTCAGTAAGAAGAGTCAATCTACTTGTACTTAAGTCGGCATTGTGCCTTTTGTGTTTGATTCCGATGCAATTTCTGTGTTTCTTCGTCAATAAGAAGGTCCAAGAGATACAGTAAACCTGAAGTGAAGCATCGGAATATATAACTAGTGTCACAGGAATGGGTCAAAACATAGCCAGTAAGAAGAGTCAGTCATTTTGTACTTAAGTAGGCATTGTGGCGTTTCTATTTGATTCCGTTGCAACTTCTGCGTTTCATCGTCAATAAGAAGGTCAGAGGGATACAGTAAACCTGAAGTGAGGCATCGGGATCTATAACTAGAGTCACGGGAATGGTTCAAACATAGTCAGTAAGAAGAGTCAGTCTTCTTGTATTTATGTCGGCATTGTGCCTTTTGTACTAATTCCGATGCAATATCTGTGTTTCATCGTCAATGAGAAGGTCCAAGGGATACAGTAAACCTGAAGAGAAGCATCGGAATCAATGACTAGTGTCACAGGAATGGTTCAAAACATAGACAGTAAGATGAGTCAGTCTTCTTGTACTTACTTCGGCATTGTGCCTTTTTTATTTAATTCCGATGCAATTTCTGTGTTTCATCGTCAATAAGAAGATCAAAGGGATACAGTAAACCTGAAGCGAAGCATCGGAATCTATAACTAGTGTCACAGGAATGGTTCAAAACATAGACAGTAGGAAGAGTCAGTCTTCTTGTAGTTAAGTCGGCATTGTGCATTTTGTATTTAATACCGATGCAATATCTGTGTTTCATCGTCAATAAGAAGGTCCAAGGGATACAGTAAACCTGAAGTGAAGCATCGGAATCTATAACTAGTGTCACAGGAAAGGTTCAAAACATAGACAGTAAGAAGAGTCAGTCTACTTGTACTTAAGTCGGCATTGTGCCTTTTGTATTTAATTCCGATGCAATTTCTGTGTTTCATCGTCAATAAGAAGGTCCAAGGGATACACTAAACCTGAAGTGAAGCATCGGGATTATGAACTGGTCTCACAGGAATGGATCAAACCATAGACAGTAAGAAGAGTCAGTCTTCTTGTATTTAGGTCTTCATTGAGACTTATGTCTTTAATTCCGATGCAATTTCTGTGTTTCATCGTCAACAAGAAGGTCCAAGGGAAACAGTAAACCTGAAGTGAAGCATCGGAATCTAAAAGTCGTCTCACAGGAAAAGTTCAAAACACAGACAGTAAGAAGTGTCAGCCTTATTGTACTTAAGTCGGCATTTTGCCTTTTGTGTTTGATTCCGATGCAATCTCTGTGTTTCATCGTGATTACGAAGGTCCAAGGGGTACAGTAAACCCGAAGTGAAGTATCGGAATCTAAAACTGGTCTCACAGGAGAGATTCAAAACATAGACGGTAAGAAGAGTCAGTCTTCTTTTACTTAAGTCGGCATTGTGCCTTTTGTATTTAATTCCGAAGCAATTTTGTGTTTCATCGTCAATAAGAAGGTCAGAGGGATACAGTAAAAATGAAGTGAAGCATCGGAATCTATAACTAGTGTCACAGGAGTGGTTCTAATCATAGTCAGTAAGAAGTGTCAGTCTTTTTGTACTTAAGTCGGCATTGTGCCTTTTGTGTTTAATTCCGATGCAATTTCTGTGTTTCTTCGTCAATAAGAAGGTCCAAGAGATACAGTAAACCTGAAGTGAAGCATCGGAATATATAACTAGTGTCACAGGAATGGTTCAAAGCATAGACAGTAAGAAAAGTCAGTCGTCTTCTACTTAAGTCGGCATTGTGCCTTTTCTATTTAATTCCGATGCAATTTCTGTGTTTCATCGAGAATAAGAAGGTCAGAGGGATACAGTAAACCTGATGTGAAGCATCCGAATCTATAACTAGTATCACAGGAATGATTCAAAACATAGTCAGTAAAAAGAGTCAGTCTTCTTGTACTTAAGTCGGCATTGTGCCTTTTCTATTTAATTCCGATGCAATTTCTGTGTTTCATCGTGAATAAGAAGGTCAGAGGGATACAGTAAACCTGAAGTGAAGCATCCGAATCTATAACTAGTGTCACAGGAATGGTTCAAAACGTAGTCAGTAAAAAGAGTCAGTCCTCTTGTACTTAAGTCGGCGTTGTGCCTTTTTCATTTAATTCCGATGCAATTTCTGTGTTTCATCGTCAATAAGAAGTTCCAAGAGATACAGTAAACCTGAAGTGAAGCATCGGAATCAATAACTAGTGTCACAGGAATGGTTCAAAACATAGACAGTAAGATGAGTCAGTCTTCTTGTACTTAAGTCGGCATTGTGCCTTTTGTACTAATTCCGATGCAATTTCTGTGTTTTATCGTCAATAAGAAGGTCCAAGGGATGCAGTAAACCTGAAGTGAAGCATCGGAATCTATAACTAGTGTCACAGGAATGGTTCAAAGCATAGACAGTAAGAAAAGTCAGTCGTCTTGTACTTAAGTCGGCATTGTGCCTTTTCTATTTAATTCCGATGCAATTTCTGTGTTTCATCGAGAATAAGAAGGTCAGAGGGATACAGTAAACCTGAAGTGAAGCATCCGAATCAATTACTAGTGTCACAGGAATGATTCAAAACATAGTTAGTAAAAAGAGTCAGTCTTCTTGTACTTAAGTCGGCATTGTGCATTTTGTATTTAATTCCGATGCAATTTCTGTGTTTCATCGTGAATAAGATGGTCAGAGGGATACAGTAAACCTGAAGTGAAGTGTCCGAATCTATACTAGTGTCACAGGAATGGTTCAAAACGTAATCAGTAAAAAGAGTCAGTCTTCTTGTACTTAAGTCGGCATTGTGCCTTTTTCATTTAATTCCGATGCAATTTCTGTGTTTCATCGTCAATAAGAAGGTCAGAGGGATACAGTAAACCTGAAGTGAATAATCGGAATCTATAACTAGTGTCACAGGAATGGTTCTAATCATAGTCAGTAAGAAGAGTCAGTCTTTTTGTACTTAAGTCGGTATTGTGCCTTTTGTGTTTAATTCCGATGCAATTTCTGCGTTTCTTCGTCAATAAGAAGGTCCAAGAGATACAGTCAACCTGAAGTGAAGCATCGGAATATATAACTAGTGTCACAGGAATGGTTCAAAACATAGACAGTAAGATGAGTCAGTCTTCTTGTACTTAAGTCGGCATTGTGCCTTTTGTGTTTAATTCCGATGCAATTTCTGTGTTTCATCGTCAATAAGAGGAGCAGAGGGATACAGTAAACCTGAAGTGAAGCATCGGAATCTATAACTAGTGTCAGAGGAATGGTTCTAATCATAGTCAGTAAGAAGAGTCAGTCTTTTTGTACTTAAGTCGGCATTGTGCCTTTTGTGTTTAATTCCGATGCAATTTCTGTGTTTCTTCGTCAATAAGAAGGTCCAAGAGATACAGTCAACCTGAAGTGAAGCATCGGAATATATAACTAGTGTCGCAGGAATGGTTCAAAACATAGCCAGTAAGAAGAGTCAGCCATCTTGTTCTTAAGTAGGCATTGTGGCGTTTCTATTTAATTCCGTTGCAACTCTTGTGTTTCATCGTCAATAAGAAGGTCAGAGGGATACAGTAAACCTGAAGTGAAGCATCGGGATCTATAACTAGAGTCACGGGAATGGTTCAAACTTAGTCAGTAAGAAGAGTCAGTGTTCTTGTACTTAAGTCGGCATTGTGCCTTTTGTGTTTAATTCCGATGCAATTTCTGTGTTTCTTCGTCAATAAGAAGGTCCAAGAGATACAGTAAACCTGAAGTGAAGCATCGGAATATATAACTAGTGTCACAGGAATGCTTCAAAACATAGCCAGTAAGAAGAGTCAGTCATCTTGTACTTAAGTAGGCATTGTGGCGTTTCTATTTAATTCCGTTGCAATTTCTGTGTATAATCGTCATTATGAAGGTCGGAGGGATACAGTAAACCTGAAGAGAAGCATCGGGATCTATAACTAGAGTCACGGGAATGGTTCAAACATAGTCAGTAAGAAGAGTCAGTCTTCTTGTATTTAAGTCGGTATTGTGCCTTTTGTACTAATTCCGATGCAATATCTGTGTTTCATCGTCAATAAGAAGGTCCAAGGGATACAGTAAACCTGAAGTGAAGCATCGGAATCTATAACTAGTGTCACAGGAATGGTTCAAAGCATAGACCGTAAGAAAAGTCAGTCGTCTTGTATTTAAGTCGGCATTGTGCCTTTTCTATTTAATTCCGATGCAATTACTGTGTTTCATCGAGAATAAGAAGGTCAGAGGGATACAGTAAACCTGAAGTGAAGAATCCGAATCTATAACTAGTGTCACCGGAATGATTTAAAACATAGTCAGTAAAAAGAGTCAGTCTTCTTGTACTTAAGTCGGCATTGTGCTTTTTGTATTTAATTCCGATGCAATTTCTGTATTTCATCGCGAATAAGAAGGTCAGAGGGATACAGTAAACCTGAAGTGAAGCACCCGAATCCATAACTAGTGTCACAGGAATGGTTCAACACGTAGTCAGTAAAAAGAGTGAGTCTTCTTGTACTTAAGACGGCGTTGTGCCTTTTTCATTTAATTCCGTTGCAATTTCTGTGTTTCATCGTCAATAAGAAGGTCAGAGGGATACAGTAAAACTGAAGTGAAGCATCGGAATCTATAACTAGTGTCACAGGAATGGTTCTAACCATAGTCAGTAAGAAGAGTCAGTCTTTTAGTACTTAAGTCGGCATTGTGCCTTTTGTGTTTAATTCCGATGCAATTTCTGTGTTTCATCGTCAATAAGATATTTCAAGAGATACAGTAAACCTGAAGTGAAGCATCCGAATCTATAACTAGTGTCACAGGAATGATTCAAAACATAGTCAGTAAAAAAAGTCAGTCTTCTTGTACTTAAGTCGGCATTGTGCCTTTTGTATTTAATTCCGATGCAATTTCTGTATTTCATCGTGAATAAGAAGGTCAGAGGGATACAGTTAACCTGAAGTGGAGCATCCGAATCCATAACTAGTGTCACAGGAATGGTTCAAAACGTAGTCAGTAAAAAGAGTCAGTCTTGTTGTACTTAAGACTGCGTTGTGCCTTTTTCATTTAATACCGATGCAATTTCTGTGTTTCATCGTCAATAAGAAGATCAAAGGGATACAGTAAACCTGAAGTGAGGCATCGGGATCTATAACTAGAGTCACGGGAATGGTTCAAACATAGTCAGTAAGAAGGGTCACTCTTCTTGTACTTAAGTCGGCATTGTGCCTTTTGTACTAATTCCGATGCAATTTCTGTGTTTCATCGTCAATAAGAAGGTCCAAGGGATGCAGTAAACCTGAAGTGAAGCATCGGAATCTATAACTAGTGTCACAGGAATGGTTCAAAGCATAGACAGTAAGAAAAGTCAGTCGTCTTGTACTTAAGTCGGCATTGTGCCTTTTCTATTTAATTCCGATGCAATTTCTTTGTTTCATCAAGAATAAGAAGGTCAGAGGTATACAGTAAACCTGAAGTGAAGCATCCGAATCTATAAGTAGTGTCACAGGAATGATTCAAAACATAGTCAGTAAAAAGAGTCATTCTTCTGGTACTTAAGTCGGCATTGTGCCTTTTGTGTTTAATTCCGATGCAATTTCTGTGTTTCTTCGTCAATAAGAAGGTCCAAGAGATACAGTAAACCTCAAGTGAAGCATCGGAATACATAACTATAGTCACAGGAATGGTTCAAAATATAGCCAGTAAGAAGAGTCAGTCATCTTGTACTTAAGTAGGCATTGTGGCGTTTCTATTTAATTCCGTTGCAATTTCTGTGTTTCATCGTCAATATGAAGGTCGGAGGGATACAGTAAACCTGAAGTGAAGCATCGGGATCTATAACTAGAGTCACGGGAATGGTTCAAACATAGTCAGTATGAAGAGTCAGTCTTCTTGTATTTAAGTCGGCATTGTGCCTTTTATACTAATTCCGATGCAATATCTGTGTTTCATCGTCAATAAGAAGGTCCAAGGGATACAGTAAACCTGAAGTGAAGCATCGGAATCTATAACTAGTGTCACAGGAATGGTTCAAAGCATAGACCGTAAGAAAAGTCAGTCGTCTTGTACTTAAGTCGGCATTGTGCCTTTCCTATTTAATTCCGATGCAATTACTGTGTTTCATCGAGAATAAGAAGGTCAGAGGGATACAGTAAACCTGAAGTGAAGCATCCGAATCTATAACTAGTGTCACAGGAATGATACAAAACATAGTCAGTGAAAAGAGTCAGTCTTCTTGTACTTAAGTCGGCATTGTGCCTTTTGTATTTAATTCCGATGCAATGTCTGTATTTCATCGTGAATAAGAAGGTCAGAGGGATACAGTAAACCTGAAGTGAAGCATCCGAATCTATTACTAGTGTCACACGATTGATTCAAAACATAGTCAGTAAAAAGAGTCAGTCTTCTTGTACTTAAGTCGGCATTGTGCACTTTGTATTTAATTCCGATGCAATTTCTGTGTTTCATCGTGAATAAGAAGGTCCGAGGGATACAGTAAACCTGAAGTGAAGTGTCCGAATCTATAATAGTGTCACAGGAATGGTTCAAAACGTAGTCAGTAAAAAGAGTCAGTCTTCATGTACTTAAGTCGGTATTGTGCCTTTTTCATTTAATTCCGATGCAATTTCTGTGTTTCATCGTCAATAAGAAGGTCAGAGGGATACAGTAAATTTGAAGTGAAGCATCGGAATCTATAACTAGTGTCACAGGAATGGTTCTAATCATAGTCAGTAAGAAGAGTCAGTCTTTTTGTACTTAAGTCGGCATTGTGCCTTTTGTGTTTAATTCCGATGCAATTTCTGTGTTTCATCGACAATAAGAAGGTCCAAGAGATACAGTAAACCTGAAGTGAAGCATCGGAATCTATAACTAGTGTCACAGGAATGGTTCAAAACATGGACAGTAAGATGAGTCAGTCTTCTTGTACTTAAGTCGGCATTGTGCCTTTTCTATTTAATTCCGATGCAATTTCTGTGTTTCATCGTGAATAAGAAGGTCAGAGGGATACAGTAAACCTGAAGTGAAGCATCGGAATCTATAACTAGTATCACAGGAATGATTCAAAACATAGTCAGTAAAAAGAGTCAGTCTTCTTGTACTTAAGTCGGCATTGTGCCTTTTCTATTTAATTCCGATGCAATTTCTGTGTTTCATCGTGAATAAGAAGGTCAGAGGGATACAGTAAACCTGAAGTGAAGCATCCGAATCTATAACTAGTGTCACAGGAATGGTTCAAAACGTAGTCAGTAAAAAGAGTCAGTCCTCTTGTACTTAAGTCGGCGTTGTGCCTTTTTCATTTAATTCCGATGCAATTTCTGTGTTTCATCGTCAATAAGAAGTTCCAAGAGATACAGTAAACCTGAAGTGAAGCATCGGAATCAATAACTAGTGTCACAGGAATGGTTCAAAACATAGACAGTAAGATGAGTCAGTCTTCTTGTACTTAAGTCGGCATTGTGCCTTTTGTACTAATTCCGATGCAATTTCTGTGTTTTATCGTCAATAAGAAGGTCCAAGGGATGCAGTAAACCTGAAGTGAAGCATCGGAATCTATAACTAGTGTCACAGGAATGGTTTCAAAGCATAGACAGTAAGAAAAGTCAGTCGTCTTGTACTTAAGTCGGCATTGTGCCTTTTCTATTTAATTCCGATGCAATTTCTGTGTTTCATCGAGAATAAGAAGGTCAGAGGGATACAGTAAACCTGAAGTGAAGCATCCGAATCAATTACTAGTGTCACAGGAATGATTCAAAACATAGTTAGTAAAAAGAGTCAGTCTTCTTGTACTTAAGTCGGCATTGTGCATTTTGTATTTAATTCCGATGCAATTTCTGTGTTTCATCGTGAATAAGATGGTCAGAGGGATACAGTAAACCTGAAGTGAAGTGTCCGAATCTCTACTAGTGTCACAGGAATGGTTCAAAACGTAATCAGTAAAAAGAGTCAGTCTTCTTGTACTTAAGTCGGCATTGTGCCTTTTTCATTTAATTCCGATGCAATTTCTGTGTTTCATCGTCAATAAGAAGGTCAGAGGGATACAGTAAACCTGAAGTGAACAATCGGAATCTATAACTAGTGTCACAGGAATGGTTCTAATCATAGTCAGTAAGAAGAGTCAGTCTTTTTGTACTTAAGTCGGTATTGTGCCTTTTGTGTTTAATTCCGATGCAATTTCTGTGTTTCATCGACAATAAGAAGGTCCAAGAGATACAGTAAACCTGAAGTGAAGCATCAGAATCTATAACTAGTGTCACAGGAATGGTTCAAAACATAGACAGTAAGATGAGTCAGTCTTCTTGTACTTAAGTCGGCATTGTGCCTTTTGTGTTTAATTCCGATGCAATTTCTGTGTTTCATCGTCAATAAGAGGAGCAGAGGGATACAGTAAACCTGAAGTGAAGCATCGGAATCTATAACTAGTGTCACAGGAGTGGTTCTAATCATAGTCAGTAAGAAGTGTCAGTCTTTTTGTACTTAAGTCGGCATTGTGCCTTTTGTGTTTAATTCCGATGCAATTTCTGTGTTTCTTCGTCAATAAGAAGGTCCAAGAGATACAGTAAACCTGAAGTGAAGCATCGGAATATATAACTAGTGTCACAGGAATGGTTCAAAGCATAGACAGTAAGAAAAGTCAGTCGTCTTCTACTTAAGTCGGCATTGTGCCTTTTCTATTTGATTCCGATGCAATTTCTGTGTTTCATCGAGAATAAGAAGGTCAGAGGGATACAGTAAACCTGATGTGAAGCATCCGAATCTATAACTAGTATCACAGGAATGATTCAAAACATAGTCAGTAAAAAGAGTCAGTCTTCTTGTACTTAAGTCGGCATTGTGCCTTTTCTATTTAATTCCGATGCAATTTCTGTGTTTCATCGTGAATAAGAAGGTCAGAGGGATACAGTAAACCTGAAGTGAAGCATCCGAATCTGTAACTAGTGTCACAGGAATGGTTCAAAACGTAGTCAGTAAAAAGAGTCAGTCCTCTTGTACTTAAGTCGGCGTTGTGCCTTTTTCATTTAATTCCGATGCAATTTCTGTGTTTCATCGTCAATAAGAAGTTCCAAGAGATACAGTAAACCTGAAGTGAAGCATCGGAATCAATAACTAGTGTCACAGGAATGGTTCAAAACATAGACAGTAAGATGAGTCAGTCTTCTTGTACTTAAGTCGGCATTGTGCCTTTTGTACTAATTCCGATGCAATTTCTGTGTTTTATCGTCAATAAGAAGGTCCAAGGGATGCAGTAAACCTGAAGTGAAGCATCGGAATCTATAACTAGTGTCACAGGAATGGTTCAAAGCATAGACAGTAAGAAAAGTCAGTCGTCTTGTACTTAAGTCGGCATTGTGCCTTTTCTATTTAATTCCGATGCAATTTCTGTGTTTCATCGAGAATAAGAAGGTCAGAGGGATACAGTAAACCTGAAGTGAAGCATCCGAATCAATTACTAGTGTCACAGGAATGATTCAAAACATAGTTAGTAAAAAGAGTCAGTCTTCTTGTACTTAAGTCGGCATTGTGCATTTTGTATTTAATTCCGATGCAATTTCTGTGTTTCATCGTGAATAAGATGGTCAGAGGGATACAGTAAACCTGAAGTGAAGTGTCCGAATCTATACTAGTGTCACAGGAATGGTTCAAAACGTAATCAGTAAAAAGAGTCAGTCTTCTTGTACTTAAGTCGGCATTGTGCCTTTTTCATTTAATTCCGATGCAATTTCTGTGTTTCATCGTCAATAAGAAGGTCAGAGGGATACAGTAAACCTGAAGTGAATAATCGGAATCTATAACTAGTGTCACAGGAATGGTTCTAATCATAGTCAGTAAGAAGAGTCAGTCTTTTTGTACTTAAGTCGGTATTGTGCCTTTTGTGTTTAATTCCGATGCAATTTCTGTGTTTCTTCGTCAATAAGAAGGTCCAAGAGATACAGTCAACCTGAAGTGAAGCATCGGAATATATAACTAGTGTCACAGGAATGGTTCAAAACATAGACAGTAAGATGAGTCAGTCTTCTTGTACTTAAGTCGGCATTGTGCCTTTTGTGTTTAATTCCGATGCAATTTCTGTGTTTCATCGTCAATAAGAGGAGCAGAGGGATACAGTAAACCTGAAGTGAAGCATCGGAATCTATAACTAGTGTCAGAGGAATGGTTCTAATCATAGTCAGTAAGAAGAGTCAGTCTTTTTGTACTTAAGTCGGCATTGTGCCTTTTGTGTTTAATTCCGATGCAATTTCTGTGTTTCTTCGTCAATAAGAAGGTCCAAGAGATACAGTCAACCTGAAGTGAAGCATCGGAATATATAACTAGTGTCGCAGGAATGGTTCAAAACATAGCCAGTAAGAAGAGTCAGCCATCTTGTTCTTAAGTAGGCATTGTGGCGTTTCTATTTAATTCCGTTGCAACTCTTGTGTTTCATCGTCAATAAGAAGGTCAGAGGGATACAGTAAACCTGAAGTGAAGCATCGGGATCTATAACTAGAGTCACGGGAATGGTTCAAACTTAGTCAGTAAGAACAGTCAGTGTTCTTGTACTTAAGTCGGCATTGTGCCTTTTGTGTTTAATTCCGATGCAATTTCTGTGTTTCTTCGTCAATAAGAAGGTCCAAGAGATACAGTAAACCTGAAGTGAAGCATCGGAATATATAACTAGTGTCACAGGAATGCTTCAAAACATAGCCAGTAAGAAGAGTCAGTCATCTTGTACTTAAGTAGGCATTGTGGCGTTTCTATTTAATTCCGTTGCAATTTCTGTGTATAATCGTCATTATGAAGGTCGGAGGGATACAGTAAACCTGAAGAGAAGCATCGGGATCTATAACTAGAGTCACGGGAATGGTTCAAACATAGTCAGTAAGAAGAGTCAGTCTTCTTGTATTTAAGTCGGTATTGTGCCTTTTGTACTAATTCCGATGCAATATCTGTGTTTCATCGTCAATAAGAAGGTCCAAGGGATACAGTAAACCTGAAGTGAAGCATCGGAATCTATAACTAGTGTCACAGGAATGGTTCAAAGCATAGACCGTAAGAAAAGTCAGTCGTCTTGTATTTAAGTCGGCATTGTGCCTTTTCTATTTAATTCCGATGCAATTACTGTGTTTCATCGAGAATAAGAAGGTCAGAGGGATACAGTAAACCTGAAGTGAAGAATCCGAATCTATAACTAGTGTCACCGGAATGATTTAAAACATAGTCAGTAAAAAGAGTCAGTCTTCTTGTACTTAAGTCGGCATTGTGCTTTTTGTATTTAATTCCGATGCAATTTCTGTATTTCATCGCGAATAAGAAGGTCAGAGGGATACAGTAAACCTGAAGTGAAGCACCCGAATTCATAACTAGTGTCACAGGAATGGTTCAAAACGTAGTCAGTAAAAAGAGTCAGTCTTCTTGTACTTAAGACGGCGTTGTGCCTTTTTCATTTAATTCCGTTGCAATTTCTGTGTTTCATCGTCAATAAGAAGGTCAGAGGGATACAGTAAAACTGAAGTGAAGCATCGGAATCTATAACTAGTGTCACAGGAATGGTTCTAACCATAGTCAGTAAGAAGAGTCAGTCTTTTTGTACTTAAGTCGGCATTGTGCCTTTTGTGTTTAATTCCGATGCAATTTCTGTGTTTCATCGTCAATAAGATATTTCAAGAGATACAGTAAACCTGAAGTGAAGCATCCGAATCTATAACTAGTGTCACAGGAATGATTCAAAACATAGTCAGTAAAAAAAGTCAGTCTTCTTGTACTTAAGTCGGCATTGTGCCTTTTGTATTTAATTCCGATGCAATTTCTGTATTTCATCGTGAATAAGAAGGTCAGAGGGATACAGTTAACCTGAAGTGGAGCATCCGAATCCATAACTAGTGTCACAGGAATGGTTCAAAACGTAGTCAGTAAAAAGAGTCAGTCTTGTTGTACTTAAGACTGCGTTGTGCCTTTTTCATTTAATACCGATGCAATTTCTGTGTTTCATCGTCAATAAGAAGTTCAGAGGGATACAGTAAACCTGAAGTGAAGCATCGGAATCTATAACTAGTGTCACAGGAATGGTTCTAATCATAGTCAGTAAGAAGAGTCAGTCTTTTTGTACTTAAGTCGGCATTGTGCCTTTTGTGTTTAATTCCGATGCAATTTCTGTGTTTCATCGTCAATAAGAAGGTCCAAGAGATACAGTAAACCTGAAGTGAAGCATCGGAATCAATAACTGGTGTCACAGGAATGGTTCAAAACATAGACAGTAAGATGAGTCAGTCTTCTTGTACTTAAGTCGGCATTGTGCCTTTTGTATTTAATTCCGATGCAATTTCTGTGTTTCATCGTCAATAAGAAGATCAAAGGGATACAGTAAACCTGAAGTGAGGCATCGGGATCTATAACTAGAGTCACGGGAATGGTTCAAACATAGTCAATAAGAAGGGTCACTCTTCTTGTACTTAAGTCGGCATTGTGCCTTTTGTACTAATTCCGATGCAATTTCTGTGTTTCATCGTCAATAAGAAGGTCCAAGGGATGCAGTAAACCTGAAGTGAAGCATCGGAATCTATAACTAGTGTCTCAGGAATGGTTCAAAGCATAGACAGTAAGAAAAGTCAGTCGTCTTGTACTTAAGTCGGCATTGTGCCTTTTCTATTTAATTCCGATGCAATTTCTTTGTTTCATCAAGAATAAGAAGGTCAGAGGGATACAGTAAACCTGAAGTGAAGCATCCGAATCTATAAGTAGTGTCACAGGAATGATTCAAAACATAGTCAGTAAAAAGAGTCATTCTTCTGGTACTTAAGTCGGCATTGTGCCTTTTGTGTTTAATTCCGATGCAATTTCTGTGTTTCTTCGTCAATAAGAAGGTCCAAGAGATACAGTAAACCTGAAGTGAAACATCGGAATACATAACTATAGTCACAGGAATGGTTCAAAACATAGCCAGTAAGAAGAGGCAGTCATCTTGTACTTAAGTAGGCATTGTGGCGTTTCTATTTAATTCCGTTGCAATTTCTGTGTTTCATCGTCAATATGAAGGTCGGAGGGATACAGTAAACCTGAAGTGAAGCATCGGGATCTATAACAAGAGTCACGGGAATGGTTCAAACATAGTCAGTATGAAGAGTCAGTCTTCTTGTATTTAAGTCGGCATTGTGCCTTTTATACTAATTCCGATGCAATATCTGTGTTTCATCGTCAATAAGAAGGTCCAAGGGATACAGTAAACCTGAAGTGAAGCATCGGAATCTATAACTAGTGTCACAGGAATGGTTCAAAGCATAGACCGTAAGAAAAGTCAGTCGTCTTGTACTTAAGTCGGCATTGTGCCTTTTCTATTTAATTCCGATGCAATTACTGTGTTTCATCGAGAATAAGAAGGTCAGAGGGATACAGTAAACCTGAAGTGAAGCATCCGAATCTATTACTAGTGTCACACGATTGATTCAAAACATAGTCAGTAAAAAGAGTCAGTCTTCTTGTACTTAAGTCGGCATTGTGCACTTTGTATTTAATTCCGATGCAATTTCTGTGTTTCATCGTGAATAAGAAGGTCCGAGGGATACAGTAAACCTGAAGTGAAGTGTCCGAATCTATAATAGTGTCACAGGAATGGTTCAAAACGTAGTCAGTAAAAAGAGTCAGTCTTCATGTACTTAAGTCGGTATTGTGCCTTTTTCATTTAATTCCGATGCAATTTCTGTGTTTCATCGTCAATAAGAAGGTCAGAGGGATACAGTAAATTTGAAGCGAAGCATCGGAATCTATAACTAGTGTCACAGGAATGGTTCAAAACGTAGTCAGTAAAAAGAGTCAGTCCTCTTGTACTTAAGTCGGCGTTGTGCCTTTTTCATTTAATTCCGATGCAATTTCTGTGTTTCATCGTCAATAAGAAGTTCCAAGAGATACAGTAAACCTGAAGTGAAGCATCGGAATCAATAACTAGTGTCACAGGAATGGTTCAAATCATAGACAGTAAGATGAGTCAGTCTTCTTGTACTTAAGTCGGCATTGTGCCTTTTGTACTAATTCCGATGGAATTTCTGTGTTTTATCGTCAATAAGAAGGTCCAAGGGATGCAGTAAACCTGAAGTGAAGCATCGGAATCTATAACTAGTGTCACAGGACTGGTTCAAAGCATAGACAGTAAGAAAAGTCAGTCGTCTTGTACTTAAGTCGGCATTGTGCCTTTTCTATTTAATTCCGATGCAATTTCTGTGTTTCATCGAGAATAAGAAGGTCAGAGGGATACAGTAAACCTGAAGTGAAGCATCCGAATCAATTACTAGTGTCACAGGAATGATTCAAAACATAGTTAGTAAAAAGAGTCAGTCTTCTTGTACTTAAGTCGGCATTGTGCATTTTGTATTTAATTCCGTTGCAATTTCTGTGTTTCATCGTGAATAAGATGGTCAGAGGGATACAGTAAACCTGAAGTGAAGTGTCCGAATCTATACTAGTGTCACAGGAATGGTTCAAAACGTAATCAGTAAAAAGAGTCAGTCTTCTTGTACTTAAGTCGGCATTGTGCCTTTTTCATTTAATTCCGATGCAATTTCTGTGTTTCATCGTCAATAAGAAGGTCAGAGGGATACAGTAAACCTGAAGTGAATAATCGGAATCTATAACTAGTGTCACAGGAATGGTTCTAATCATAGTCAGTAAGAAGAGTCAGTCTTTTTGTACTTAAGTCGGTATTGTGCCTTTTGTGTTTAATTCCGATGCAATTTCTGTGTTTCATCGACAATAAGAAGGTCCAAGAGATACAGTAAACCTGAAGTGAAGCATCAGAATCTATAACTAGTGTCACAGGAATGGTTCAAAACATAGACAGTAAGATGAGTCAGTATTCTTGTACTTAAGTCGGCATTGTGCCTTTTGTGTTTAATTCCGATGCAATTTCTGTGTTTCATCGTCAATAAGAGGAGCAGAGGGATACAGTAAACCTGAAGTGAAGCATCGGAATCTATAACTAGTGTCAGAGGAATGGTTCTAATCATAGTCAGTAAGAAGAGTCAGTCTTTTTGTACTTAAGTCGGCATTGTGCCTTTTGTGTTTAATTCCGATGCAATTTCTGTGTTTCTTCGTCAATAAGAAGGTCCAAGTGATACTGTCAACCTGAAGTGAAGCATCGGAATATATAACTAGTGTCGCAGGAATGGTACAAAACATAGCCAGTAAGAAGAGTCAGCCATCTTGTTCTTAAGTAGGCATTGTGGCGTTTCTATTTAATTCCGTTGCAACTCTTGTGTTTCATCGTCAATAAGAAGGTCAGAGGGATACAGTAAACCAGAAGTGAAGCATCGGGATCTATAACTAGAGTCACGGGAATGGTTCAAACTTAGTCAGTAAGAAGAGTCAGTGTTCTTGTACTTAAGTCGGCATTGTGCCTTTTGTGTTTAATTCCGATGCAATTTCTGTGTTTCTTCGTCAATAAGAAGGTCCAAGAGATACAGTAAACCTGAAGTGAAGCATCGGAATATATAACTAGTGTCACAGGAATGCTTCAAAACATAGCCAGTAAGAAGAGTCAGTCATCTTGTACTTAAGTAGGCATTGTGGCGTTTCTATTTAATTCCGTTGCAATTTCTGTGTATAATCGTCATTATGAAGGTCGGAGGGATACAGTAAACCTGAAGAGAAGCATCGGGATCTATTACTAGAGTCACGGGAATGGTTCAAACATAGTCAGTAAGAAGAGTCAGTCTTCTTGTATTTAAGTCGGTATTGTGCCTTTTGTACTAATTCCGATGCAATATCTGTGTTTCATCGTCAATAAGAAGGTCCAAGGGATACAGTAAACCTGAAGTGAAGCATCGGAATCTATAACTAGTGTCACAGGAATGGTTCAAAGCATAGACCGTAAGAAAAGTCAGTCGTCTTGTATTTAAGTCGGCATTGTGCCTTTTCTATTTAATTCCGATGCAATTACTGTGTTTCATCGAGAATAAGAAGGTCAGAGGGATACAGTAAACCTGAAGTGAAGAATCCGAATCTATAACTAGTGTCACCGGAATGATTTAAAACATAGTCAGTAAAAAGAGTCAGTCTTCTTGTACTTAAGTCGGCATTGTGCTTTTTGTATTTAATTCCGATGCAATTTCTGTATTTCATCGCGAATAAGAAGGTCAGAGGGATACAGTAAACCTGAAGTGAAGCACCCGAATCCATAACTAGTGTCACAGGAATGGTTCAAAACGTAGTCAGTAAAAAGAGTCAGTCTTCTTGTACTTAAGACGGCGTTGTGCCTTTTTCATTTAATTCCGTTGCAATTTCTGTGTTTCATCGTCAATAAGAAGGTCAGAGGGATACAGTAAAACTGAAGTGAAGCATCGGAATCTATAACTAGTGTCACAGGAATGGTTCTAACCATAGTCAGTAAGAAGAGTCAGTCTTTTTGTACTTAAGTCGGCATTGTGCCTTTTGTGTTTAATTCCGATGCAATTTCTGTGTTTCATCGTCAATAAGATGGTTCAAGAGATACAGTAAACCTGAAGTGAAGCATCCGAATCTATAACTAGTGTCACAGGAATGATTCAAAACATAGTCAGTAAAAAAAGTCAGTCTTCTTGTACTTAAGTCGGCATTGTGCCTTTTGTATTTAATTCCGATGCAATTTCTGTATTTCATCGTGAATAAGAAGGTCAGAGGGATACAGTTAACCTAAAGTGGAGCATCCGAATCCATAACTAGTGTCACAGGAATGGTTCAAAACGTAGTCAGTAAAAAGAGTCAGTCTTGTTGTACTTAAGACTGCGTTGTGCCTTTTTCATTTAATACCGATGCAATTTCTGTGTTTCATCGTCAATAAGAAGTTCAGAGGGATACAGTAAACCTGAAGTGAAGCATCGGAATCTATAACTAGTGTCACAGGAATGGTTCTAATCATAGTCAGTAAGAAGAGTCAGTCTTTTTGTACTTAAGTCGGCATTGTGCCTTTTGTGTTTAATTCCGATGCAATTTCTGTGTTTCATCGTCAATAAGAAGGTCCAAGAGATACAGTAAACCTGAAGTGAAGCATCGGAATCAATAACTGGTGTCACAGGAATGGTTCAAAACATAGACAGTAAGATGAGTCAGTCTTCTTGTACTTAAGTCGGCATTGTGCCTTTTGTATTTAATTCCGATGCAATTTCTGTGTTTCATCGTCAATAAGAAGATGAAAGGGATACAGTAAACCTGAAGTGAGGCATCGGGATCTATAACTAGAGTCACGGGAATGGTTCAAACATAGTCAGTAAGAAGGGTCACTCTTCTTGTACTTAAGTCGGCATTGTGCCTTTTGTACTAATTCCGATGCAATTTCTGTGTTTCATCGTCAATAAGAAGGTCCAAGGGATGCAGTAAACCTGAAGTGAAGCATCGGAATCTATAACTAGTG
This sequence comes from Schistocerca piceifrons, assembly GCF_021461385.2. NCBI lineage: Eukaryota > Metazoa > Arthropoda > Insecta > Orthoptera > Acrididae > Schistocerca > Schistocerca piceifrons. The sequence goes on from NW_025727941.1 coordinate 66,264, forward strand.
TCACAGGAATGGTTCAAAGCATAGACAGTAAGAAAAGTCAGACGTCTTGTACTTAAGTCGGCATTGTGCCTTTTCTATTTAATTCCGATGCAATTTCTTTGTTTCATCAAGAATAAGAAGGTCAGAGGGATACAGTAAACCTGAAGTGAAGCATCCGAATCTATAAGTAGTGTCACAGGAATGATTCAAAACATAGTCAGTAAAAAGAGTCATTCTTCTGGTACTTAAGTCGGCATTGTGCCTTTTGTGTTTAATTCCGATGCAATTTCTGTGTTTCGTCGTCAATAAGAAGGTCCAAGAGATACAGTAAACCTGAAGTGAAGCATCGGAATACATAACTATAGTCACAGGAATGGTTCAAAACATAGCCAGTAAGAAGAGTCAGTCATCTTGTACTTAAGTAGGCATTGTGGCGTTTCTATTTAATTCCGTTGCAATTTCTGTGTTTCATCGTCAATATGAAGGTCGGAGGGATACAGTAAACCTGAAGTGAAGCATCGGGATCTATAACTAGAGTCACGGGAATGGTTCAAACATAGTCAGTATGAAGAGTCAGTCTTCTTGTATTTAAGTCGGCATTGTGCCTTTTATACTAATTCCGATGCAATATCTGTGTTTCATCGTCAATAAGAAGGTCCAAGGGATACAGTAAACCTGAAGTGAAGCATCGGAATCTATAACTAGTGTCACAGGAATGGTTCAAAGCATAGACCGTAAGAAAAGTCAGTCGTCTTGTACTTAAGTCGGCATTGTGCCTTTTCTATTTAATTCCGATGCAATTACTGTGTTTCATCGAGAATAAGAAGGTCAGAGGGATACAGTAAACCTGAAGTGAAGCATCCGAATCTATAACTAGTGTCACAGGAATGATACAAAACATAGTCAGTAAAAAGAGTCAGTCTTCTTGTACTTAAGTCGGCATTGTGCCTTTTGTATTTAATTCCGATGCAATGTCTGTATTTCATCGTGAATAAGAAGGTCAGAGGGATACAGTAAACCTGAAGTGAAGCATCCGAATCTATTACTAGTGTCACACGATTGATTCAAAACATAGTCAGTAAAAAGAGTCAGTCTTCTTGTACTTAAGTCGGCATTGTGCACTTTGTATTTAATTCCGATGCAATTTCTGTGTTTCATCGTGAATAAGAAGGTCCGAAGGATACAGTAAACCTGAAGTGAAGTGTCCGAATCTATAATAGTGTCACAGGAATGGTTCAAAACGTAGTCAGTAAAAAGAGTCAGTCTTCATGTACTTAAGTCGGTATTGTGCCTTTTTCATTTAATTCCGATGCAATTTCTGTGTTTCATCGTCAATTAGAAGGTCAGAGGGATACAGTAAATTTGAAGTGAAGCATCGGAATCTATAACTAGTGTCACAGGAATGGTTCTAATCATAGTCAGTAAGAAGAGTCAGTCTTTTTGTACTTAAGTCGGCATTGTGCCTTTTGTGTTTAATTCCGATGCAATTTCTGTGTTTCATCGACAATAAGAAGGTCCAAGAGATACAGTAAACCTGAAGTGAAGCATCGGAATCTATAACTAGTGTCACAGGAATGGTTCAAAACATGGACAGTAAGATGAGTCAGTCTTCTTGTACTTAAGTCGGCATTGTGCCTTTTGTATTTAATTCCGATGCAATTTCTGTGTTTCATCGTCAATAGGAGGAGCAGAGGGATACGGTAAACCTGAAGTGAAGCATCGGAATCTATAACTAGTGTCAGAGGAATGGTTCTAATCATAGTCAGTAAGAAGAGTCAGCCTTTTTGTACTTAAGTCGGCATTGTGCCTTTTGTGTTTAATTCCGATGCAATTTCTGTGTTTCTTCGTCAATAAGAAGGTCCAAGAGATACAGTAAACCTGAAGTGAAGCATCGGAATATATAACTACTGTCGTAGGAATGGTTCAAAACATAGCCAGTAAGAAGAGTCAGCCATCTTGTTCTAAAGTAGGCATTGTGGCGTTTCTATTTAATTCCGTTGCAACTCTTGTGTTTCATCGTCAATAAGAAGGTCAGAGGGATACAGTAAACCTGAAGTGAAGCATCGGGATCTATTACTAGAGTCACGGGAATGGTTCAAACATAGTCAGTAAGAAGAGTCAGTGTTCTTGTACTTAAGTCGGCATTGTGCCTTTTGTGTTTAATTCCGATGCAATTTCTGTGTTTCTTCGTCAATAAGAAGGTCCAAGAGATACAGTAAACCTGAAGTGAAGCATCGGAATATATAACTAGTGTCACAGGAATGCTTCAAAACATAGCCAGTAAGAAGAGTCAGTCATCTTGTACTTAAGTAGGCATTGTGGCGTTTCTATTTAATTCCGTTGCAATTTCTGTTTTTAATCGTCAATATGAAGGTCGGATGGACACGGTAAACCTGAAGTGAAGCATCGGGATCTATAACTAGAGTCACGGGAATGGTTCAAACATAGTCAGTAAGAAGAGTCAGTCTTCTTGTATTTAAGTCGGCATTGTGCCTTTTGTACTAATTCCGATGCAATATCTGTGTTTCATCGTCAATAAGAAGGTCCAAGGGATACAGTAAACCTGAAGTGAAGCATCGGAATCTATAACTAGTGTCACAGGAATGGTTCAAAACATAGACAGTAAGATGAGTCAGTCTTCTTGTACTTAAGTCGGCATTGTGCCTTTTGTATTTAATTCCGATGCAATTTCTGTGTTTCATCGTCAATAAGTAGATCAAAGGGATACAGTAAACCTGAAGTGAGGCATCGGGAACTATAACTAGAGTCACGGGAATGGTTCAAACATAGTCAGTAAGAAGAGTCAGTCTTCTTGTATTTAAGTCGGCATTGTGCCTTTTCTATTTAATTCCGATGCAATTACTGTGTTTCATCGAGAATAAGAAGGTCAGAGAGATACAGTAAACCTGAAGTGAAGAATCCGAATCTATAACTAGTGTCACCGGAATGATTTAAAACATAGTCAGTAAAAAGAGTCAGTCTTCTTGTACTTAAGTCGGCATTGTGCTTTTTGTATTTAATTCCGATGCAATTTCTGTATTTCATCGCGAATAAGAAGGTCAGAGGGATACAGTAAACCTGAAGTGAAGCATCCGAATCCATAACTAGTGTCACAGGAATGGTTCAAAACGTAGTCAGTAAAAAGAGTCAGTCTTCTTGTACTTAAGACGGCGTTGTGCCTTTTTCATTTAATTCCGTTGCAATTTCTGTGTTTCATCGTCAATAAGAAGGTCAGAGGGATACAGTAAACCTGAAGTGAAGCATCGGAATCTATAACTAGTGTCACAGGAATGGTTCTAACCATAGTCAGTAAGAAGAGTCAGTCTTTTTGTACTTAAGTCGGCATTGTGCCTTTTGTGTTTAATTCCGATGCAATTTCTGTGTTTCATCGTCAATAAGAAGGTTCAAGAGATACAGTAAACCTGAAGTGAAGCATCCGAATCTATAACTAGTGTCACAGGAATGATTCAAAACATAGTCAGTAAAAAGAGTCAGTCTTCTTGTACTTAAGTCGGCATTGTGCCTTTTGTATTTAATTCCGATGCAATTTCTGTATTTCATCGTGAATAAGAAGGTCAGAGGGATACAGTTAACCTGAAGTGAAGCATCCGAATCCATAACTAGTGTCACAGGAATGGTTCAAAACGTAGTCAGTAGAAAGAGTCAGTCTTCTTGTACTTAAGACGGCGTTGTGCCTTTTTCATTTAATTCCGATGCAATTTCTGTGTTTCATCGTCAATAAGAAGGTCAGAGGGATACAGTAAACCTGAAGTGAAGCATCGGAATCTATAACTAGTGTCACAGGAATGGTTCTAATCGTAGTCAGTAAGAAGAGTCAGTCTTTTTGTACTTAAGTCGGCATTGTGCCTTTTGTGTTTAATTCCGATGCAATTTCTGTTTTGATCGTCAATAAGAAGGTCCAAGAGATACAGTAAACCTGAAGTGAAGCATCGGAATCAATAACAGGTGTCACAGGAATGGTTCAAAACATAGACAGTAAGATGAGTCAGTCTTCTTGTACTTAAGTCGGCATTGTGCCTTTTGTATTTAATTCCGATGCAATTTCTGTGTTTCATCGTCAATAAGAAGATGAAAGGGATACAGAAAACCTGAAGTGAGGCATCGAGATCTATAACTAGAGTCACGGGAATGTTTCAAACATAGTCAGTAAGGAGAGTCAGTCTTCTTGTACATAAGTCGGCATTGTGCCTTTTCTATTTAATTCCGATGGAATTTCTGTGTTTCATCGAGAATAAGAATGTCAGAGGGATACAGTAAACCTGAAGTGAAGCATCCGAATCTATAAGTAGTGTAACAGGAACGATTCAAAACATAGTCAGTAAAAAGAGTCAGTCTTCTTGTACTTAAGTCGGCATTGTGCCTTTTGTGTTTAATTCCGATGCAATTTCTGTGTTTCTCCGTCAATAAGAAGGTCCAAGAGATACAGTAAATCTGAAGTGAAGCATCGGAATATATAACTAGTGTCACAGGAATGGTTCAAAACATAGCCAGTAAGAAGAGTCAGTCATCTTGTACTTAAGTAGGCATTGTGGCGTTTCTATTTAATTCCGTTGCAATTTCTGTGTTTAATCTTCAATATGAAGGTCGGAGGGATACAGTAAACCTGAAGTGAAGTATCGGGATCTATAACTAGAGTCACGGGAATGGTTCAAACATAGTCAGTAATAAGAGTCAGTCTTCTTGTACTTAAGACGGCGTTGTGCCTTTTTCATTTAATTCCGATGCAATTTCTGTGTTTCATCGTCAATAAGAAGGTCAGAGGGATACAGTAAACCTGAAGTGAAGCATTGGAATCTATAACTAGTGTCACAGGAATGGTTCTAATCATAGTCAGTAAGAAGAGTCAGTCTTTTTGTACTTAAGTCGGCATTGTGCCTTTTGTGTTTAATTCCGATGCAATTTCTGTGTTTCATCGTCAATAAGAAGGTCCAAGAGATACAGTAAACCTGAAGTGAAGCATCCGAATCTATAACTAGTGTCACAGGAATGATTCAAAACATAGTCAGTAAAAAGAGTCAGTCTTCTTGTACTTAAGTCGGCATTGTGCCTTTTGTATTTAATTCCGATGCAATTTCTGTATTTCATCGTGAATAAGAAGGTCAGAGGGATACAGTTAACCTGAAGTGAAGCATCCGAATCCATAACTAGTGTCACAGGAATGGTTCAAAACGTAGTCAGTAAAAAGAGTCAGTCTTCTTGTACTTAAGACGGCGTTGTGCCTTTTTCATTTTATTTCGATGCAATTTCTGTGTTTCATCGTCAATAACAAGTTCAGAGGGATACGGTAAACCTGAAGTGAAGCATCGGAATATATAACTAGCGTCACAGGAATGGTTCTAATCATTGTCAGTAAGAAGAGTCAGTCTTTTTGTACTTAAGTCGGCATTGTGCCTTTTGTGTTTAATTCCGATGCAATTTCTGTGTTTCATCGTCAATAAGAAGGTCCAAGAGATACAGTAAACCTGAAGTGAAGCATCGGAATCAATAACTGGTGTCACAGGAATGGTTCAAAACATAGACAGTAAGATGAGTCAGTCTTCTTTTACTTAAGTCGGCATTGTGCCTTTTGTATTTAATTCCGATGCAATTTCTGTGTTTCATCGTCAATAAGAAGATCAAAGGGATACAGTAAACCTGAAGTGAGGTATCGGGATCTATAACTAGAGTCACGGGAATGGTTCAAACATAGTCAGTAAGAAGAGTCAGTCTTCTTGTACTTAAGTCGGCATTGTGCCTTTTGTACTAATTCCGATGCAATTTCTGTGTTTCATCGCCAATAAGAAGGTCCAAGGGATGCAGTAAACCTGAAGTGAAGCATCGGAATCTGTAACTAGTGTCGCAGGAATGGTTCAAAGCATAGACAGCAAGAAAAGTCAGTCGTCTTGCACTTAAGTCGGCATTGTGCCTTTTCTATTTAATTCCTATGCAATTTCTGTGTTTCATCAAGAATAAGAAGGTCAGAGGGATACAGTAAACCTGAAGTGAAGCATCCGAATCTATAAGTAGTGTCACAGGAATGATTCAAAACATAGTCAGTAAAAAGAGTCAGTCTTCTTGTACTTAAGTCGGCATTGTGCCTTTTGTGTTTAATTCCGATGCAATTTCTGTGTTTCTTCGTCAATAAGAAGGTCCAAGAGATACAGTAAACCTGAAGTGAAGCATCGGAATATATAACTAGTGTCACAGGAATGGTTCAAAACATAGCCAGTAAGAAGAGTCAGTCATCTTGTACATCAGTAGGCATTGTGGCGTTTCTATTTAATTCCGTTGCAATTTCTGTGTTTCATCGTCAGTATGAAGGTCGGAGGGATACAGTAAATCTGAAGTGAAGCATCGGGATCTATATTTATAGTCACGGGAATGGTTCAAACATAGTCAGTAAGAAGAGTCAGTCTTCTTGTACTTAAGTCGGCATTGTGCCTTTTGTATTTAATTCCGATGTAATTTCTTCATTTCATCGTGAATAAGAAGGTCAGAGGGATACAGTAAACCTGAAGTGAAGCATCCGAATCCATAACTAGTGTCACAGGAATGGTTCAAAACGTAGTCAGTAAAAAGAGTCAGTCTTCTTGTACTTAAGACGGCGTTGTGCCTTTTTCATATAATTCCGATGCAATTTCTGTGTTTCACCGTCAATAAGAAGGTCAGAGGGATACAGTAAACCTGAAGTGAAGCATCGGAGTCTATAACTAGTGTCATAGGAATGGTTCTAATCATAGTCAGTAAGAAGAGTCAGTCTTTTTGTACTTAAGTGGGCATTGTGCTTTTTGTGTTTAATTCCGATGCAATTTCTGTGTTTCATCGTCAATAAGAAGGTCCAAGAGATACAGTAAACCTGAAGTGAAGCATCGGAATCAATAACTGGTGTCACAGGAATGGTTCAGAACATAGTCAGTAAAAAGAGTCAGTCTTCTTGTACTTATGTCGGCATTGTGGCTTTTGTATTTAATTCCGATGCAATTTCTGTATTTCATCGTGAATAACAAGGTCAGAGGGATACAGTTAAGCTGAAGTGAAGCATCCGAATCCATAACTAGTGTCACAGGAATGGTTCAAAACTTAGTCAGTAAAAAGAGTCAGTCTTCTTGTACTTAAGTCGGCATTGTGCCTTTTGTGTTTAATTCCGATGCAATTTCTGTGTTTCATCGTCAATAAGAAGGTCCAAGAGATACAGTAAACCTGAAGTGAAGCATCGGAATCAATAACTGGTGTCACAGGAATGGTTCAGAACATAGTCAGTAAGAAGAGTCAGTCTATTTGTACTTAAGTCGGCATTGTGAATTTTGTGTTTAATTCCGATGCAATTTCTGTGTTTCATCGTCAATAAGAAGGTCCAAGAGATACTGTAAACCTGAAGTGAAGCATCGGAATCTATAACTAGTGTCACAGGAATGGTTCAAAACATAGACAGTACGAAGAGTCAGTCTTCTTGTACTTAAGTCGGCATTGTGCCTTTTGTATTTGAATCTGATGCAATTTCTGTGTTTCATCGTCAATAAGAAGGTCCAAGGGATTCAGTAAACCTGAAGTGAAACATCGGAATTATGAACTGGTCTCACAGGAATGGATCAAAACATAGACAGTAAGATGCGTCAGTCTTCTTGTATTTAGGTCTTCATTGAGACTTATGTATTTAATTCCGATGCAGTTTCTGTGTTTCATCGTCAATAAGAAGGTCCAAAGGAAACAGTAAACCTGAAGTGAAGCATCGGAATCTAAAAGTCGTCTTACAGGAAAGGTTCAAAACATAGACAGTAAGAAGAGGCAGCCTTATTGTACTTAAGTCGGCATTGTGCCTTTTGTGTTTGATTCCGATGCAATCTCTGAGTTTCATCGTGAATACGAAGGTCCAAGGGGTACAGTAAACCTGAGGTGAAGTATCGGAATCTAAAACTGGTCTCACAGGAGAGATTCAAAACATAGACAGTAAGAAGAGTCAGTCTTCTTTTACTAAGTCGGCATTGTGCCTTTTGTATTTAATTCCGATGCAATTTTGTGTTTCATCGTCAATAAGAAGGTCAGAGGGATACAGTAAACCTTAAGTGAAGCATCGGAATCTATAACTAGTGTCACAGGAATGGTTCTAATCATAGTCAGTAAGAAGAGTCAGTCTTTTTGTACTTAAGTCGGCATTGTGCCTTTTGTGTTTAATTCCGATGCAATTTCTGTATTTTTTCGTCAATGAGAAGGTCCAAGAGATACAGTAAACCTGAAGTGAAGCATCGGAATATATAACTAGTGTCGTATTAATGGTTTAAATCATAGCCAGTAAGAAGAGTCAGCCATCTTGTTCTTAAGCAGGCTTTGTGGCGTTTCTATTTAATTCCGTTGCAACTCGAGTGTTTCATCGTCAGTAAGAAGGTCAGAGGGATACAGTAAACCTGAAGTGAAGCATCTGGATCTATAACTAGAGTCACGGGAATGGTTCAAACATAGTCAGTAGGAAGAGTCAGTCTTCTTGTACTTAAGTCGGCATTGTGCCTTTTGTGTTTAATTCCGATGCTATTTCTGTGGTTCTTCGTCAATAAGAAGGTCCGAGAGATACAGTAAACCTGAAGTGAAGCATCGGAATATATAACTAGTGTCAGAGGAATGGTTCAAAACATAGCCAGTAAGAAGAGTCAGTCATCTTGTACTTCAGTAGGCATTGTGGCGTTTCTATTTAATTCCGTTGCAATTTCTGTGTTTCATCGTCAGTATGAAGGTCGGAGGGATACAGTAAATCTGAAGTGAAGAATCGGGATCTATAACTATAGTCACGGGAATGGTTCAAACATAGTCAGTAAGAAGAGTCAGTCTTCTTGTATTTAAGTCGGCATTGTGCCTTTTGTACTAATTCCGATGCAATATCTGAGTTTCATCGTAAATAAGAAGGTCCAAGGGATACAGTAAATTTGAAGTGAAGCATCGGAAACTATAACTAGTGTCACAGGAATGGTTCAAAGTATAGACCGTAAGAAAAGTCAGTCGTCCTGTACTTAAGTCGGCATTGTGCCTTTTCTATTTAATTCCGATGCAATTACTGTGTTTCATCGAGAATAAGAAGGTCAGAGGGATACAGTAAACCTGAAGTGAAGCATCCGAATCTATAACTACTGTCACAGGAATGATTCAAAACATAGTCAGTAAAAAGAGTCAGTCTTCTTGTACTTAAGTCGGCATTGTGCCTTTTGTATTTAATTCCGATGTAATTTCTTTATTTCATCGTGAATAAGAAGGTCAGAGGGATACAGTAAACCTGAAGTGAAGCATCCGAATCCATAACTAGTGTCACAGGAATGGTTCAAAACGTAGTCAGTAAAAAGAGTCAGTCTTCTTGTACTTAAGACGGCGTTGTGCCTTTTTCATATAATTCCGATGCAATTTCTGTGTTTCACCGTCAATAAGAAGGTCAGAGGGATACAGTAAACCTGAAGTAAAGCATCGGAGTCTATAACTAGTGTCATAGGAATGGTTCTAATCATAGTCAGTAAGAAGAGTCAGTCTTTTTGTACTTAAGTCGGCATTGTGCTTTTTGTGATTAATTCCGATGCAATTGCTGTGTTTCATCGTCAATAAGAAGGTCCAAGAGATACAGTAAACCTGAAGTGAAGCATCCGAATCTATAACTAGTGTCACAGGAATGATTCAAAACATAGTCAGTAAAAAGAGTCAGTCTTCTTGTACTTATGTCGGCATTGTGGCTTTTGTATTTAATTCCGATGCAATTTCTGTATTTCATCGTGAATAAGAAGGTCAGAGGGATACAGTTAACCTGAAGTGAAGCATCCGAATCCATAACTAGTGTCACAGGAATGGTTCAAAACGTAGTCAGTAAAAAGAGTCAGTCTTCTTGTACTTAAGTCGGCATTGTGCCTTTTGTGTTTAATTCCGATGCAATTTCTGTGTTTCATCGTCAATAAGAAGGTCCAAGAGATACAGTATACCTGAAGTGAAGCATCGGAATCAATAACTGGTGTCACAGGAATGGTTCAGAACATAGTCAGTAAGAAGAGTCAGTCTATTTGTACTTAAGTCGGCATTGTGAATTTTGTGTTTAATTCCGATGCAATTTCTGTGTCTCATCGTCAATAAGAAGGTCCAAGAGATACTGTAAACCTGAAGTGAAGCATCGGAATCTATAACTAGTGTCACAGGAATGGTTCAAAACATAGACAGTAGGAAGAGTCAGTCTTCTTGTACTTAAGTCGGCATTGTGCCTTTTGTATTTGCTTCTGATGCAATTTCTGTGTTTCATCGTAAATAAGAAGGTCCAAGGGATACAGTAAACCTGAAGTGAAACATCGGAATTATGAACTGGTCTCACAGGAATGGATCAAAACATAGACAGTAAGATGAGTCAGTCTTCTTGTATTTAGGTCTTCATTGAGACTTATGTATTTAATTCCGATGCAATTTCTGTGTTTCATCGTCAATAAGAAGATCAAAGGGATACAGTAAACCTGAAGTGAGGCATCGGAATCTATAACTCGCATCACAGGAATGGTTCAAAAGATAGACAGTAGGAAGAGTCAGTCTTCTTGTACTTAAGTCGGCATTGTGCCTTTTGTATTTAATTCCGATGCAATTTTGTGTTTCATCGTCAATAAGAAGGTCAGAGGGATACAGTAAACCTGAAGTGAAGCATCGGAATCTATAACTAGTGTCACAGGAATGGTTCTAATCATAGTCAGTAAGAAGAGTCAGTCTTTTTGTACTTAAGTCGGCATTGTGCCTTTTGTGTTTAATTCCGATGCAATTTCTGTGTTTCTTCGTCAATAAGAAGGTCCAAGAGATACAGTAAACCTGAAGTGAAGCATCGGAATATTTAACTAGTGTCACTGGAATGGTTCAAAACATAGCCAGTAAGAAGAGTCAGCCATCTTGTTCTTAAGTAGGCATTGTGGCGTTTCTATTTAATTCCGTTGCAATTCGTGTGTTTCATCGTCAATAAGAAGGTCAGGGGGCTACAGAAAACATGAAGTGAAGCATCGGGATCTATAACTAGAGTCACGGGAATGGTTCCAACATAGTCAGTAAGAAGAGTCAGTCTTCTTGTACTTAAGTCGGCATTGTGCCTTTTGTACTAATTCCGATGCAATTTCTGTGTTTCATCGCCAATAAGAAGGTCCAAGGGATGCAGTAAACCTGAAGTGAAGCATCGGAATCTATAACTAGTGTCACAGGAATGGTTCAAAGCATAGACTGTAAGAAAAGTCAGTCGTCTTGTACTTAAGTCGGCATTGTGCCTTTTCTATTTAATTCCGATGCAATTTCTGTGTTTCTTCGAGAATAAGAAGGTCAGAGGGATACAGTAAACCTGAAGTGAAGCATCCGAATCTATAACCAGTGTCACAGGAATGATTCAAATCATAGTCAGTAAAAAGAGTCAGTCTTCTTGTACTTAAGTCGGCATGTGCCTTTTGTATTTAATTCCGATGCAATTTCTGTGTTTCATCGTCAATAAGAGGACCCGAGGGAAACAGTAAACTTCAAGTGAAGCATCGGAATCTATCACTAGTGTCACCGGAATGATTCAAAACATAGACAGTAGGAAGAGTCAGTCTTCTTGTACTTAACTCGGCATTGTGCATTTTGTATTTAATTCCGATGCAATATCTGTGTTTCATCGTCAATGAGAAGGTCCAAGGGATACAGTAAACCTGAAGTGAAGCATCGGAATCTATTACTAGTGTCACAGGAATGGTTTAAAACATAGCACGTAAGAAGAGTCAGTCTTCTTGTACTTAAGTCGGCATTGTGCCTTTTGTATTTAATTCCGATGCAATTTCTGGGTTTCATCGTCAATAAGAAGGTCCAAGGGATACAGTAAACCTGAAGTGAAGCATCGGAATTATAAACTGGTCTCACAGGAATGGTTCAAATCATAGACAGTAAGATGAGTCAGCCTTCTTGTATTTTGGTCTTCATTGTGACTTATGTATTTAATTCCGATGCAGTTTCTGTGTTTCATCGTCAATAAGAAGGTCCAAGGGAAACAGTAAACCGGGAGTGAAGCATCGGAATCTAAAAGTCGTCTCACAGGAAGGGTTCAAAACATAGACAGTAAGAAGTGTCAGCCTTATTGTACTTAAGTCGGCATTGTGCCTTTTGTGTTTGATTCGGATGCAATCTCTGTGTTTCATCGTGAATACGAAGGTCCAAGGGGTACAGTTAACCTGAGGTGAAGTATCGGAATCTAAAACTGGTTTCACAGGAGAGATTCAAAACATAGACAGTAGGAAGAGTCAGTCTTCTTGTACTTAAGTCGGCATTGTGCCTATTGTATTTAATTCTGATGCTATTTATGTGTTTCATCGTCAATAAGAAGGTCAGAGGGATACAGTAAACCTGAAGTGAAGCATCGGAATCTATAACTAGTGTCACAGGAATGGTTCTAATCATAGTCAGTAAGGAGAGTCAGTCTCTTTGTACTTAAGACAGCATTGTGCCTTTTGTGTTTAATTGCGATGCAATTTCTTTGTTTCTTCGTCAATAAGAAGGTCCAAGAGATACAGTAAACCTGAAGTGAAGCATCGGAATCTATAACTAGTGTCACAGGAATGGTTCAATACATAGCCATTAAGGAGAGTCAATCATCTTGTACTTAAGTAGGCATTGTGGCGTTTCTATTTAATTCCGTTGGAGTATCTGAGTTTCATCGTCAATAAGAAGGTCAGAGGGATACAGTAAACCTGAAGTGAAGCATCGGGATCTATAACTAGAGTCAGGGGAATGGTTCAAACATAGTCAGTAAGAAGAATCAGTCTTCTTGTACTTAAGTCGGCATTGTGCCTTTCGTATTTAATTCCGATGCAATTTCTGTGTTTCATCGTCAATAAGAAGGTCCAAGGGATACAGTAAACCTGAAGTGAAGCATCGGAATCTATAACTAGTGTCACAGGAATTGTTCAAAGCATAGACAGTAAGAAAAGCCAGTCGTCTTGTACTTAAGTCGGCATTGTGACTTTTCTATTTAATTCCGATGCAATTTCTGTGTTACATCGTGAATAAGAAGGTCAGAGGGATACATTAAACCTGAAGTGAAGCATCCGAATCTATAACTGTTGTCACAGGAATGGTTCAAAACATAGTCAGTAAAAAGAATCAGTCTTCTTGCACTTAAGTCGGCATTGTGCTTTTGTATTTAATTCCGATGCAATTTCTGTGTTGCATCGTCAATAAGGAGGTCCAAGGGATACAGTAAACCTGAAGTGAAGCATAGGAATCTATAACTAGTGTCACAGGAATGGTTCAAAGCATAGACAGTAGAAAGAGTCAGTCTTCTTGTACTTAAGTCGGCATTGTGCCTTTTGTATTTAATTCCGATGCAATTTCTGTGTTTCATCGTCAATAAGACGGTCCAAGGGATACAGTAAACCTGAAGTGAAGCATCGGAATTATAAACTGGTCTCACAGGAATGGTTCAAAACATAGACAGTAAGATGGGTCAGTCTTCTTGTATTTTGGTCTTCATTGTGACTTATGTATTTAATTCCGATGCAGTTTCTGAGTTTCGTCGTCAATAGGAAGGTCCAAGGGAAACAGTAAACCTGAAGTGAAGCATCGCAATCCAAAAGTCGTCTCACAGGAAGGGTTCAAAACATAGACAGTAAGAAGTGTCAGCCTTATTGTACTTAAGTTGGCATTGTGCCTTTTGTGTTTGATTCTAATGCAATCTCTGTGTTTCATCGTGAATACGAAGGTCCAAGGGGTACAGTTAACCTGGGGTGAAGTCTCGGAATCTAAAACTGGTCTCACAGGAGAGATTCAAAACATAGACAGTAAGAAGAGTCAGTCTTCTTGTACTTAAGTCGGCATTGTGCCTTTTGTATTAATTAACGATGCTATTTATGTGTTTCATCGTCAATAAGAAGGTCAGAGGGATACAGTAAACCTGAAGTGAAGCATCGGAATCTATAACTAGTGTCACAGGAATGGTTCTAATCATAGTCAGTAAGGAGAGTCAGTCTCTTTGTACTTAAGACGGCATTGTGCCTTTTGTGTTTAATTCCGATGCAATTTCTGTGTTTCTTCGTCAATAAGAAGGTCCAAGAGATACAGTAAACCTGAAGTGAAGCATCGGAATCTATAACTAGTGTCACAGGAATGGTTCAATACATAGCCATTAGGGAGAGTCAATCATCTTGTACTTAAGTAGGCATTGTGGCGTTTCTATTTAATTCTGTTGGAGTATCTGAGTTTCATCGTCAATACGAAGGTCAGAGGGATACAGTAAACCTGAAGTGAAGCATCGGGATCTATAACTAGAGTCAAGGGAATGGTTCAAACATAGTCAGTAAGAAGAGTCAGTCTTCTTGTACTTAAGTCGGCATTGTGCCTTTCGTATTTAATTCCGATGGAATTTCTGTGTTTCATCGTCAATAAGAAGGTCCAAGGGATACAGTAAACCTGAAGTGAAGCATCGGAATCTATAACTAGTGTCACAGGAATGGTTCAAAGCATAGACCGTAAGAAAAGTCAGTCGTCTTGTACTTAAGTCGGCATTGTGCATTTCTATTTAATTCCGATGCAATTACTGTGTTTCATCGAGAATAAGAAGGTCAGAGGGATACAGTAAACCTGAAGTGAAGCATCCGAATCTATAACTAGTGTCACAGGAATGATTCAAAACATAGTCAGTAAAAAGAGTCAGTCTTCTTGTACTTAAGTCGGCATTGTGCCTTTTTTTATTTAATTCCGATGCAATTTCTGTATTTCATCGTGAATAAGAAGTTCAGAGGGATACAGTAAACCTGAAGTGAAGCATCCGAATCCATAACTAGAGTTACAGGAATGGTTCAAAACGTAGTCAGTAAAAAGAGTCAGTCTTCTTGTACTTAAGGCGGCGTTGTGCCTTTTTCATTTAATTCCGATGCAATTTCTGTGTTTCATCGTCAATAAGAAGGTCAGAGGGATACAGTAAACCTGAAGTGAAGCATCGGAATCTATAACTAGTGTCACAGGAATGGTTCTAATCATAGTCAGTAAGAAGAGTCTGTCTTTTTGTACTTAAGTCGGCATTGTGCCTTTTGTGTTTAGTTCCGATGCAATATCTGTGTTTCATCGTCAATAAGAAGGTCCAAGAGATACAGTAAACCTGAAGTGAAGCATCGGAATCAATAACTGGTGTCACAGGAATGGTTCAAAACATAGAGAGTAAGATGAGTCAGTCTTCTTGTACTTAAGTCGGCATTGTGCCTTTTGTATTTAATTCCGATGCCATTTCTGTGTTTCATCGTCAATAAGAAGATCAAAGGGATACAGTAAACCTGAAGTGAGGCATCGGAATGTATAACTAGTGTCACAGGAATGGTTCAAAACATAGACAGTAGGAAGAGTCAGTCTTCTTGTACTTAAGTCGGCATTGTGCCTTTTGTATTTAATGCCGATGCAATTTCTGTGTTTCATCGTCAATAAGAAGGTCCAAGGGAAACAGTAAACCTCAAGTGAAGCATCGGAATCTAAAAGTCGTCTCACAGGAAAGGTTCAAAACATAGACAGTAAGAAGTGTCAGCCTTATTGTACTTAAGTCGGCATTGTGCCTTTTGTGTTTGATTCCGATGCAATCTCTGTGTTTCATCGTGAATACGAAGGTCCAAGGGGTACAGTAAACCTGAGGTGAAGTATCGGAATCTAAAACTAGTCTCACAGGAGAGATTCAAAACATAGACAGTAAGAAGAGTCAGTCTTCTTTTACTTAAGTCGGCATTGTGCCTTTTGTATTTAATTCCGATGCAATTTTGTGTTTCATCGTCAATAAGAAGGTCAGAGGGATACAGTAAACCTGAAGTGAAGCATCGGAATCTATAACAAGTGTCACAGGAATGGTTCTAATCATAGTCAGTAAGAAGAGTCAGTCTTTTTGTACTTAAATCGGCATTGTGCCTTTTGTGTTTAATTCCGATGCAATTTCTGTATTTTTTCGTCAATAAGAAGGTCCAAGAGATACAGTAAAACTGAAGTGAAGCATCGGAATATATAACTAGTGTCGTAGGAATGGTTCAAATCATAGCCAGTAAGAAGAGTCAGCCATCTTTTTCTTAAGTAGGCATTGTGGCGTTTCTATTTAATTCCGTTGCAACTCGTGTGTTTCATCGTCAATAAGAAGGTCAGAGGGATACAGTAAACCTGAAGTGAAGCATCGGGATCTATAACTAGAGTCACGGGAATGGTTCAAATTTAGTCAGTAGGAAGGGTCAGTCTTCTTGTACTTAAGTCGGCATTGTGCCTTTTGTGTTTCATTCCGATGCAATTTCTGTTTTTCTTCGTCAATAAGAAGGTCCAAGAGATATAGTAAACCTGAAGTGAAGCATCGGAATATATAACTAGTGTCACAGGAATGGCTCAAAACATAGCCAGTAAGAAGAGTCAGTCATCTTGTACTTAAGTAGGCATTGTGGCGTTTCTATTTAATTCCGTTGCATTTTCTGTGTTTCATCGTCAACGTGAAGGTCGGAGGGATACACTAAACCTGAAGTGAAGCATCGGGATCTATAACTAGAGTCACGGGAATGGTACTAACATAGTCAGTAAGAAGAATCAGTCTTCTTGTATTTAAGTCGGCATTGTGCCTTTTGTACTAATTCCGATGCAATATCTGTGTTTCATCGTCAATAAGAGGGTCCAAGGGATACAGTAAACCTGAAGTGAAGCATCGGAATCTATAACTAGTGTCACAGGAATGGTTCAAAGCATAGACCGTAAGAAAAGTCAGTAGTCTTGTACTTAAGTCGGCATTGTGCCTTTTCTATTTAATTCCGATGCAATTACTGTGTTTCATCGAGAATAAGAAGGTCAGAGGGATACAGTAAACCTGACGTGAAGCATCCGAATCTATAACTAGTGTCACAGGAATGATTCAAAACATAGTCAGTAAAAAGAGTCAGTCTTCTTGTACTTAAGTCGGCATTGTGCCTTTTGTATTTAATTTCGATGCAATTTGTGTATTTCATCGTGAATAAGAAGGTCAGAGGGATACAGTAATCCTGAAGTGAAGCATCCGATTCCATAACTAGTATCACAGGAATGGTTCAAAACGTAGTCAGTAAAAAGAGTCAGTCTTCTTGTACTTAAGACGGCGTTGTGCATTTTTCATTTAATTCCGATGCAATTTCTGTGTTTCATTGTCAATAAGAAGGTCAGAGGGATACAGTAAACCTGAAGTGAAGCATCGGAATCTATAACTAGTGTCACAGGAATGGTTCTAATCATAGTCAGTAAGAAGAGACAGTATTTTTGTACTGAAGTCGGCATTGTGCCTTTGGTGTTTAATTCCGATGCAATTTCTGTGTTTCATCGTCAATAAGAAGGTCCAAGAGATACAGTAAACCTGAAGTGAAGCATCGGAATCAATTACTGGTGTCACAACAATGGTTCAAATCATAGACAGTAAGATGAGTCAGTCTTCTTGTACTTAAGTCGGCATTGTGCCTTTTGTATTTAATTCCGATGCAATTTCTGTGTTTCATCGTCAATAAGAAGATCAAAGGAATACAGTAAACCTGAAGTGAGGCACCGGAATCTATAACTAGTATCACAGGAATGGTTCAAAACATAGACAGTAGGAAGAGTCAGTCTTCTTGTACTTATGTCGGCATTGTGCCTTTTGTATTTAATGCCGATGCAATATCTGTGTTTCATCGTCAATAAGAAGGTCCAAGGGATACAGTAAATCTGAAGTGAAGCATCGGAATCTATTTCTAGTGTCACAGGAATGGTTCAAAACTTAGACAGTAAGAAGAGTCAGTGTTCTTGTACTTAAGTCGGCATTGTGCCTTTTGTATTTAATTCCGATGCAATTTCTGTGTTTCATCGTCAAAAAGAAGGTCCAAGGGATACAGTAAACCTGAAGTGAAGCATCGGAATTATGAACTGGTCTCACAGGAATGGATCAAAACATAGACAGTAAGATGAGTCAGTCTTCTTGTAATTCGGTCTTCATTGAGACTTATGTATTTAATTCAGATGCAATTTCTGTGTTATATCGTCAATAAGAAGGTCCAAGGGAAACAGTAAACCTCAAGTGAAGCATCGGAATCTAAAACTAGTCTCACAGGAGAGATTCAAAACATAGACTGTAAGAAGAGTCAGTCTTCTTTTACTTAAGTCGGCATTGTGCATTTTGTGTTTAATTCCGATGCAATTTTGTGTTTCATCGTCAATAAGAAGGTCAGAGGGATACAGTAAACCTGAAGGGAAGCATCGGAATCTATAAGTAGTGTCACAGGAATGGTTCTAATCATAGTCAGTAAGAAGAGTCAGTCTTTTTGTACTTAAGTCGGCATTGTGGCTTTTGTGTTTAATTCCGATGCAATTTCTGTGTTTCTTCGTCAATAAGAAGGTCCAAGAGATACAGTAAACCTGAAGTGAAGCATCGGAATATATAACTATTGTCACTGGAATGGTTCAAAACATAGCCAGTAAGAAGAGTCAGCCATCTTGTTCTTAAGTAGGCATTGTGGCGTTTCTATTTAATTCCGTTGCAATTCGTGTGTTTCATCGTCAATAAGAAGGTCAGAGGGCTACAGAAAACATGAAGTGAAGAATCGGGATCTATAACTAGAGTCACGAGAATGGTTCCAACATAGTCAGTAAGAAGAGTCAGTCTTCTTGTACTTAATTCGGCATTGTGCCTTTTGTATTTAATTCCGATGCAATTTCTGTGTTTCATCGTCAATAAGTGGATCAGAGGGATACAGTAAACCTGAAGTGAAGCATCGGAATCTATATCTATTGTCACAGAAATGGTTCAAAACATAGTCAGTAAAAAGAATCAGTCTTCTTGTACTTAAGTCGGCATTGTGCCTTTTCTATTTAATTCCGATGCAATTTCTGTGTTGCATCGTCAATAAGGAGGTCCAAGGGATACAGTAAACCTGAAGTGAAGCATAGGAATCTATAACTAGTGTCACAGGAATGGTTCAAAACATAGTCAGTAAGAACAGTCAGTCTTCTTACCCTTAAGTCGGCTTTGTGCCTTTTTTATTTAATTCGGATGCAATTTCTGTGTTTCATCGTCAATAAGACGGTCCAAGGGATACAGTAAACCTGGAGTGTAGCATCGGAATCTATAACTAGTGTCACAGGAATGGTTCAAAGCATTGACAGTAAGAAGAGTCAGACTTCTTTTACTTTAGTCGGCATTGTGCCTTTTGTAATTAATTCCGATGCAATTTCTGTGTTTCAACGTCAATAAGAAGGTCAGAGGGATACAGTAAACCTGGAGTGAAGCATCGGAATCTATAACTAGTGTCACAGGAATGGTTCAAAGCATTGACAGTAAGAAGAGTCAGACTTCTTTTACTTTAGTCGGCATTGTGCCTCTTGTAATTAATTCCGATGCAATTTCTGTGTTTCAACGTCAATAAGAGGGTCAGAGGGATACAGTAAACCTGAAGTGAAGCATCGGAATCTATAACTAGTGTCACAGGAATGGTTCAAAGCATAGACAGTAGGAAGAGTCAGTCTTCTTGTACTTAGCTCGACATTGTGCCTTTAGCATTTAATTCCGATGCAATATCTGTGTTTCATCGTCAATGAGAAGGTCCAAGGGATACAGTAAACCTGAAGTGAAGCATCGGAATCTATAACTATGTCACAGGAATGGTTTAAAACATAGACAGTAAGAAGAGTCAGTCTTCTTGTACTTATGCCGGCATTGTGCCTTTTGTATTTAATTCCGATGCAATTTCTGTGTTTCATCGTCAATAAGACGGTCCAAGGGATACAGTAAACCTCAAGTGAAGCATCGGAATTATAAACTGGTCTCACAGGAATGGTTCAAAACATAGACAGTAAGATGGGTCAGTGTTCTTGTATTTTGGTCTTCATTGTGACTTATGTATTTAATTCCGATGCAGTTTCTGTGTTTCATCGTCAATAAGAAGGTCCAAGGGAAACAGTAAACCGGAAGTGAAGCATCGGAATCTAAAAGTCGTCTCACATGAAGGGTTCAAAACATAGACAGTAAGACGTGTCAGCCGTATTGTACTTAAGTCGGCATTGTGCCTTTTGTGTTTGATTCGAATGCAATCTCTGTGTTTCATCGTGAATACGAAGGTCCAAGGGGTACAGTTAACCTGAGGTGAAGTATCGGAATCTAAAACTGGTCTCACAGGAGAGATTCAAAACATAGACAGTAGGAAGAGTCAGTCTTCTTGTACTTAAGTCGGCATTGTGCCTTTTGTATTTAATTCCGATGCTATTTATGTGTTTCATCGTCAATAAGAAGGTCAGAGGGACACAGTAAACCTGAAGTGAAGCATCGGAATCTATAACTAGTGTCACAGGAATGGTTCTAATCATAGTCAGTAAGGAGAGTCAGTCTCTTTGTACTTAAGACGGCATTGTGCATTTTGTGTTTAATTCCGATGCAATTTCTGTGTTTCTGCGTCAATAAGAAGGTCCAAGAGATACAGTAAACCTGAAGTGAAGCATCGGAATCTATAACTAGTGTCACAGGAATGGTTCAATACATAGCCATTGAGGAGAGTCAATCATCTTGTACTTAAGTAGGCATTGTGGCGTTTCTATTTAATTCCGTTGGAGTATCTGAGTTTCATCGTCAATAAGAAGGTCAGAGGGATACAGTAAACCTGAAGTGAAGCATCGGGATCTATAACTAGAGTCAGGGGAATGGGTCAAACATAGTCAGTAAGAAGAGTCAGTCTTCTTGTACTTAAGTCGGCATTGTGCCTTTCGTATTTAATTCCGATGCAATTTCTGTGTTTCATCGTCAATAAGAAGGTCCAAGGGATACAGTAAACCTGAAGGGAAGCATCGGAATCTGTAACTAGTGTCACAGGAATGGTTCAAAGCATAGACAGTAAGAAAAGCCAGTCGTCTTGTACTTAAGTGGGCATTGTGACTTTTCTATTTAATTCCGATGCAATTTCTGTGTTACATCGTGAATAAGAAGGTCAGAGGGATACATTAAACCTGAAGTGAAGCATAGGAATCTATAAATAGTGTCACAGGAATGGTTCAAAACATAGTCAGTAAGGACAGTCAGTCTTCTTACCCTTAAGTCGGCTTTGTGCCTTTTTTATTTAATTCCGATGCAATTTCTGTGTTTCATCGTCAATAAGACGGCCCAAGGGATACAGTAAACCTGGAGTGTAGCATCGGAATCTATAACAAGTGTCACAGGAATGGTTCAAAGCATTGACAGTAAGAAGAGTCAGACTTCTTTTACTTTAGTCGGCATTGTGACTTTTGTAATTAATTCCGATGCAATTTCTGTGTTTCAACGTCAATAAGAAGGTCAGAGGGATACAGTAAACCTGGAGTGAAGCATCGGAATCTATAACTAGTGTCACAGGAATGGTTCAAAGCATTGACAGTAAGAAGAGTCAGACTTCTTTTACTTTAGTCGGCATTGTGCCTTTTGTAATTAATTCCGATGCAATTTCTGTGTTTCACGTCAATAAGAAGGTCAGAGGGATACAGTAAACCTGAAGTGAAGCATCGGAATCTATAACTAGTGTCACAGGAATGGTTCAAAGCATAGACAGTAGGAGGAGTCAGTCTTCTTGTACATAACTCGGCATTGTGCCTTTTGCATTTAATTCCGATGCAATATTTGTGTTTCATCGTCAATGAAAAGGTCCAAGGGATAAAGTAAACCTGAAGTGAAGCATCGGGATCTATAACTAGAGTCAAGGGAATGGTTCAAACATAGTCAGTAAGAAGAGTCAGTCTTCTTGTAATTAAGTCGGCATTGTGCCTTTCGTATTTAATTCCGATGCAATTTCTGTGTTTCATCGTCAAAAAGAAGGTCCAAGGGATACAGTAAACCTGAAGTGAAGCATCGGAATCTATAACTAGGGTCACAGGAATGGTTCAAAGCATAGACAGTAAGAAAAGCCAGTCGTCTTGTACTGAAGTCGGCATTGTGACTTTTCTATTTAATTCCGATGCAATTTCTGTGTTACATCGTGAATAAGAAGGTCAGAGGGATACAGTAAACCTCAAGTGAAGCATCCGAATCTATAACTCTTATCACAGGAATGGTTCAAAACATAGTCAGTAAAAAGAATCAGTCTTCTTGTACTTAAGTCGGCATTGTGCCTTTTGTATTTAATTCCGATGCAATTTCTGTGTTTCATCGTCAATAAGAAGGTCCAAGGGATACAGTAAACCTGGAGTGTAGCATCGGAATCTATAACAAGTGTCACAGGAATGGTTCAAAACATAGATAGTAGGAAGAGTCAGTCTTCTTGTACTGAAGTCGGCATTGTGCCTTTTGTATTTAATTCTGATGCAATTTCTGTGTTTCATCAACAATAACATGGTCAGAGGGATACAGTAAACCTGAAGTGAAGCATCGGAATCCAAAACTAGTGTCACAGGAATGGTTCAAAACATAGACAGTAGGAATAGTCAGTCTTCTTGTGTTTAAGTCGATATTGTGCCTTTTGTATTTAATTCTGATGCAATTTCTGTGTTTCATCGTCAATAAGAAGGTCCAAGGTATACAGTAAACCTGAAGTGAAGCATCGCAATCTATAGCTAGTGTCACAGGAATGGTTCAAATCATAGTCAGTAAGAAGAACCAGTCTTTTTGTCCTTAAGTCGTCATTGTGCCTTTTGTATTTAATTCCGATGCAATTTCTGTGTTTCATCGTCAATAAGAAGGTTCAAGGGATTCAGTAAACCTGGAGTGATGCATCGGAATCTATAACTAGTGTCACAGGAATGGTTCAAAACATAGACAGTAAGGAGAGTCAGTCTTCTTGTACTTATGTCGTCATTGTGCCTTTTGTATTTAATTCCGATGCAATTTCTGTGTTTCATCGTCAATAAGAAGGTTCAAGGGATACAGTAAACCTGGAGTGATGCATCGGAATCTATAACTAGTGTCACAGGAATGGTTCAAAACATAGACAGTAAGGAGAGTCAGTCTTCTTGTACTTATGTCGGCATTGTGCCTTTTGTATTTAATTCCGATGTAATTTCTGTGTTTCATCGTCAATAAGAGGATCAGAGGGATACAGTAAACCTGAAGTGAAGCATCGGAATCTATAACTAGTGTCACAGGAATGGTTCAAAACATAGACAGTAGGAAGAGTCAGTCTTCTTGTACTTAACTCGGCATTGTGCCTTTTGTATTTAATTCCGATGCAATATCTGTGTTTCATCGTCAATGAGAAGGTCCAAGGGATACAGTAAACCTGAAGTGAAGCATCGGAATCTATAACTAGTGTCACAGGAACGGTTCTAATCATAGTAAGTAAGGAGAGTCAGTCTCTTTGTACTTAAGACGGCATTGTGCCTTTTGTGTTTAATTCCGATGCAATTTCTGTGTTTCTTCGTCAATAAGAAAGTCCAAGAGATACAGTAAACCTGAAGTGAAGCATCGGAATCTATAACTAGTGTCACAGGAATGGTTCAATACATAGCCATTAAGGAGAGTCAATCATCTTGTACTTAAGTAGGCATTGTGGCGTTTCTATTTAATTCCGTTGGAGTATCTGAGCTTCATCGTCAATAAGAAGGTCAGAGGGATACAGTAAACCTGAAGTGAAGCATCGGGATATATAACTAGAGTCAGGGGTATGGTTCAAACATAGTCAGTAAGAAGAGTCAGTCTTCTTGTACTGAAGTCGGCATTGTGCCTTTTGTATTAAATTTCGATGCAATTTCTGTGTTTCATTGTCAATAAGAAGGTCAAAGGGATACAATAAACCTGGAGTGAAGCATCGGAATCTATAATTAGTGTCACAGGATTGGTTCAAAACATAGTAAGTAAGAAGAGACAGTCTTGTTGTACTTAAGTCGTCACTGTGCATTTTCTATTTAATTCTGATCCTATTTCTATGTTTCATCGTCAATAAGAAGGTCCAAGGGATACAGTAAACCTGGAGTGAAGCATCGGAATCTATAACTAGTGTCACAGGAATGGTTCAAAACATAGTCTGTAAGAACAGTCAGTCTTCTTACGCTTAAGTCGGCATTGTGCCTTTTTTATTTAATTCCGATGCAATTTCTGTGTTTCATCGTCAATAAGAAGGTCCAAGGAATACAGTAAACCTGGAGTGTAGCCTCGGAATCTATAACAAGTGTCACAGGAATGGTTCAAAACATAGATAGTAGGAAGAGTCAGTCTTCTTTTACTGAAGTCGGCATTGTGCATTTTGTATTTAATTCCGATGCAATTTCTGTGTTTCATCAACAATAACATGGTCAGAGGGATACAGTAAACCTGAAGTGAAGCATCGGAATCCAAAACTAGTGTCACAGGAGTGGTTCAAAACATAGACAGTAGGAATAGTCAGTCTTCTTGTGTTTAAGTCGATATTGTGCCTTTTGTATTTAATTCCGATGCAATTTCTGTGTTTCATCGTCAATAAGAAGGTCCAAGGTATACAGTAAACCTGAAGTGAAGCATCGCAATCTATAGCTAGTGTCACAGGAATGGTTCAAAACATAGTCAGTAAGAAGAGCCAGTCTTTTTGTTCATAAGACGTCATTGTGCCTTTTGTATTTAATTCCGATGCAATTTCTGTGTTTCATCGTCAATAAGAAGGTTCAAGGGATACAGTAAACCTGGAGTGATGCATCGGAATCTATAACTAGTGTCACAGGAATTGTTCAAAGCATAGACAGTAAGGAGAGTCAGTCTTCTTGTACTTATGTCGTCATTGTGCCTTTTCTATTTAACTCCGATGCAATTTATGTGTTTCATCGTCAATAAGAAGGTCCAAGGGATACAGTAAACCTGAAGTGAAGCATCGGAATCCAAAACTAGTGTCACAGGAATGGATCAAATCATAGACAGTAAGGTGAGTCAATCTTCTTGTATTTAAGTCGGCATTGTGCCTTTTGTATTTAATTCCGTTGCAATTGCTGTGTTTCATCGTCAATAAGAAGGTCCGAGGGATACAGTAAACCTGGAGTGAGGCATCAGAATCTATAACTAGTGTCACAGGAATGGTTTTAAACGTAGACAGTAATAAGAGTCAGTCTTCTTGTACTTAAGTCGGCATTGTGCCTTTTGTATTTCACTCCGATGAAATTTCTGTGTTTCATCGTGAATAAGAAGGTCGATGAGATACAGTAGACCTGAATTGAAGCATCGGAATCTATAACTAGTGTCACAGGAATGGTTCAAAACATAAACAGTAAGAAGAGTCAGTCTTCTTCAACTAAAGTCGGCATTGTGCCTTTTGTATTTAATTCCGATTCAATTTCTGTGTTTCATCGTCAATAAGAAGGTCAGAGGGATACAGTAAACCTGAAGTGAAGCATCGGAATCTATAACTAGTATCTCAGGAATGGTTCAAAGCATAGACAGTAAGAGGAGTCAGTCTTCTTTTACTTATGTCGGCATTGTGCCTTTTCTATTTAACTCCGATGCAATTTATGTGTTTCATCGTCAATAAGAAGGTCCAAGGGATACAGTAAACCTGAAGTGAAGCATCGGAATCCAAAACTAGTGTCACAGGAATGGATCAAATCATAGACAGTAAGATGAGTCAATCTTCTTGTATTTAAGTCGGCATTGTGCCTTTTGTATTTAATTCCGTTGCAATTGCTGTGTTTCATCGTCAATAAGAAGGTCCGAGGGATTCAGTAAACCTGGAGTGAGGCGTCAGAATCTATAACTAGTGTCACAGGAATGGTTTTAAACATAGACAGTAATAAGAGTCAGTCTTCTTGTACTTAAGTCGGCATTGTGCCTTTTGTATTTAATTCCGATGCAATTTCTGTGTTTCATCGTAAATAAGAAGGTCAGAGGGGTATCGTAAACCTGAAGTGAAGCATCGGAATCTATAACTAGAGTCACAGGAATGGTTCAAAACATGGACAGTAAGAAGAGTCAGTCTTCTTGAACTAAAGTCGGCATTGTGCCTTTTGTATTTAATTCCGATGCAATTTCTGTGTTTCATCGTCAATAAGAAGGTCTAAGGGATACAGTAAACCTAAAGTGAAGCATCGGAATCTATAACTAGTGTCACAGGAATGGTTCAATGCATAGACAGTAAGATGAGTCAGCCTTCTTGTACTTAAGTCGGTATTGTGCCTTTTGTATTTAAATCTGATGCAATTTATGTGTCTCATCGTCAATAAGAAGGTCCAGGGGATACAGTAAACCTGAAGTGAAGCATCGGAATTATAAACTGATCTCACAGGAATGGTTCAAAACAATGACAGTAAGAAGAGTCAGTCTTCTTGTACTTAAGCCGGCATTGTGCCTTTTGTATTTAATTCCGTTGCAATTTCTGTGTTTCATCGTCAATAAGAATTTCCGAGGGATACAGTAGACCTGGAGTGAGGCATCAGAATCTATAACTTGAGTCACAGGAATGGTTTCAAACATAGACTGTAAGAAGAGTCAGTCTTCTTGTACTTAAGTCGGCATTGTGCATTTTGTATTTAATTCCGATGCAATTTTGTGTTTCATTGTCAATAAGAAGGTCAGATGGATACAGTAAACCTGAAGTGACGCATCGGAATCTATAACTAGTGTCACAGGAATGGTTCTAATCATAGTCAGTAAGAAAAGTCAGTCGTCTTGTACTTTAGCCGGCATTGTGCCTTTTGTATTTAATTCCCATGCAATTTCTGTGTTTCATCGCGAATAAGAAGGTCAGAGGGATACAGTAAACCTAAAGTGAAGCATCCGAATCCATAACTAGTGTCACAGGAATGGTTCAAAACGTAGTCAGTAAAAAGAGTCAGTCTTCTTGTACTGAAGTCGGCGTTGTGCCTTTTTCATTTAATTCCGATGCAATTTCTGTGTTTCATCGTCAATAAGAAGGTCAGAGGGGTACAGTAAACCTGAAGTGAAGCATCGGAATCTATAACTAGTGTCACAGTAATGGTTCTAATCATAGTCAGTAAGAAGAGTCAGTCTTTTTGTACTTAAGTCGGCATTGTGCATTTTGTGTTTAATTCCGTGCAATTTCTGTGTTTCATCGTCAATAAGAAGGTCCAAGAGATACAGTAAACCTGTAGTGAAGCATCGGAATCTAGAACTAGTGACACCGGAACGGTTCAAAACATAGACAGTAATAAGAGACAGTCTTCTTGTAGTTAACTCGGCATTGTGCCTTTTGTATTTAATTACGATGCAATTTCTGTGCTTCATCGTCAATAAGAAGGTCCAAGGGATACAGTAAACCAGAAGTGAAGCATCGGAATCTATAACTAGTGTCACAGGAATGGTTCAAAACATAGACAGTAGGAAGAGGCAGTCTTCTTGTACTTAAGTCGGCATTGTGCCTTTTGTATTTAATTACGATGCAATTTCTGTGCTTCATCGTCAATACGAAGGTCCAAGGGATACAGTAAACCTGAAGTGAAGCATCGGAATCTATAACTAGTGTCACAGGAATGGTTCAAAACATAGGCATTAAGAAGAGTCAGTTTTCTTGTACTTAAGTCGGCATTGTGCCTTTTGTATTTAATTCCGTTGCAATTTCTGTGCTTCTTGGTCAATAAGAAGGTCCAAGGGATACAGTAAACTTGAAGTGAAGCTCGGAAAAATAAACTGGTCTCACAGGAAAGGATCAAAACATAGACAGTAAGATGAGTCGGTCGTCTTGTATTTAGGTCTTCATTGTGACTTATGTATTTAATTCCATTGCAATTTCTGTGTTTCATCGTCAGTAAGAAGGTCCAAGGGAAACAGTAAACCAGAAGTGAAGCATCGGAATCTAAAAGTCGTCGCACAGGAAAGGTTCAAAACATAGACAGTAAGAAGTGTCAGCCTTATTGTACTTAAGTCGGCATTGTGCCTTTTGTGTTTGATTCCGGTGCAGTCTCTGTGTTTCATCGTGAATACGAAGGTCCAAGGGTTACAGTAAACCTGAGGTGAAGTATCGGAATCTAAAATTGGTCTCACAGGAAGGATTCAAGACATAGACAGTAAGAAGAGTCAGTCTTCTTGTACTTAAGTCGGCATTGTGCATTTTGTATTTAATTCCGATGCAATTTTGTGTCTCATCGTCAATAAGAAGGTCAGAGGGATACAGTAAACCTGAAGTGATGCATCGGAATCTATAACTAGTGCCACAGGAATGGTTCTAATCATACTCAGTAAGAAGAGTCAGTCTTTTTGTACTTAAGTCGGCATTGTGCCTTTTGTGTTTAATTCCGATGCAGTTTCTGTGTTTCTTCGTCAATAAGAAGGTCCAAGAGATACAGTAAACCTGAGTTGAAACATCGGAATATATAACTAGTGTCACAGGAATGGTTCAAAACATAGTCAATAAGAAGAGTCAGTCTTCTTGTATTTAAGTCGGCATTGTGCATTTTGTATTTAATTCCGTTGCAATTTCTGTGTTTCATCGTCAATAAGAAGGTCCGAGGGATATTGTAAACCTGGAGTGAGGTAACAGAATCTATAACTAGTGTCATAGGAATGGTTTTAAACATAGACAGTAAAAAGAGTCAGTGTTCTTGTACTTAAGTCGGCATTGTGCCTTTCGTATTTCACTCCGCTGCATTTTCTGTGTTTCATCGTGAATAAGAAGGTCGATGGGATACAGTAGACCTGAATTGAAGCATCGGAATCTATAACTAGTGTCACAGCAATCGTTCAAAACATAAAGAGTAAGAAGAGTCAGTCTTCTTGTACTTGAGTCAGTATTGTGCCTTTTGTATTTAATTCCGATGCAAATTCTGTGTTTCATCGTAAATAAGAAGTACTGAGGGGTACCGTAAACCTGAAGTGAAGCATCGGAATCTATAACTAGAGTCACAGGACTGGTTCAAAACATGGACAGTAAGAAGAGTCGGTCTTCTTGAACTAAAGTCGGCATTGTGATTTTTGTATTTAATTCCGACGCAATTTCTGTATTTCATCGTCAATAAGAAGGTCTAAGGGATACATTAAACCTAAAGTGAAGCATCGGAATCTATAACTAGTGTCACAGGAATGGTTCAAAACATAGACAGTAAGAAGAGTCAGCCTTCTTGTACTTAAGTCGGTATTGTGCCTTTTGTATTTAATTCTGAAGCAATTTCTGTGTTTCATCGTCAATAAGAAGGTCAGAGGGATACAGTAAACCTGAAGTGTAGCATCGGAATCTAGAACTAGTGTCACAGGAATGGTTCAAACATAGACAGTAAGAAGAGTCAGTCTTCCTGTACTTAAGTCGGCATAGTGCCTTTTCCATTTAATTCCGAAGCAATTTATGTGTTTCATCGTCTATAAGCAGGTCCAAGGGATACAGTAAACCTGAAGTGAAGCATCAGAATCTATAACTAGTGTCACAGGAGTGGTTCAAAACATAGTCAGTAAGAAGTGTCAGTCTTCTTGTACTTAAGTCGGCATTGTGCCTTTTGTATTTAATTCCGTTGTAATTTCTGTGTTTCATCGTCAATAAGAATTTCCGAGGAATACAGTAAACCTTGAGTGAGGCATCAGAATCTATAACTAGTGTCACAGGAATGGTTCAAAACATAGACAGTAAGAAGTGTCAGCCTTATTGTACTTAAGTCGGCATTGTGCCTTTTGTGTTTGATTCCGGTGCAGTCTCTGTGTTGCATCGTGAATACGAAGGTCCAAGGGGTACAGTAAACATGAGGTGAAGTATCGGAATCTAAAATTGGTCTCACAGGAAGGATTCAAAACATAGACAGTAAGAAGAGTCAGTCTTCTTGTACTTAAGTCGGCATTGTGCATTTTGTATTTAATTCCGATGCAATTTTGTGTTTCATCGTCAATAAGAAGGAACAGAAGGATACAGTAAACCTGAAGTGAAGCATCGGAATCTATAACTAGTGTCACAGGAATGGTACTAATCATAGTCAGTAAGACGAGTCAGTCTTTTTGTGCTTAAGTCGGCATTGTGCCTTTTGTGTTTAATTCCGTTGCAATTTCTGTGTTTCATCGTCAATAAGAAGGTCCAAGAGATACAGTAAACCTGAAGTGAAGCATCGGAATCTATAACTAGTGACACCGGAATGGTTCAAAACATAGACAGTAAGATGAGTCAGTCTTCTTGTACTTAATTCGGCATTGTGCCTTTTGTATTAAATTGCGATGCAATTTCTGTGTTTCATCGTCAATAGGAAGATCAGAGGGATACAGTAAAACTGAAGTAAAGCATCGGGATCTAGAACTAGTCTCACAGGAATGGTTCAAAACATAGACAGTAGGAAGAGTCAGTCTTCTTGTACTTCAGTCGCCATTGTGCCCTTTGTATTTCATTACGATGCAATATCTGTGCTTCATCGTCAATACGAAGGTCCAAGGGATACAGTAAACCTGAAGTGAAGCATCGGAATCTATAACTAGTGTCACAGGAATGGTTCAAAACATAGGCATTAAGAAGAGTCAGTTTTCTTGTACTTAAGTCGGCATTGTGCCTTTTGTATTTAATTCCGTTGCAATTTCTGTGCTTCTTCGTCAATAAGAAGGTCCAAGGGATACAGTAAACATGAAGTGAAGCATCGGAATTATAAACTGGTCTCACAGGAAAGGATCAAAACATAGACAGTAAGATGAGTCAGTCGTCTTGTATTTAGGTCTTCATTGTGACTTATGTATTTAATTCCGATGCAATTTCTGTGTTTCATCGTCAATAAGAAGGTCCAAGGGAAACAGTAAACCAGAAGTGAAGCATCGGAATCTAAAAGTCGTCGCACAGGAAAGGTTCAAAAGATAGACAGTAAGAAGTGTCAGCCTTATTGTACTTAAGTCGGCATTGTGCCTTTTGTGTTTGATTCCGGTGCAGTCTCTGTGTTTCATCGTGAATACGAAGGTCCAAGGGGTACAGTAAACCTGAGGTGAAGAATCGGAATCTAAAATTGGTCTCACAGGAAGGATTCAAGACATAGACAGTAAGAAGAGTCAGTCCTCTTGTACTTAAGTCGGCATTGTGCATTTTGTACTTAATTCCGATGCAATTTTGTGTCTCATCGTCAATAAGAAGGTCAGAGGGATACAGTAAACCTGAAGTGAAGCATCGGAATCTATAACTAGTGTCACAGGAATGGTTCTAATCATACTCAGTAAGAAGAGTCAGTCTTTTTGTACTTAAGTCGGCATTGTGCCTTTTGCGTTTACTTCCGATGCAGTTTCTGTGTTTCTTCGTCAATAAGAAGGTCCAAGAGATACAGTAAACCTGAGTTGAAACATCGGAATATATAACTAGTGTCACAGGAATGGTTCAAAACATAGTCACTAAGATAAGTCAGACTTCTTGTATTTAAGTCGGCATTGTGCCTTTTGTATTTAATTCCGTTGCAATTTCTGTGTTTCATCGGCAATAAGAAGGTCCGAGGGATACAGTAAACCTGGAGTGAGGCATCAGAATCTATAACTAGTGTCACAGGAATGGTTTTAAACATAGACAGTAAAAAGAGTCAGTCTTCTTGTACTTAAGTCGGCATTGTGCCTTTTGTATTTCACTCCGCTGCAATTTCTGTGTTTCATCGTGAATAAGAAGGTCGATGGGATACAGTAGACCTGAATTGAAGCATCGGAATCTATAACTAGTGTCACAGGAATGGTTCAAAACATAAACAGTAAGAAGAGTCAGTCTACTTGTACTTAAGTCGGTATTGTGCCTTTTGTATTTAATTCCGATGCAATTTCTGTGTTTCATCGTAAATAAGAAGGTCTGAGGGGTACCGTAAACCTGAAGTGAAGCATCGGAATCTATAACTAGAGTCACAGGAATTGTTCAAAACATGGACAGTAAGATGAGTCAGTCTTCTTGAACTAAAGTCGGCATTGTGCCTTTTGTATTTAATTCCCACGCAATTTCTGTGTTTCATCGTCAATAAGAAGGTCTAAGGGATACAGTAAACCTAAAGTGAAGCATCGGAATCTATAACTAGTGTCACAGGAATGGTTCAAAACATAGACAGTAAGAAGAGTCAGCCTTCTTGTACTTAAGTCGGTATTGTGCCTTTTGTATTTAATTCTGATGCAATTTCTGTGTTTCATCGTCAATAAGAAGGAAAGAGGGATACAGTAAACCTAAAGTGAAGCATCAGAATCTATAACTAGTGTCACAGGAATGGTTTAAAACATAGTAAGTAAGAAGAGTGAGTCTTCTTGTTCCTAAGTCGGCATTGTGCCTATTGTATTTAATTCCGATGCAATTTCTGTGTTTCATCGTCAATAAGAAGGTCCAAGGGATACAGTAAACCTGGAGTGAAGCATCGGAATCTATAACTAGTGTCACAGGAATGGTTCAAAGCATAGACAGTAAGAGGAGTCAGTCTTCATGTACCTAAGTCGGCATTGTGCCTTTTGTATTTAGTTCCGATGCTATTTCTGTGTTTCATCGTTAATAAGAAGGTCCAAGGGATACAGTAAACATGAAATGAAGCATCGCAATCTATAACTAGTGTCACAGGAATGGTTCAATGCATAGTCAGTAAGAAGAGTCAGTCTTTTTGTACTTAAGTCGGCATTGTGCCTTTTGTATTTAATTCCGATGCAATTTGTGTGTTTCATCGTCAATAAGAAGGTCCAAGGAATACAGTAAACCTGAAGTGAAGCATCGGAAACTATAATTATTGTCACAGGAGTGGTTCAAAACATAGACAGTAAGAAGATTTAGTCTTCTTGTACTTAAGTCGGCATTGTGCCTTTTCTATTTCATTCCGATGCAATTTCTGTGTTTCAAAGTCAATAAGAAGGTCCAAGGGATACAGTAAACCTGGAGTGAAGCATCGGAATCTGTTACTAGTGTCAGTGGAATGGTTCAAAACATAGATAGTAACAAGAGTCAGTCTTCTTGAACGTAGGGAGGCATTGTGCCTTTTGTATTTAATTCCAGTGCAATTTCAATGTGTCATTGTCAATACGAAGGTCAGAGGAATACAGTAAAATTGAAGTGAAGCATCGGAAACTATAACTAGTGTCACAGGATTGGTTCTAAACATAGTCAGTAAGGAGAGTCAGTCTTCTTGTCCTTAAGTCGGCATTGTGCCTTTTGTATTTAATTCCGATGCAATTTCTGTGTTTCATCGTGAATCAGAAGGTCCAAGGGATACAGTAAACCTGGAGTGAAGCTTCGGATTCTATAACTAGTGTCACAGGTATGGTGCAAAACATAGACAGTAAGAAGATACAGTCTTCTTGTACTTAAGTCAGCATTGTGCCTATTGTATTTAATTCCGTTGCAATTTCTGTGTTTCATCGTCAACACGAAGGTCAGTGTGATGCAGTAAACCTGAAGTGAAGTTTCGGAATCTATAACTAGTTCACAGGAATGGTTCAAAACATAGTCAGTAAGAAGAGTCAGTCTTCTTGTCCTTAAGTCGGCATTGTGCCTTTTGTATTTAATTCCGATGCAATTTCTGTGTTTCATCGTGAATAAGAAGGTCCAAGGGATACAGTAAACCTGGAGTGAAGCATCGGAATCTATAACTAGTGTCAATGGAATGGTTCAAAGCATAGACAGTAAGAAGAGTCAGTCCTCAAGTACTTATGTCGGCATCGTGCCTTTTGTATTTAATTCCGGTGCAATTTCTGTGTTTCATCGTCAATAGGAAGGTCAGAGGGATACAGTAAACCTGAAGTGAAGCATCGGAATCTATAACTAGTGTCACTGGAATGGTTCAAAATATAGTCAGTAAGATGAGTCAGTCTTCTTGTCCTTAAGTCGGCATTGTGCCTTTTGTAATTAATTCCGATGCAATTTCTGTGTATCATCGTCAATAAGAAAGTCCAAGGGATACAGTAAACCTGGAGTGCAGCATCGGAATGTATAACTAGTGCCACAGGAATGGTTCAAAACATAGACAGTAAGAAGATACAGTCTTCTAGTACTTAAGTCGGCATTGTGTATTTGTATTTAATTCCAGTGCAATTTCTGTGTTTCATCGTCAATAAGAAGGTCAGAGGGATATAGTAGACCTGAAGTGAAGGATCGGAATCTATAACTAGTGTCACAGGAATGGTTCAAAACATAGTCTTTAAGAAGAGTCAGTCTTCTTGTCCTTAAGTCGGCCTTATTCCTCTTGTATTTAATTCCGATGCAATTTCTGTGTTTTATCGTCAATAACAAGGTCCAAGGGATACATAAAACCTGGAGTGAAGCATCGGAATCTATAACTAGTGTCACAGGAATGGTTCAAAGCATAGACAGTACTTAAGTGGGCATTGTGCCACTTGTATTTAATTCCGATGCAATTTCTTTGTTTCATCGTCAATAAGAAGGTCAGCGGGATACAGTAAACCTGAAGTGTAGCATCGGAATCAACAACTAGTGTCACAGGAATGGTTCAAATCATACTCAGCAAGAAGAGTAAGTCTTCTTGTACTTAAGTTGGCGTTGTGCCTTTTCTATTTAATTCCGAAGCAATATCCGTGTTACATCGTCAATAAGAAGGTCAGAGGGATACAGTAAACCTGAAGTGAAGCATCGGAACCTATAACTAGTGTCACAGAAATGGTTCAAAATATAGTCAGTAAGAAAAGTCAGTCTCCTGCCCTTAAGTCGGCATTGTGCCATTCGTATTTAATTCCGATGCAATTTCTGTGCTTCATCGTCAATAAGAAGGTCCAAGGGATACAGTAAAACTGACGTCATGCATCGGAATCTATAACTAGTGACATAGGAATGGATAAAAGCATAGACAGTAGGAAGAGTCAGTCCTCTTGTACTTAAGTCGGCATTGTGCTTTTCTATTTAATTCCGACGCAATTTCTGTGTTTCATCGTCAATAAGAAGGTCAGAGGGATACAGTAAACCTAAAGTGAAGCATCGGAATCTATAACTAGTGTCACAGGAATGGTTCAAAACATAGTCAGTAAGAAGAGTCAGTCTTCTTGTACTTAAGTCTGCATTGTGCCTTTTGTATTTAATTCCGATGCAATTTCTGTGTTTCATCGTCAATAGGAAGGACAGAGGGACACAGTAAAACTGAAGTGAAGCATCGGAATCTATAACTAGTGTCACAGGAATGGTTCAAACATAGTCAGTAAGAAGAGTCAGTCTTTTTCTACTTAAGTCGGCATTTTGCCTTTTGTATTTAATTCCGATGAAATTTCAGTGTTTCATTGTCAGTAAGATGGTCCAAGGGATACAGTAAACCTGGAGTGAAGCATCGGAATCTATAACTAGTGTCAGCAGAATAGTTCAAAACATAGATAGTAAGAAGTGTCAGTCTACTTGTACTTAAGTCGGCATTGTGCCTTTTGTATTTAATTCCGGTGCAATTTCTGTGTTTCATTGTCAATAAGAAGGTGAGAGGGATACAGTAAACCTGAAGTGAAGCATCGGAATTTATAACTAGTGTCACAGGAATGGTTCGAAACATAGTCAGTAGAAGAGTCAGTCTTCATGTCCTTAAGTCGGCATTGTGCCTTTTGTATTTAATTCCGATGCAATTTCTGTGTTTCATCGTCCGTAAGAAGGTCCAAGGGATACAGTAAACCTAGAGTGAAGCATCGGAATCTATAACTAGCGTCATAGGAATGGTTCAAATCATAGTCAGTAAGAAGAGTCAGTCTTCTTCTCCTTAAGTCGGCATTGTGCCTTTTGTATTTAGTACCGATGCAATTTCTGTGTTTCTTCGTCAATAGGAGGGTCCAAGGGATACAGTAAACCTGGAGTGTAGCATCGGAATCCTTAACTAGTGTCACAGGAATGGTTCAAAACATAGACAGTAAGAAGAGTCAGTCTTCATGTACCTAAGTCGGCGTTGTGCCTTTTGTATTTAGTTCCGATGCAATTTCTGTGTTTCATCGTTAATAAGAAGGTCCAAGGGATACAGTAAACCTGGAGGGAAGCATCGGAATCTATAACTAGTGTCAATGGAATGGTTCAAAACGTAGTCAGTAAGAAGGGTCAGTCTTCTTGTACTTAAGTCGGCGTTGTGCTTTTTGTATTTAATTCCGATGCAATTTCTGTGTTTCATCGTCAATAAGAAGGTCCAAGGGATACAGTAAACCTGGAGTGAAGCATCGGAATCTATAACCAGTGTCACAGGAATGGTTCATAACATAGACAGTACTTAAGTCGGCATTGTGCCTTTTGTATCTATTTCCGATGCAATTTCTGTGTTTCATCGTCAATACGAAGGTCCAAGGGATACAGTAAACCTGAAGTGAAGCATCGGAATCTATAATTAGAGTCACAGGAATGGTTCAAAGCATAGTCACTAAGAAGAGTCAGTCTTCATGTACTTAAGTCTGCATTGTGCTTTTGTATTTAATTCCGATGCAATTTCTGTGTTTCATCGTCAATAAGAAGATTTAAGGGATACAGTAAACCTGAAGTCACGCATCGGGATCTATAACTAGTGTCACAGGAATGGTTCAAAACATAGACATTAAGAAGAGTCAGTCTTCTTGTACTTAATTCGGCATTGTGACTTTTCAATTTGATTCCGGTGCAATTTCTGTGTTTCATCGTCAATAAGAAAGTCAGAGGGATACAGTAAACCTGAAGTGAGGCATCGGAATCTATAATTAGTGTCACAGAATTGGTTCAAAACATAGTCAGTAAGAAGAGTCAGTCTTTTTGTACTTAAGTCGGCAATGTGCATTTTGTGTTTAATTCCGATGTAATTTCTGTGTTTCATCGTCAATAAGAAGGTCCAAATGATAGAAAGAACCTGAAGTGAAGCGTCGGAATCGCTAACTAGTGTCACAGGAATGTTTCAAAACATAGACAGTAAGAACAGTCAGTCTTCTTGTACTTAAGTCGGTATTGTGCCTTTTGTATTTACTTCCGATGCAATTTCTGTGTTTCATCGTCAATAAGGTCACAGGGATACAGTAAACTTGATGTGAAGCATCGGAAACAATAACAAGTGTCACAGGAATGGTTCAAATCATAGACAGTAGGAAGAGTCAGTCTTCTTGTCCTTTAGTCGGCATTGTGCCTTTTGTATTTAATTCCGATGCAATTTCTGTGTTTCATCTTCAATAAGAGGGTCCAAGGGATATAGTAAACCTGGAGTGAAGCATCGGAATCTATAACTAGTGTCACAGGAATGGTTCAAATCATAGACAGTAAGAAGATACAGTCTTCTTGTACTTAAGTCGCCATTGTACTTTTTGTATTTAATTCCGATGCAATTTCTGTGTTTCATCGTCAATAAGAAGGAAAGAGGGATACAGTAAACCTAAAGTGAAGCATCAGAATCTATAACTAGTGTCACAGGATTGGTTTAAAACATAGTAAGTAAGAAGAGTGAGTCTTCTTGTTCTTAAGTCGGCATTGTGCCTATTGTATTTAATTCCGATGCAATTTCTGTGTTTCATCGTCAATAAGAAGGTCCAAGGGATACAGTAAACCTGGAGTGAAGCATCGGAATCTATAACTAGTGTCACAGGAATGGTTCAAAGCATAGACAGTAAGAGGAGTCAGTCTTCATGTACCTAAGTCGGCATTGTGCCTTTTGTATTTAGTTCCGATGCAATTTCTGTGTTTCATCGTCAATAAGAAGGTCCAAGGGATACAGTAAACCTGGAGTGAAGCATCGGAATCTATAACCAGTGTCACAGGAATGGTTCATAACATAGACAGTACTTAAGTCGGCATTGTGCCTTTTGTATCTATTTCCGATGCAATTTCTGTGTTTCATCGTCAATACGAAGGTCCAAGGGATACAGTAAACCTGAAGTGAAGCATCGGAATCTATAATTAGAGTCACAGGAATGGTTCAAAGCATAGTCACTAAGAAGAGTCAGTCTTCATGTACTTAAGTCGGCATTGTGCATTTTGTATTTAATTCCGATGCAATTTCTGTGTTTCATCGGCAATAAGAAGGTCCAAGGGATACAGTAAACCTGAAGTGAAGCATCGGAACTATAACTAGTGTCACAGAAATGGTTCAAAACATAGTCAGTAAGAAGAGTCAGTGTTCTAGTACTTAAGTCGGCATCGTGCCTTTTCTATTTAATTCCGATGCACTTTCAGTGTTTCATCGTCAATAGGAAGGTCCAAGGGATTTAATAAACCAGGAGTGAGGCATCGGAATCTATAACAAGTGTCACAGGAATGGTTGAAAACATAGTTAGTAAGAAGAGTCAGTCTTCTTGTCCTTAAGTCGGCATTGTGCCTTTGTATTTAATTCCGATACAATTTCTGTGTTTCATCGTCAATAAGAATGTCCAAAAGATGCGGTAATCCTGGAGTGAAGAATCGGAATCTATAACAAGTGTCACATGAATGGTTCAAAACATAGACAGTAAGAAGATACATTCTTCTTATGCTTAAGTCGGCATTGTGCCTTTTGTATTTAATTCCGGTGCAATTTCTGTGTTTCATCGTCGATAAGAAGGTCAGAGGGATACAGTAAACCTGAAGTGAAGCATCGGAATCTATAAGTAGTGTCACAGGAGTGGTTCTAATCATAGTCAGTAAGAGGAGTCAGTCTTCTCGTCCTTAAGTCGGCCTGATGCATTTTGAATTTAATTCCGATGCAATATCTGCGTTTCAACGTCAATAAGAAGGTCCAAGGGATACAGTAAACAAGGAGTGAAGCATCGGAATCTATAACTAGTGCCACAGGAATGTTTCAAAACATAGACAGTACTTAAGTCGGCATTGTGCCTTTTGTATTTAATTCCGATGCTATTTCTTTGTTTCATCGTCAATAAGAAGGTCAGAGGGTGACAGTAAACCTGAAGTGTAGCATCGGAATCTACAAGTAGTGAAACTGGAATGGTTCAAAACATAGTCAGTAAGTAGAGTCAGTCTTCTTGTACTTAAGTCGGCATTGTGCCTTTTCTAATTAATTCCGATGCAATTTCTGTGTTTCTTCGTCAATAAGAATGTCAGAGGGATACTGTAAACCTAAAGTGAAGCATCGGAATCTATAACTAGTGT
Source organism: Schistocerca piceifrons (assembly GCF_021461385.2). Taxonomy (NCBI): domain Eukaryota; kingdom Metazoa; phylum Arthropoda; class Insecta; order Orthoptera; family Acrididae; genus Schistocerca; species Schistocerca piceifrons. The sequence goes on from NW_025727941.1 coordinate 104,999, forward strand.
CACAGGAAGGGTTCAAAATATAGTCAATAAGAAGAGTCAGTCTATTGTACTTAAGTCGGCATTGTGCATTTTGTATTCAATTCCGATGCAATTTCTGTGTTTCATCGTCAATAAGAAGGTCAGAGGGATACAGAAAACCTGAAGTGAAGCATCGGAATCTATAACTAGTGCCACAGAAACGGTTCAAAGCCTAGACAGTAAGAAGAGTCAGTCTTCTTGTACTTAAGTCGGCATTGTGCCTTTTGTATTTCATTCCGATGCAATTTGTGTGATTCATCGTCAATAAGAAGGTCCAAGGAATACAGTAAAACTGAAGTGAAGCATCGGAATCTATAATTAGTGTCACAGGAGTGGTTCAAAACATAGACAGTAAGAAGAGTCAGTCTTCTTGTACTTAAGTCGGCATTGTGCCTTTTCTATTTCATTCCGATGCAATTTCTGTGTTTCATCGTCAATAAGAAGGTCCAAGGGATACAGTAAACCTGGAGTGAAGCATCGGAATCTGTTACTAGTGTCAGTGGAAAGGTTCAAAACATAGATAGTAACAAGAGTCAGTATTCTTGAACGTAGGGCGGCATTGTGCCTTTTAAATCCAGTGCAATTTCTGTGTTTCTTGTCAATACGAAGGTCAGAGGGATACAGTAAACCTGAAGTGAAGCATCGGAATCTATAACTAGTGTCACAGGATTGGTTCTAAACATGGTCAGTAAGGAGAGTCAGTCTTCTTGTCCTTAAGTCGGCATTGTGCCTTTTGTATTTAATTCCGATGCAATTTCTGTGTTTCATCGTCAATCAGAAGGTCCAAGGGATACAGTAAACCTGGAGTGAAGCATCGGAATCTATAACTAGTGTCACAGGTATGGTGCAAAACATAGACAGTAAGAAGATACAGTCTACTTCTACTTCAGTCAGCATTGTGCCTTTTGTATTTCATTCCGTTGCAATTTCTGTGTTTCATCGTCAACACGAAGGTCAGTGTGATGCAGTAAACCTGAAGTGAAGCTTCGGAATCTATAACTAGTTCACAGGAATGGTTCAAAACATAGTCAGTAAGAAGAGTCAGTCTTCTTGTCCTTAAGTCGGCATTGTGCCTTTTGTATTTCATTCCGATGCAATTTCTGTGTTTCATCGTGAATAAGAAGGTCCAACGGATACAGTAAACCTGGAGTGAAGCATCGGATTATATAACTAGTGTCAATGGAATGGTTCAAAACATAAACAGTAAGAAGAGTCAGTCTTCAAGTACTTATGTCGGCATCGTGCCTTTTTATTTAATTCCGGTGCAATTTCTGTGTTTCATCGTCAATAGGAAGGTCAGAGGGATACAGTAAACCTGAAGTGAATCATCGGAATCTATAACTAGTGTCACTGGAATGGTTCAAAACATAGTCAATAAGATGAGTCAGTCTTCTTGTCCTTAAGTCGGCATTGTGCCTTTTGTATTTAATTCCGATGCAATTTCTGTGTTTCATCGTCAATAAGAAGGTCCAAGGGATACAGTAAACCTGGAGTGAAGCATCGGAATCTATAATTAGTGTCACAGGTATGGTTCAAAACATAGACAGTACTTAAGTCGGCATTTTGCCTTTTGTATTAAATTCCAATGCAATTTCTGTGTTTCATCGTTAATAAGAAGGTCCAAGGGATACAGGAAACCTAAAGTGAAGCATCGGAATCTATAACTAGTTTCAGAGGAATGGTTCAAAAGCATAGTCAGTAAGAAGTGTCGGTCTTCATGTACTTAAGTCGGCATTGTGCCTTTTGTATTTAATTCCGATGCAATTTCTGTGTTTCATCGTCAGTGAGATGGTCCAAGGGATACAGTAAACCTGAAGTGAAGCATCGGAATCTATAACTAGGGTCACAGGAATGGTTCAAATCATAGTCACTAAGAAGAGTCAGTCTTCATGTACTTAAGTCGGCATTGTGCCTTTTGTATTTAATTCCGATGCAATTTCTGTGTTTCATCGTCAATAAGAATGTCCAAGGGATACTGTAAAACTGAAGTGAAGCATCGGAATCTTTAACTAGTGTCACAGGTATGGTTCAAAACATAGTCAGTAAGAAGAGTCAGTCTTCTTGCACTTAAGTCGGCATTGTGCCTTTTCTATTTAATTCCGATGCAATTTCAGTGTTTCATCGTCAATAAGAAGGTCAAAGGGATACAGTAAGCCTGAAGTGAAGCATCGGAATCTATAACTAGTGTCAATGGAATGGTTCAAAACATAGACAGTAAGAAGAGTCAGTCTTATAGTACTTATGTCGGCATTGTGCATTTTGTATTTAATTCCGGTGCAATTTCTGTGTTTCATCGTCAATAGGAAGGTGAGAGGGATACAGTAAACCTGAAGTGAAGCATCGGAATCTATAACTAGTGTCAATGGAATGATTCAAATCATAGACAGTAAGAACAGTCAGTCTTCTTGTACTTAAGTCGGCATTGTGCCTTTCGTATTTAATTCCGATGCAAAACTGTGTATCATCGTCATTGTGAAGGTCCAAGGGATACAGTAAACCTGGAGTGAAGCATCGGAATCTATAACTAGTGTCACAGGAATGGTTCAAAACATAGACAAAAAGAAGATACAGTCTTCTTGTACTTAAGTCGGCATTGTGCCTTTTGTATTTAATTCCGATGCAATTTCTGTGTTTCATCGTCAATAAGAGTGTCCAAGGGATACAGTAAACCTGAAGTCAAGCATCGGAATCTATAACTAGTGTCACAGGAATGGTTCAAAACATAGACAGTAAGAAGAGCCAGTCTTTTTTTACTTAAGTCGACATTGTGCCTTTTCTATTTAATTCCGGTGCAATTTCTGTGTTTCATCGTCAATAAGAAGGTCAGAGGGATACAGTATACCTGAAGTGAGGCATCGGAATCCATTCCTAGTGTCACAGGAATGGTTCAAAACATAGATAGTAGGAAGAGTCAGTCTTCTTGTACTTAAGTCGGCATTGTGCCTTTTCTATTTAATTCCGATGCAATTTCTGGGTTTCATCGTCAATAAGATGGTCCATGGGAAACAGTAAACCTGAAGTGAAGCATCGGAATCTATAACTAGTGTTACAGGAATGGTTCAAAGCATAGACAGTAGGAAGAGTCAGTCTTCTTGTACTTAAGTCGGCATTGTGCCTTTTGTATTTAAATCCGATGCAATTTCCGGGTTTCATCGTCAATAAAAACGTCTAAGGGATACAGTAAACCTGAAGTGAAGCATCGGAATCTCTAACTAGTGTCACAGGAATGGTTCAACACATATTCAGTAAGAAGATTCAGTCTTCTTGTACTTAAGTTGGCATTGTGCCTTTTGTATTTAATTCCGATGCAATTTCTGTGTTTCATCCTCAATAACAAGGTATAAGGGATACAGTAAACCTGAAGTGAAGCGTCGGAATGTGTAACTAGCGTCACAGGTGTGGTTCAAAACATAGACACTAAGAAGAGTCAGTCTGCTTGTACTTAAGACGGCATTGTGCATTTTCTATTTAATTCCGATGCTATTTCTGTGCTTCATCGTCAATAAGAAGGTCAGAGGGATACAGTAAACCTGAAGTGAAGCATCGGAATCTATAACTAGTGTCACAGGAATGGTTCAAACATAGTCAGTAAGAAGTGTCAGTCTTTTTGTACTTAAGTCGGGGTTGTGCCTTTTGTATTTAATTCCAATGCAATTTCTGAGTTTCATCGTCAATAAGAAGGTCCAAGGGATACAGCATAGCTGAAGTGAAGCATCGGAATCTATAACTAGTGTCACAGGATTGGTTCTAAACATAGTCAGTAAGGAGAGTCAGTCATCTTGTTCTTAAGTCGGCATTGTGCCTTTTGTATTTAATTCCGATGCAATTTCTGTGTTTCATCGTCAATAAGAAAATCAGAGGGATACAGTAAACCTGAAGTGAAGCATCGGAATCTATAACTAGTGTCACAGGAATGGTTCAATTCATAGTCAGTAAGAAGAGTCAGTCTTTTTGTACTTAAGTCGGCACTGTGCCTTTTGTATTTAATTCCGGTGCAATTTCTGTGTTTCATCGTCAATAGGAAGGTGAGAGGGATACAGTAAACCTGAAGTGAAGCATCGGAATCTATAACTAGTGTCAATGGAATGATTCAAATCATAGACAGTAAGAACAGTCAGTCTTCTTGTACTTAAGTCGGCATTGTGCCTTTCGTATTTAATTCCGATGCAAAACTGTGTATCATCGTCATTGTGAAGGTCCAAGGGATACAGTAAACCTGGAGTGAAGCATCGGAATCTATAACTAGTGTCACAGGAATGGTTCAAAACATAGACAAAAAGAAGATACAGTCTTCTTGTACTTAAGTCGGCATTGTGCCTTTTGTATTTAATTCCGATGCAATTTCTGTGTTTCATCGTCAATAAGAGTGTCCAAGGGATACAGTAAACCTGAAGTCAAGCATCGGAATCTATAACTAGTGTCACAGGAATGGTTCAAAACATAGACAGTAAGAAGAGCCAGTCTTTTTTTACTTAAGTCGACATTGTGCCTTTTCTATTTAATTCCGGTGCAATTTCTGTGTTTCATCGTCAATAAGAAGGTCAGAGGGATACAGTATACCTGAAGTGAGGCATCGGAATCTATTCCTAGTGTCACAGGAATGGTTCAAAACATAGATAGTAGGAAGAGTCAGTCTTCTTGTACTTAAGTCGGCATTGTGCCTTTTCTATTTAATTCCGATGCAATTTCTGGGTTTCATCGTCAATAAGATGGTCCATGGGAAACAGTAAACCTGAAGTGAAGCATCGGAATCTATAACTAGTGTTACAGGAATGGTTCAAAGCATAGACAGTAGGAAGAGTCAGTCTTCTTGTACTTAAGTCGGCATTGTGCCTTTTGTATTTAAATCCGATGCAATTTCCGTCTTTCATCGTCAATAAAAACGTCTAAGGGATACAGTAAACCTGAAGTGAAGCATCGGAATCTCTAACTAGTGTCACAGGAATGGTTCAACACATATTCAGTAAGAAGATTCAGTCTTCTTGTACTTAAGTTGGCATTGTGCCTTTTGTATTTAATTCCGATGCAATTTCTGTGTTTCATCCTCAATAACAAGGTATAAGGGATACAGTAAACCTGAAGTGAAGCGTCGGAATGTGTAACTAGCGTCACAGGTGTGGTTCAAAACATAGACACTAAGAAGAGTCAGTCTGCTTGTACTTAAGACGGCATTGTGCATTTTCTATTTAATTCCGATGCTATTTCTGTGCTTCATCGTCAATAAGAAGGTCAGAGGGATACAGTAAACCTGAAGTGAAGCATCGGAATCTATAACTAGTGTCACAGGAATGGTTCAAACATAGTCAGTAAGAAGTGTCAGTCTTTTTGTACTTAAGTCGGGGTTGTGCCTTTTGTATTTAATTCCAATGCAATTTCTGAGTTTCATCGTCAATAAGAAGGTCCAAGGGATACAGCATAGCTGAAGTGAAGCATCGGAATCTATAACTAGTGTCACAGGATTGGTTCTAAACATAGTCAGTAAGGGAGTCAGTCATCTTGTTCTTAAGTCGGCATTGTGCCTTTTGTATTTAATTCCGATGCAATTTCTGTGTTTCATCGTCAATAAGAAAATCAGAGGGATACAGTAAACCTGAAGTGAAGCATCGGAATCTATAACTAGTGTCACAGGAATGGTTCAATTCATAGTCAGTAAGAAGAGTCAGTCTTTTTGTACTTAAGTCGGCACTGTGCCTTTTGTATTTAATTCCGATGCAATTTCTGTGTTTCATCGTCAATAAGAAGGTCCAAGGGATAGAGTAAACCTGAAGTGAAGCATCGGATTCTATAACTAGTGTCAGAGGAATGGTTCAAAGCATAGACAGTAAGAAGAGTCAGTCTCTAGTACTTAAGTCGGCATTGTGCCTTTTGTATTTAATTCCGATGCAATTTCTGTGTTTCATCGACAATAAGAAGTGCCAAGGGATACAGTATAACTGAAGTCAAGCATCCGAATCTATAACTAGTGTCGCAGGAATGGTTCAAAACATCTACAGTAAGAAGAGTCAGTGTACTTGTACTTAAGTCTACATTGTGCCTTTTCTATTTAATTCCGATGCAATATCTGTGTTTCATCGTCAATAAGAAGGTCAGAGGGATACAGTAAACCTGAAGTGAAGCATCGGAACCTATAACTAGTGTCACAGGAATGGTTCAAAACATAGTCGGTATGAAGAGTCAGTCTTCTTGTACGTAAGTCGGCAGAATACTTTTTGTATTTAATTCCGATGCAATTTCTGTGTTTCATCGTCAATAAGAAGGTCAGAGGGATACAGTAAACCTGAAGTGAAGCATCGGAATCTATAACTAGTGTCACAGGAACGGTTCAAAGCCTAGACAGTAAGAAGAGTCAGTCTTCTTGTACTTAAGTCTGCATTGTGCCTTTTGTATTTAATTCCGATGCAATTTGTGTGATTCATCGTCAATAAGAAGGTCCAAGGAATACAGTAAACCTGAAGTGAAGCATCGGAATCTATAATTAGTGTCACAGGAGTGGTTCAAAACGTAGACAGTAAGAAGAGTCAGTCTTCTTGTACTTAAGTCGGCATTGTGCCTTTTCTATTTCATTCCGATCCAATTTCTGTGTTTCATCGTCAATAAGAAGGTCCAAGGGTTACTGTAAACCTGGAGTGAAGCATCGGAATCTATTACTAGTGTCAGTGGAATGGTTCAAAACATAGATAGTAACAAGAGTCAGTCTTCTTGAACGTAGTGCGGCATTGTGAATTTTGTATTTAATTCCAGTGCAATTTCTGTGTTTCATTGTCAATACGAAGGTCAGAGGGATACAGTAAACCTGAAGTGAAGCATCAGAATCTATAACTAGTGTCACAGGATTGGTTCTAAACATAGTCAGTAAGGAGAGTCAGTCTTCTTGTACTTAAGTCGGCATTGTGCCTTTTGTATTTAAATCCGATGCAATTTCCGTGTTTCATCGTCAATAAAAAGGTCTAAGGGATGCAGTAAACCTGAAGTGAAGCATCGGAATCTCTAACTAGTGTCACAGGAATGGTTCAACACATATTCAGTAAGAAGATTCAGTCTTCTTGTACTTAAGTTAGCATTGTGCCTTTTGTATTTAATTCCGATGCAATTTCTGTGTTTCATCCTCAATAACAAGGTATAAGGGATACAGTAAACCTGAAGTGAAGCGTCGGAATGTGTAACTAGCGTCACAGGTGTGGTTCAAAACATAGACACTAAGAAGAGTCAGTCTGCTTGTACTTATGACGGCATTGTGCATTTTCTATTTAATTCCGATGCAATTTCTGTGTTTCATCGTCAATAAGAAGGTCAGAGGGTTAGAGTGAACCTGAGGTGAAGCTTCGGATTCTATAACTAGTGTCACAGGAATGGTTCAAATCATAGATAGTAGGAAGAGTCAGTCTTCTTGTACTTAAGTCAGTATTGTGCCTTTTGTATTTAATTCCGATGCAATTTCTGTGTTTCATCGTCAATAAGAAGGTCCAAGGAATACAGTAAACCTGAAGTGAAGCTTCGGAATCTATAACTAGTGTCACAGGAATGGTTCAAAACATAGTCAGTATCAAGAGTCAGTCTTCATGTACTTAAGTCGGCATTGTGCCTTTTGTATTTAATTCCGTTGCAATTTCTGTGTTTCATCGTCAATGAGATGGTCCAAGGGATACAGTAAACCTGAAGTGAAGCATCGGAATCAATAACTAGGGTCACAGGAATGGTTCAAATCATAGTCACTAAGAAGAGTCAGTCTTCATGTACTTAAGTCGGCATTGTGCCTTTTGTATTTAATTCCGATGCAATTTCTGTGTTTCATCGTCAATAAGAATGTCCAAGGGATACTGTAAAACTGAAGTGAAGCATCGGAATCTTTAACTAGTGTCACAGGTATGGTTCAAAACATAGTCAGTAAGAAGAGTCAGTCTTCTTGCACTTAAGTCGGCATTGTGCCTTTTCTATTTAATTCCGATGCATTTTCAGTGTTTCATCGTCAATAAGAAGGTCAAAGGGATACAGTAAGCCTGAAGTGAAGCATCGGAATCTATAACTAGTGTCAATGGAATGGTTCAAAACATAGACAGTAAGAAGAGTCAGTCTTATAGTACTTATGTCGGCATTGTGCCTTTTGTATTTAATTCCGGTGCAATTTCTGTGTTTCATCGTCAATAGGAAGGTGAGAGGGATACAGTAAACCTGAAGTGAAGCATCGGAATCTATAACTAGTGTCAATGGAATGATTCAAATCATAGACAGTAAGAACAGTCAGTCTTCTTGTACTTAAGTCGGCATTGTGCATTTCGTATTTAATTCCGATGCAAAACTGTGTATCATCGTCATTGTGAAGGTCCAAGGGATACAGTAAACCTGGAGTGAAGCATCGGAATCTATAACTAGTGTCACAGGAATGGTTCAAAACATAGACAAAAAGAAGATACAGTCTTCTTGTACTTAAGTCGGCATTGTGCCTTTTGTATTTAATTCCGATGCAATTTCTGTGTTTCATCGTCAATAAGAGTGTCCAAGGGATACAGTAAACCTGAAGTCAAGCATCGGAATCTATAACTAGTGTCACAGGAATGGTTCAAAACATAGACAGTAAGAAGAGCCAGTCTTTTTTTACTTAAGTCGACATTGTGCCTTTTCTATTTAATTCCGGTGCAATTTCTGTGTTTCATCGTCAATAAGAAGGTCAGAGGGATACAGTATACCTGAAGTGAGGCATCGGAATCTATTCCTAGTGTCACAGGAATGGTTCAAAACATAGATAGTAGGAAGAGTCAGTCTTCTTGTACTTAAGTCGGCATTGTGCCTTTTCTATTTAATTCCGATGCAATTTCTGGGTTTCATCGTCAATAAGATGGTCCATGGGAAACAGTAAACCTGAAGTGAAGCATCGGAATCTATAACTAGTGTTACAGGAATGGTTCAAAGCATAGACAGTAGGAAGAGTCAGTCTTCTTGTACTTAAGTCGGCATTGTGCCTTTTGTATTTAAATCCGATGCAATTTCCGTGTTTCATCGTCAATAAAAACGTCTAAGGGATACAGTAAACCTGAAGTGAAGCATCGGAATCTCTAACTAGTGTCACAGGAATGGTTCAACACATATTCAGTAAGAAGATTCAGTCTTCTTGTACTTAAGTTGGCAATGTGCCTTTTGTATTTAATTCCGATGCAATTTCTGTGTTTCATCCTCAATAACAAGGTATAAGGGATACAGTAAACCTGAAGTGAAGCGTCGGAATGTGTAACTAGCGTCACAGGTGTGGTTCAAAACATAGACACTAAGAAGAGTCAGTCTGCTTGTACTTAAGACGGCATTGTGCATTTTCTATTTAATTCCGATGCTATTTCTGTGCTTCATCGTCAATAAGAAGGTCAGAGGGATACAGTAAACCTGAAGTGAAGCATCGGAATCTATAACTAGTGTCACAGGAATGGTTCAAACATAGTCAGTAAGAAGTGTCAGTCTTTTTGTACTTAAGTCGGGGTTGTGCCTTTTGTATTTAATTCCAATGCAATTTCTGAGTTTCATCGTCAATAAGAAGGTCCAAGGGATACAGCATAGCTGAAGTGAAGCATCGGAATCTATAACTAGTGTCACAGGATTGGTTCTAAACATAGTCAGTAAGGAGAGTCAGTCATCTTGTTCTTAAGTCGGCATTGTGCCTTTTGTATTTAATTCCGATGCAATTTCTGTGTTTCATCGTCAATAAGAAAATCAGAGGGATACAGTAAACCTGAAGTGAAACATCGGAATCTATAACTAGTGTCACAGGAATGGTTCAATTCATAGTCAGTAAGAAGAGTCAGTCTTTTTGTACTTAAGTCGGCATTGTGCCTTTTGTATTTAATTCCGATGCAATTTCTGTGTTTCATCGTCAATAAGAAGGTCCAAGGGATAGGGTAAACCTGAAGTGAAGCATCGGATTCTATAACTAGTGTCAGAGGAATGGTTCAAAGCATAGACAGTAAGAAGAGTCAGTCTCTAGTACTTAAGTCGGCATTGTGCCTTTTGTATTTAATTCCGATGCAATTTCTGTGTTTCATCGACAATAAGAAGTGCCAAGGGATACAGTATAACTGAAGTCAAGCATCGGAATCTATAACTAGTGTCGCAGGAATGGTTCAAAACATCTACAGTAAGAAGAGTCAGTGTACTTGTACTTAAGTCTACATTGTGCCTTTTCTATTTAATTCCGATGCAATATCTGTGTTTCATCGTCAATAAGAAGGTCAGAGGGATACAGTAAACCTGAAGTGAAGCATCGGAACCTATAACTAGTGTCACAGGAATGGTTCAAAACATAGTCGGTAAGAAGAGTCAGTCTTCTTGTACTTAAGTCGGCAGAATGCTTTTTGTATTTAATTCCGATGCAATTTCTGTGTTTCATCGTCAATAAGAAGGTCAGAGGGATACAGTAAACCTGAAGTGAAGCATCGGAATCTATAACTAGTGTCACAGGAACGGTTCAAAGCCTAGACAGTAAGAAGAGTCAGTCTTCTTGTACTTAAGTCGGCATTGTGCCTTTTGTATTTAATTCCGATGCAATTTGTGTGATTCATCGTCAATAAGAAGGTCCAAGGAATACAGTAAACCTGAAGTGAAGCATCGGAATCTATAATTAGTGTCACAGGAGTGGTTCAATACATAGACAGTAAGAAGAGTCAGTCTTCTTGTACTTAAGTCGGCATTGTGCCTTTTCTATTTCATTCCGATGCAATTTCTGTGTTTCATCGTCAATAAGAAGGTCCAAGGGTTACAGTAAACCTGGAGTGAAGCATCGGAATCTATTACTAGTGTCAGTGGAATGGTTCAAAACATAGGTAGTAACAAGAGTCAGTCTTCTTGAACGTAGGGCGGCATTGTGAATTTTGTATTTAATTCCAGTGCAATTTCTGTGTTTCATTGTCAATACGAAGGTCAGAGGGATACAGTAAACCTGAAGTGAAGCATCAGAATCTATAACTAGTGTCACAGGATTGGTTCTAAACATAGTCAGTAAGGAGAGTCAGTCTTCTTGTACTTAAGTTAGCATTGTGCCTTTTGTATTTAAATCCGATGCAATTTCCGTGTTTCATCCTCAATAACAAGGTATAAGGGATACAGTAAACCTGAATTGAAGCGTCGGAATGTGTAACTAGCGTCACAGGTGTGGTTCAAAGCATAGACACTAAGAAGAGTCAGTCTGCTTGTACTTATGACGGCATTGTGTATTTTCTATTTAATTCCGATGCAATTTCTGTGTTTCATCGTCAATAAGAAGGTCAGAGGGTTAGAGTGAACCTGAGGTGAAGCTTCGGATTCTATAACTAGTGTCACAGGAATGGTTCAAATCATAGATAGTAGGAAGAGTCAGTCTTCTTGTACTTAAGTCAGTATTGTGCCTTTTGTATTTAATTCCGATGCAATTTCTGTGTTTCATCGTCAATAAGAAGGTCCAAGGAATACAGTAAACCAGAAGTGAAGCTTCGGAATCTATAACTAGTGTCACAGGAATGGTTCAAAACATAGTCAGTATCAAGAGTCAGTCTTCATGTACTTAAGTCGGCATTGTGCCTTTTGTATTTAATTCCCATGCAATTTCTGTGATTCATCGTCACTGAGAAGGTCCAAGGGATACAGTAAACCTGGAGTGCAGCATCAGAATGTATAACTAGTGCCACAGGAATGGTTCGAAACATAGACAGTAAGAAGATACAGTCTTCTGGTACTTAAGTCGGCATTGTGCCTTTTGTATTTAATTCCAGTGCAATTTCTGTGTTTCATCGTCAATAGGAAGGTCAGAGGGATATAGTAGACCTGAAGTGAAGCATCGAAATCTATAACTAGTGTCACAGGAATGGTTCAAAACATAGTCAGTAAGAAGAGTCAGTCTTCTTGTCGTTAAGTCGGCCTTATGCTTCTTGTATTTAATTCCGATGCAATTTCTGTGTTTTATCGTCAATAAGAAGGTCCAAGGGATACAGTAAACCTGGAGTGAAGCATCGGAATCTATAACTAGTGTCACAGGAATGGTTCAAAGCATAGACAGTACTTAAGTCGGCATTGTGCCATTTGTATTTAATTCCGATGCAATTTCTGTGTTTCATCGTCAATAAGACGGTCAGAGGGATACAGTAAACCTGAAGTGTAGCATCTGAATCTACAACTAGTGTCACAGGAATGGTTCAAATCATAGTCAGCAAGAAGAGTAAGTCTTCTTGTACTTAAGTCGGCATTGTGCCCTTTGTATTTAATTCCGATGCAATTTCTGTGATTCATCGTCAATAAGAAGGTTCAAGGGATACAGTAAAACTGACGTCATGCATCGGAATCTATAACTAGTGACACAGGAATGGTTCAACACATATTCAGTAAGAAGAGGCAGTCTTCTTGTACTTAAGTTGGCATTGTGCCTTTTGTATTTAATTCCGATGCAATTTCTGTGTTTCATCCTCAATAACAAGGTATAAGGGATACAGTAAACCTGAAGTGAAGCGTCGGAATGTGTAACTAGCGTCACAGGTGTGGTTCAAAACATAGACACTAAGAAGAGTCAGTCTGCTTGTACTTAAGACGGCATTGTGCATTTTCTATTTAATTCCGATGCTATTTCTGTGTTTCATCGTCAATAAGAAGGACAGAGGGACACAGTAAAAGTGAAGTGAAGCATCGGAATCTATAACTAGTGTCACAGGAATGGTTCAAACATAGTCAGTAAGAAGAGTCAGTCTTTTTGTACTTAAGTCGGCATTGTGCCCTTTGTATTTAATTCCGATGCAATTTCTGAGTTTCATCGTCAATAAGAAGGTCCAAGGGATACAGTAAACCTGAAGTGAAGCATCGAAACCTATAACTATAGTCACAGGATTGGTTCAAAGCATAGACAGTAAGAAGAGTCAGTCTTCTTGTCCTTAAGTCGGCATTGTGCCCTTTGTATTTAATTCCGATGGAACTTCTGTGTGTCATCGTCAATACGAAGGTCCAAGGGATACAGTAAACCTGAAGTGAAGCTTCGGAATCTATAACTAGTCTCACAGGAATGGTTCAAAGCATAGACAGTAAGAAGAGTCAGTCTCTAGTACTTATGTCGGCATAGTGCTTTTTGTATTTAATTCCGATTCAATTTCTGTGTTTCATCGTCAATAAGAATGTCAGAGGGATATAGTAAACCTGAAGTGAAGCATCGGAATCTATAACTAGTGTCACAGGAATGGTTCAAACATAGTCAGTAAGAAGTGTCAGTCTTTTTGTACTTAAGTCGGGGTTGTGCCTTTTGTATTTAATTCCAATGCAATTTCTGAGTTTCATCGTCAATAAGAAGGTCCAAGGGATACAGCATAGCTGAAGTGAAGCATCGGAATCTATAACTAGTGTCACAGGATTGGTTCTAAACATAGTCAGTAAGGAGAGTCAGTCATCTTGTTCTTAAGTCGGCATTGTGCCTTTTGTATTTAATTCCGATGCAATTTCTGTGTTTCATCGTCAATAAGAAAATCAGAGGGATACAGTAAACCTGAAGTGAAGCATCGGAATCTATAACTAGTGTCACAGGAATGGTTCAATTCATAGTCAGTAAGAAGAGTCAGTCTTTTTGTACTTAAGTCGGCATTGTGCCTTTTGTATTTAATTCCGATGCAATTTCTGTGTTTCATCGTCAATAAGAAGGTCCAAGGGATAGAGTAAACCTGAAGTGAAGCATCGGATTCCATAACTAGTGTCAGAGGAATGGTTCAAAGCATAGACAGTAAGAAGAGTCAGTCTCTAGTACTTAAGTCGGCATTGTGCCTTTTGTATTTAATTCCGATGCAATTTCTGTGTTTCATCGACAATAAGAAGTGCCAAGGGATACAGTATAACTGAAGTCAAGCAACGGAATCTATAACTAGTGTCGCAGGAATGGTTCAAAACATATACAGTAAGAAGAGTCAGTGTACTTGTACTTAAGTCTACAATGTGCCTTTTCTATTTAATTCCGATGCAATATCTGTGTTTCATCGTCAATAAGAAGGTCAGAGGGATACAGTAAACCTGAAGTGAAGCATCGGAATCTATAACTAGTGTCACAGGAATGGTTCAAAACATATTCGGTAAGAAGAGTCAGTCTTCTTGTACTTAAGTCGGCAGAGTGCTTTTTGTATTTAATTCCGATGCAATTTCTGTGTTTCATCGTCAATAAGAAGGTCAGAGGGATACAGTAAACCTGAAGTGAAGCATCGGAATCTATAACTAGTGTCACAGGAACGGTTCAAAGCCTAGACAGTAAGAAGAGTCAGTCTTCTTGTACTTAAGTCGGCATTGTGCCTTTTGTATTTAATTACGATGCAATTTGTGTGATTCATCGTCAATAAGAAGGTCCAAGGAATACAGTAAACCTGAAGTGAAGCATCGGAATCTATAATTAGTGTCACAGGAGTGGTTCAAAACATAGACAGTAAGAAGAGTCAGTCTTCTTGTACTTAAGTCGGCATTGTGCCTTTTCTATTTCATTCCGATGCAATTTCTGTGTTTCATCGTCAATAAGAAGGTCCAAGGGTTACAGTAAACCTGGAGTGAAGCATCGGAATCTATTACTAGTGTCAGTGGAATGGTTCAAAACATAGGTAGTAACAAGAGTCAGTCTTCTTGAACGTAGGGCGGCATTGTGAATTTTGTATTTAATTCCAGTGCAATTTCTGTGTTTCATTGTCAATACGAAGGTCAGAGGGATACAGTAAACCTGAAGTGAAGCATCAGAATCTATAACTAGTGTCACAGGATTGGTTCTAAACATAGTCAGTAAGGAGAGTCAGTCTTCTTGTACTTAAGTCGGCATTGTGCCTTTTGTATTTAAATCCGATGCAATTTCCGTGTTTCATCGTCAATAAAAAGGTCTAAGGGATGCAGTAAACCTGAAGTGAAGCATCGGAATCTCTAACTAGTGTCACAGGAATGGTTCAACACATATTCAGTAAGAAGATTCAGTCTTCTTGTACTTAAGTTAGCATTGTGCCTTTTGTATTTAATTCCGATGCAATTTCTGTGTTTCATCCTCAATAACAAGGTATAAGGGATACAGTAAACCTGAAGTGAAGCGTCGGAATGTGTAACTAGCGTCACAGGTGTGGTTCAAAACATAGACACTAAGAAGAGTCAGTCTGCTTGTACTTATGACGGCATTGTGTATTTTCTATTTAATTCCGATGCAATTTCTGTGTTTCATCGTCAATAAGAAGGTCAGAGGGTTAGAGTGAACCTGAGGTGAAGCTTCGGATTCTATAACTAGTGTCACAGGAATGGTTCAAATCATAGATAGTAGGAAGAGTCAGTCTTCTTGTACTTAAGTCAGTATTGTGCCTTTTGTATTTAATTCCGATGCAATTTCTGTGTTTCATCGTCAATAAGACGGTCCAAGGGATACAGTAAACCTGGAGTGAAGCATCGGAATCTATTACTAGTGTCAGTGGAATGGTTCAAAACATAGATAGTAACAAGAGTCAGTCTTCTTGAACGTAGGGCGGCATTGTGAATTTTGTATTTAATTCCAGTGCAATTTCTGTGTTTCATTGTCAATACGAAGGTCAGAGGGATACAGTAAACCTGAAGTGAAGCATCAGAATCTATAACTAGTGTCACAGGATTGGTTCTAAACATAGTCAGTAAGGAGAGTCAGTCTTCTTGTCCTTAAGTCGGCATTGTGCATTTTGTATTTAATTCCGATGCAATTTCTGTGTTTCATCGTCAATCAGAAGGTCCAAGGGATACAGTAAACCTGGAGTGAAGCATCGGAATCTATAACTAGTGTCACAGGTATGGTGCAAAACACAGACAGTAAGAAGATACAGTCTTCATGTACTTAAGTCGTCATTGTGCCTTATGTATTTAATTCCGTTGCAATTTCTGTGTTTCATCGTCAACACGAAGGTCAGTGTGATGCAGTAAACCTGAACTGAAGCTTCGGAATCTATAACTAGTTCACAGGAATGGTTCAAAACATAGTCAGTAAGAAGAGTCAGTCTTCTTGTCCTTAAGCCGGCATTGTGCCTTTTGTATTTAATTCCGATGCAAATTCTGTGTTTCATCGTCAATAAGAAGGTCCAAGGGATAGAGTAAACCTGAAGTGAAGCATCGGATTCTATAACTAGTGTCAGAGGAATGGTTCAAAGCATAGACAGTAAGAAGAGTCAGTCTCTAGTACTTAAGTCGGCATTGTGCCTTTTGTATATAATTCCGATGCAATTTCTGTGTTTCATCGACAGTAAGAAGTGCCAAGGGATACAGTATAACTGAAGTCAAGCAACGGAATCTATAACTAGTGTCGCAGGAATGGTTCAAAACATATACAGTAAGAAGAGTCAGTGTACTTGTACTTAAGTCTACATTGTGCCTTTTCTATTTAATTCCGATGCAATATCTGTGTTTCATCGTCAATAAGAAGGTCAGAGGGATACAGTAAACCTGAAGTGAAGCATCGGAATCTATAACTAGTGTCACAGGAATGGTTCAAAACATAGTCGGTAAGAAGAGTCAGTCTTCTTGTACTTAAGTCGGCAGAGTGCTTTTTGTATTTAATTCCGATGCAATTTCTGTGTTTCATCGTCAATAAGAAGGTCAGAGGGATACAGTAAACCTGAAGTGAAGCATCGGAATCTATAACTAGTGTCACAGGAACGGTTCAAAGCCTAGACAGTAAGAAGAGTCAGTCTTCTTGTACTTAAGTCGGCATTGTGCCTTTTGTATTTAATTCCGATGCAATTTGTGTGATTCATCGTCAATAAGAAGGTCCAAGGAATACAGTAAACCTGAAGTGAAGCATCGGAATCTATAATTAGTGTCACAGGAGTGGTTCAAAACATAGACAGTAAGAAGAGTCAGTCTTCTTGTACTTAAGTCGGCATTGTGCCTTTTCTATTTCATTCCGATGCAATTTCTGTGTTTCATCGTCAATAAGACGGTCCAAGGGATACAGTAAACCTGGAGTGAAGCATCGGAATCTATTACTAGTGTCAGTGGAATGGTTCAAAACATAGATAGTAACAAGAGTCAGTCTTCTTGAACGTAGGGCGGCATTGTGAATTTTGTATTTAATTCCAGTGCAATTTCTGTGTTTCATTGTCAATACGAAGGTCAGAGGGATACAGTAAACCTGAAGTGAAGCATCAGAATCTATAACTAGTGTCACAGGATTGGTTCTAAACATAGTCAGTAAGGAGAGTCAGTCTTCTTGTCCTTAAGTCGGCATTGTGCGTTTTGTATTTAATTCCGATGCAATTTCTGTGTTTCATCGTCAATCAGAAGGTCCAAGGGATACAGTAAACCTGGAGTGAAGCATCGGAATCTATAACTAGTGTCACAGGTATGGTGCAAAACACAGACAGTAAGAAGATACAGTCTTCATGTACTTAAGTCGTCATTGTGCCTTATGTATTTAATTCCGTTGCAATTTCTGTGTTTCATCGTCAACACGAAGGTCAGTGTGATGCAGTAAACCTGAAGTGAAGCTTCGGAATCTATAACTAGTTCACAGGAATGGTTCAAAACATAGTCAGTAAGAAGAGTCAGTCTTCTTGTCCTTAAGCCGGCATTGTGCCTTTTGTATTTAATTCCGATGCAATTTCTGTGTTTCATCGTGAATAAGAAGGTCCAATGGATACAGTAAACCTAGAGTGGAGCATCGGAATCTATAACTAGTGTCAATGGAATGGTTCAAAACATAGACAGTAAGAAGAGTCAGTCTTCAAGTACTTATGTCGGCATCGTGCCTTTTGTATTTAATTCCGGTGCAATTTCTGTGTTTCATCGTCAGTAGGCTGGTCAGAGGGATACAGTAAACCTGAAGTGAAGCATCGGAATCTATAACTAGTGTCATTGGAATGGTTCAAAACATTGTCAGTAAGATGAGTCAGTCTTCTTGTCCATAAGTCGGCATTGTGCCTTTTGTATTTAATTCCGATGCAATTTCTGTGTTTCACCGTCAATAAGAAGGTCCAAGGGATACAGTAAACCTTGGAGTGACGCATCTGAATCTATAACTAGTGTCACAGGTATGGTTCAAAACATAGACAGTAAGAAGAGTCGGTCTTCATGTACCTAAGTCGGCATTGTGCCTTTTGTATTTAATTCCGATGCAATTTCTGTGTTTAATCGTCAATAAGATGGTCCAAGGGATACAGTAAACCTGAAGTGAAGCATCGGAATCTATAACTAGGGTCACAGGAATGGTTCACATCATAGTCACTAAGAAGAGTCAGTCTTCATGTACTTAAGTCGGCATTGTGATTTTTGTATTTAATTCCGATTCTGTGTTTCATCGTCAATAAGAAGGTCCAAGGGATACAGTAAAACTGAAGTGAAGCATCGGAATCTATAACTAGTGTCACAGGTATGGTTCAAAACATAGTCAATAAGAAGAGTCAGTCTTCTTGCACTTAAGTCGGCATTGTGCCTTTTCTATTTAATTCCGATGCAATTTCTGTGTTTCATCGTCAATAAGAAGGTCAAAGGGATACAGTAAACCTGAAGTGAAGCATCGGAATCTATAACTAGTGTCAATGGAATGGTTCAAAACATAGACAGTAAGAAGTGTCAGTCTTCAAGTACTTATGTCGGCATTGTGCCTTTTGTATTTAATTCCGGTGCAATTTCTGTGTTTCATCGTCAATAGGAAGGTCAGAGGGATACAGTAAACCTGAAGTGAAGCATCGGAATCTATAACTAGTGTCAATGGAATGGTTCAAATCATAGACAGTAAGAAGAGTCAGTCTTCTTGTACTTAAGTCGGCATTGTGCCTTTTGTATTTAATTCCGATGCAATTTCTGTGTATCTTCGTCATTGAGAAGGTCCAAGGGATACAGTAAACCTGGAGTGAAGCATCGGAATCTATAACTAGTGTCACAGGAATGGTTCAAAACATAGACAAAAAGAAGATACAGTCTTCTTGTACTTAAGTCGGCATTGTGCCTTTCGTATTCAATTCCGATGCAATTTCTGTGTTTCACCGTCAGTAAGAAGGTCAGAGGGATACAGTAAACCTGAAGTGAAGCATCGGAATCTGTATCTAGTGTCACACGAATGGTTCAAACATAGACAGTAAGAAGAGTCAGTCTGCTTGTACTTAAGTCGGCATTGTGCCTTTTGTATTTAATTACGATGCCATTTCCGTGTTTCATCGTCTATAAGAAGGTCAGAGGGATACAGTAAACCTGAAGTGAAGCATCGCAATCTATAACTAGTGTCACAGGAATGGTTCAAAGCATAGTCAGTAAGAAGAGTCAGTCTTCGTGTCCTTGAGTCGGCATTGTGCCTTTTGCATTTAATTCCGATGCAATCTCTGTGTTTCATCGTCAATAAGAATGTCCAAGGGATAGAGTAAACCTGAAGTCAAGCAATGGAATCTATAACTAGAGTCACAGGAATGGTTCAAAACATAGACAGTAAGAAGAGTCAGTCTTCTTGTACTTAAGTAGACATTGTGCCTTTTCTATTTAATTCCGGTGCAATTTCTGTGTTTCATCGTCAATAAGAAGGTCAGAGGGATACAGTATACCTGAAGTGAGGCATCGGAATCTATTCCTAGTGTCACAGGAATGTTTCAAAACATAGTCAGTAAGAAGAGTCAGTCTTCTTGTCCTTAAGTCGGCATTGTGCCTTTTGTATTTAATTCCGATGCAATTTCTGTAATTCATCGTCATTGAGAAGGTCCAAGGGATACAGTAAACCTGGAGTGCAGCATCGCAATGTATAACTAGTGCCACAGGAATGGTTCAAAATATAGACAGTAAGAAGATACAGTCTTCTTGTACTTAAGTCGGCATTGTGCCTTTTGTATTTAATTCCAGTGCAATATCTGTGTTTCATCGTCAATAGGAAGGTCAGAGGGTTATACTAGACCTGAAGTGAAGCATCGGAATCTATAACTAGTGTCACAGGAATGTTTCAAAACATAGTCAGTAAGAAGAGTCAGCCTTCTTGTCCTTAAGTCGGCCTTATGCTTCTTGTATTTAATTCCGATGCAATTTCTGTGTTTTATCGTCAATAAGAAGGTCCAAGGGATACAGTAAACCTGGAGTGAAGCATCGGAATCTATAACTAGTGTCACAGGAATGGTTCAAATCATAGACAGTACTTAAGTCGGCATTGTGCCAGTTGTATTTAATTCCGATGCAATTTCTGTGTTTCATCGTCAATAAGAAGGTCAGAGGGATACAGTAAACCTGAAGTGTAGCATCGGAATCTACAACTAGTGTCACAGGAATGGTTCAAATCATAGTCAGCAAGAAGAGTAAGTCTTCTTGTACTTAAGTCGACATTGTGCCCTTTGTATTTGATTCCGATGCAATTTCTGTGTTTCATCGTCAATAAGAAGGTTCAAGGGATACAGTAAAACTGACGTCATGCATCGGAATCTATAACTAGTGACACAGGAATGGATAAAAGGATAGACAGTAGGATGAGTCAGTCCTCTTGTACTTAAGTCGGCATTGTGCCTTTTCTATTTAATTCCGATGCAATTTCTGTGTTTCATCGTCAATAAGAAGGTCAGAGGTATAGAGTAAACCTAAAGTGAAGCATCGGAATCTATAACTAGTGTCACAGGAATGGTTCAAAACATAGTCAGTAAGAAGAGTCAGTCTTCTTTTACTTAAGTCTGCATTGTGCCGTTTGTATTTAATTCCGATGCAATTTCTGTGTTTCATCGTCAATAAGAAGGACAGAGGGACACAGTACAACTGAAGTGAAGCATCGGAATCTATAACTAGTGTCACAGGAAATGTTCAAACATAGTCAGTAAGAAGAATCAGTCTTTTTTTACTTAAGTCGGCATTGTGCCCTTTGTATTTAATTCCGATGCAATTTCTGAGTTTCATCGTCAATAAGAAGGTCCAAGGGATACAGTAAACCTGAAGTGAAGCATCGAAACCTATAACTATAGTCACAGGATTGGTTCAAAACATAGACAGTAAGAAGAGTCAGTCTTCTTATCCTTAAGTCGGCATTGTGCCCTTTGTATTTAATTCCGATGGAACTTCTGTGTGTCATCGTCAATACGAAGGTCCAAGGGATACAGTAAACCTGAAGTGAAGCATCGGAATCTATAGCTAGTGTCACAGGAATGGTTCAAAACATAGACAGTAAGAAGAGTCAGTCTCTAGTACTTATGTCGGCATAGTGCCTTTTGTATTTAATTCCGATTCAATTTCTGTGTTTCATCGTCAATAAGAAGGTCAGAGGGATATAGTAAACCTGAAGTGAAGCATCGGAATCTATAACTAGTGTCACAGGAATGGTTGAAACATAGTCAGTTAGAAGTGTCAGTCTTTTTTTACTTAAGTCGGCGTTGTGCCTTTTGTATTTAATTCCAATGCAATTTCTGAGTTTCATCGTCAATAAGAAGGTCCAAGGGATACAGCAAAGCTGAAGTGAAGCATCGGAATCTATAACTAGTGTCACAGGATTTGTTCTAAACATAGTCAGTAAGGAGAGTCAGTCTTGTTGTCCTTAAGTCGGCATTGTGCCTTTTGTATTTAATTCCGATCTAATTTCTGTGTTTCATCGTCAATAAGAAGGTCAGAGGGATACAGTAAACCTGAAGTGAAGCATCGGAATCTATAACTAGTGTCACAGGAATGGTTCAATTCATAGTCAGTAAGAAGAGTCAGTCTTTTTGTACTTAAGTCGGCATTGTGCCGTTTGTATTTAATTCCGATGCAATTTATGTGTTTCATCGTCAATAAGAAGGTCCAAGGGATAGAGTAAACCTGAAGTAAAGCATCGGATTCTATAACTAGTGTCACAGGAATGGTTCATAGCATAGACAGTAAGAAGAGTCAGTCTCTAGTACTTAAGTCGGCATTGTGCCTTTTGTATTTAATTCCGATGCAATTTCTGTGTTTCATCGACAATAAGAAGTGCCAAGGGATACAGTATAACTGAAGTCAAGCATCGGAATCTATAACTAGTGCCGCAGGAATGGTTAAAACATCTACTGTAAGAAGAGTCAGTGTACTTGTACTTAAGTCTACATTGTGCATTTTCTATTTAATTCCGATGCAATTTGTGTGTTTCATCGTCAATAAGAAGGTCAGAGGGATACAGTATACCTGAAGTGAGGCATCGGAATCTATAACTAGTGTCACAGGAATGGTTCAAAACATAGTCAGTAAGAAGAGTCAGTCTTCTTGTACTTAAGTCGGCAATGTGCATTTTGTATTTAATTCTGATGTAATTTCTGTGTTTCGTCGTCAATATGAAGGTGCAAATGATACAGTGAACCTGAAGTGAAGCATCGGAATCTATAACTAGTGCCACAGGAATGGTTAAAAACATAGTCAGTAAGAAGAGCCAGTCTTCATGTACTTAAGTCGGCATTGTGCCTTTTGTATTTAAATCCAGTGCAATTTCTGTGTTTAATCGTCAATAAGAAGGTCAGAGGGATACAGTAAACCTGAAGTGAGGCATCGGAATCTATAACTAGTGTCACAGGAATGGTTCAAAACATAGTCAGTAAGAAGAGTCAGTCTTCTTGTCCTTAAGTCGGCCTTATGCTTCTTGTATTTCATTCCGATGCAATTTCTGTGTTTTATCGTCAATAAGAAGGTCCAAGAGATACAGTAAACCTGGAGTGAAGCATCGGAATCTATAACTAGTGTCACATGAATGGTTCAAAGCATAGACAGTACTCAAGTCGGCATTGTGCCATTTGTATTTAATTCCGATGCAATTTCTGTGTTTCATCGTCAACACGAAGGTCAGTGTGATGCAGTAAACCTGAAGTGAAGCTTCGGAATCTATAACTAGTTCACAGGAATGGTTCAAAACATAGTCAGTAAGAAGAGTCAGTCTTCTTGTCCTTAAGCCGGCATTGTGCCTTTTGTATTTAATTCCGATGCAATTTCTGTGTTTCATCGTGAATAAGAAGGTCCAATGGATACAGTAAACCTAGAGTGAAGCATCGGAATCCATAACTAGTGTCAATGGAATGGTTCAAAACATAGACAGTAAGAAGAGTCAGTCTTCAAGTACTTATGTCGGCATCGTGCCTTTTGTATTTAATTCCGGTGCAATTTCTGTGTTTCATCGTCAGTAGGAAGGTCAGAGGGATACAGTAAACCTGAAGTGAAGCATCGGAATCTATAACTAGTGTCATTGGAATGGTTCAAAACATTGTCAGTAAGATGAGTCAGTCTTCTTGTCCTTAAGTCGGCATTGTGCCTTTTGTATTTAATTCCGATGCAATTTCTGTGTTTCACCGTCAATAAGAAGGTCTAAGGGATACAGTAAACCTGGAGTGACGCATCTGAATCTATAACTAGTGTCACAGGTATGGTTCAAAACATAGACAGTGCTTAAGTCGGCATTGTGCCTTTTGTATTAAATTCCGTTGCAATTTCTGTGTTTCATCGTCAATAAGAAGGTCCAAGGGATATAGGAAACCTGAAGTGAAGCATCGGAATCTATAACTAGTGTCAATGGAATGGTTCAAATCATAGACAGTAAGAAGAGTCAGTCTTCTTGTACATAAGTCGGCATAGTGCCTTTTGTATTTAATTCCGATGCAATTTCTCTGTTTAATCGTCAATAAGATGGTCCAAGGGATACAGTAAACCTAAAGTGAAGCATCGGAATCTATAACTAGGGTCACAGGAATGGTTCACATCATAGTCACTAAGAAGAGTCAGTCTTCATGTACTTAAGTCGGCATTGTGATTTTTGTATTTAATTCCGATGCAATTTCTGTGTATCGTCGTCAATAAGAAGGTCCAAGGGATACAGTAAAACTGAAGTGAAGCATCGGAATCTATAACTAGTGTCACAGGTATGGTTCAAAACATAGTCAATAAGAAGAGTCAGTCTTCTTGCACTTAAGTCGGCATTGTGCCTTTTCTATTTAATTCCGATGCAATTTCTGTGTTTCATCGTCAATAAGAAGGTCAAAGGGATACAGTAAACCTGAAGTGAAGCATCGGAATCTATAACTAGTGTCAATGGAATGGTTCAAAACATAGACAGTAAGAAGTGTCAGTCTTCAAGTACTTATGTCGGCATTGTGCCTTTTGTTTTTAATTCCGGTGCAATTTCTGTGTTTCATCGTCAATAGGAAGGTCAGAGGGATACAGTAAACCTGAAGTGAAGCATCGGAATCTATAACTAGTGTCAATGGAATGGTTCAAATCATAGACAGTAAGAAGAGTCAGTCTTCTTGAACATAAGTCGGCATTGTGCCTTTTGTATTTAATTCCGATGCAATTTCTGTGTATCTTCGTCATTGAGAAGGTCCAAGGGATACAGTAAGCCTGGAGTGAAGCATCGGAATCTATAACTAGTGTCACAGGAATGGTTCAAAACATAGACAAAAAGAAGATACAGTCTTCTTGTACTTAAGTCGGCATTGTGCCTTTCGTATTCAATTCCGATGCAATTTCTGTGTTTCACCGTCAGTAAGAAGGTCAGAGGGATACAGTAAACCTGAAGTGAAGCATCGGAATCTGTATCTAGTGTCACACGAATGGTCCAAACATAGACAGTAAGAAGAGTCAGTCTGCTTGTACTTAAGTCGGCATTGTGCCTTTTGTATTTAATTACGATGCCATTTCTGTGTTTCATCGTCAATAAAAAGGTCAGAGGGATACAGTAAACCTGAAGTGAAGCATCGCAATCTATAACTAGTGTCACAGGAATGGTTCAAAGCATAGTCAGTAAGAAGAGTCAGTCTTCGTGTCCTTGAGTCGGCATTGTGCCTTTTGTATTTAATTCCGATGCAATCTCTGTGTTTCATCGTCAATAAGAAGGTCCAAGGGATAGAGTAAACCTGAAGTCAAGCAATGGAATCTATAACTAGAGTCACAGGAATGGTTCAAAACATAGACAGTAAGAAGAGTCAGTCTTCTTGTACTTAAGTAGACATTGTGCCTTTTCTATTTAATTCCGGTGCAATTTCTGTGTTTCATCGTCAATAAGAAGGTCAGAGGGATACAGTATACCTGAAGTGAGGCATCGGAATCTATTCCTAGTGTCACAGGAATGTTTCAAAACATAGTCAGTAAGAAGAGTCAGTCTTCTTGTCCTTAAGTCGGCATTGTGCCTTTTGTATTTAATTCCGATGCAATTTCTGTAATTCATCGTCATTGAGAAGGTCCAAGGGATACAGTAAACCTGGAGTGCAGCATCGCAATGTATAACTAGTGCCACAGGAATGGTTCAAAATATAGACAGTAAGAAGATACAGTCTTCTTGTACTTAAGTCGGCATTGTGCCTTTTGTATTTAATTCCAGTGCAATTTTTGTGTTTCATCGTCAATAGGAAGGTCAGAGGGTTATAGTAGACCTGAAGTGAAGCATCGGAATCTATAACTAGTGTCACAGGAATGGTTCAAAACATAGTCAGTAAGAAGAGTCAGCCTCCTTGTCCTTAAGTCGGCCTTATGCTTCTTGTATTTAATTCCGATGCAATTTCTGTGTTTTATCGTCAATAAGAAGGTCCAAGGGATACAGTAAACCTGGAGTGAAGCATTGGAATCTATAACTAGTGTCACAGGAATGGTTCAAATCATAGACAGTACTTAAGTCGGCATTGTGCCATTTGTATTTAATTCCGATGCAATTTCTGTGTTTCATCGTCAATAAGAAGGTCAGAGGGATACAGTAAACCTGAAGTGTAGCATCGGAATCTACAACTAGTGTCACAGGAATGGTTCAAATCATAGTCAGCAAGAAGAGTAAGTCTTCTTGTACTTAAGTCGACATTGTGCCCTTTGTATTTAATTCCGATGCAATTTCTGTGTTTCATCGTCAATAAGAAGGTTCAAGGGATACAGTAAAACTGACGTCATGCATCGGAATCTATAACTAGTGACACAGGAATGGATAAAAGCATAGACAGTAGGAAGAGTCAGTCCTCTTGTACTTAAGTCGGCATTGTGCCTTTTCTATTTAATTCCGATGCAATTTCTGTGTTTCATCGTCAATAAGAAGGTCAGAGGTATAGAGTAAACCTAAAGTGAAGCATCGGAATCTATAACTAGTGTCACAGGAATGGTTCAAAACATAGTCAGTAAGAAGAGTCAGTCTTCTTTTACTTAAGTCTGCATTGTGCCGTTTGTATTTAATTCCGATGCAATTTCTGTGTTTCATCGTCAATAAGAAGGACAGGGGGACACAGTACAACTGAAGTGAAGCATCGGAATCTATAACTAGTGTCACAGGAAATGTTCAAACATAGTCAGTAAGAAGAGTCAGTCTTTTTCTACTTAAGTCGGCATTGTGCCCTTTGTATTCAATTCCGATGCAATTTCTGAGTTTCATCGTCAATAAGAAGGTCCAAGGGATACAGTAAACCTGAAGTGAAGCATCGAAACCTATAACTATAGTCACAGGATTGGTTCAAAACATAGACAGTAAGAAGAGTCAGTCTTCTTGTCCTTAAGTCGGCATTGTGCCCTTTGTATTTAATTCCGATGGAACTTCTGTGTGTCATCGTCAATACGAAGGTCCAAGGGATACAGTAAACCTGAAGTGAAGCATCGGAATCTATAGCTAGTGTCACAGGAATGGTTCAAAACACAGAGAGTAAGAAGAGTCAGTCTCTAGTACTTATGTCGGCATAGTGCCTTTTGTATTTAATTCCGATTCAATTTCTGTGTTTCATCGTCAATAAGAAGGTCAGAGGGATATAGTAAACCTGAAGTGAAGCATCGGAATCTATAACTAGTGTCACAGGAATGGTTCAAACATAGTCAGTTAGAAGTGTGAGTCTTTTTTTACTTAAGTCGGCGTTGTGCCTTTTGTATTTAATTCCAATGCAATTTCTGAGTTTCATCGTCAATAAGAAGGTCCAAGGGATACAGCAAAGCTGAGGTGAAGCATCGGAATCTATAACTAGTGTCACAGGATTTGTTCTAAACATAGTCAGTAAGGAGAGTCAGTCTTGTTGTCCTTAAGTCGGCATTGTGCCTTTTGTATTTAATTCCGATCTAATTTCTGTGTTTCATCGTGAATAAGAAGGTCAGAGGGATACAGTAAACCTGAAGTGAAGCATCGGAATCTATAACTAGTGTCACAGGAATGGTTCAATTCATAGTCAGTAAGAAGAGTCAGTCTTTTTGTACTTAAGTCGGCATTGTGCCTTTTATATTTAATTCCGATGCAATTTATGTGTTTCATCGTCAATAAGAAGGTCCAAGGGATAGAGTAAACCTGAAGTGAAGCATCGGATTCTATAACTAGTGTCACAGGAATGGTTTATAGCATAGACAGTAAGAAGAGTCAGTCTCTAGTACTTAAGTCGGCATTGTGCCTTTTGTATTTAATTCCGATGCAATTTCTGTGTTTCATCGACAATAAGAAGTGCCAAGGGATACAGTATAACTGAAGTCAAGCATCGGAATCTATAACTAGTGTCGCAGGAATGGTTAAAACATCTACTGTAAGAAGAGTCAGTGTACTTGTACTTAAGTGTACATTGTGCATTTTCTATTTAATTCCGATGCAATTTCTGTGTTTCGTCGTCAATATGAAGGTGCAAATGATACAGTAAACCTGAAGTGAAGCATCGGAATCTATAACTAGTGCCACAGGAATGGTTCAAAACATAGTCAGTAAGAAGAGCCAGTCTTCATGTACTTAAGTCGGCATTGTGCCTTTTGTATTTAAATCCAGTGCAATTTCTGTGTTTCATCGTCAATAAGAAGGTCAGAGGGATACAGTAAACCTGAAGTGAGGCATCGGAATCTATAACTAGTGTCACAGGAATGGTTCAAAACATAGTCAGTAAGAAGAGTCAGTCTTCTTGTCCTTAAGTCGGCCTTATGCTTCTTGTATTTCATTCCGATGCAATTTCTGTGTTTTATCGTCAATAAGAAGGTCCAAGGGATACAGTAAACCTGGAGTGAAGCATCGGAATCTATAACTAGTGTCACAGGAATGGTTCAAAGCATAGACAGTACTCAAGTCGGCATTCTGCCATTTGTATTTAATTCCGATGCAATTTCTGTGTTTCATCGTCAATAAGAAGGTCAGAGGGATACAGTAAACCTGAAGTGTAGCATCGGAATCTACAACTAGTGTCACAGGAATGGTTCAAATCATAGTCAGCAAGAAGAGTAAGTGTTCTAGTACTTAAGTCGGCATTGTGCCCTTTGTATTTAATTCCGATGCAATTTCTGTGTTTCATCGTCAATAAGAAGGTTCAAGGGATACAGTAAAACTGACGTCATGCATCGGAATCTATAACTAGTGACACAGGAATGGATAAAAGCATAGACAGTAGGAAGAGTCAGTCCTCTTGTACTTAAGTCGGCATTGTGCCTTTTCTATTTAATTCCGATGCAATTTCTGTGTTTCATCGTCAATAAGAAGGTCAGAGGTATAGAGTAAACCTAACGAGAAGCATCGGAATCTATAACTAGTGTCACAGGAATGGTTCAAAACATAGTCAGTAAGAAGAGTCAGTCTTCTTGTACTTAAGTCTGCATTGTGCCTTTTGTATTTAATTCCGATGCAATTTCTGTGTTTCATCGTCAATAAGAAGGACAGAGGGACACAGTAAAACTGAAGTGAAGCATCGGAATCTATAACTAGTGTCACAGGAAATGTTCAAACATAGTCAGTAAGAAGAGTCAGTCTTTTTCTACTTAAGTCGGCATTGTGCCCTTTGTATTTAATTCCGATGCAATTTCTGAGTTTCATCGTCAATAAGAAGGTCCAAGGGATACAGTAAACCTGAAGTGAAGCATCGAAACCTATAACTATAGTCACAGGATTGGTTCAAAACATAGACAGTAAGAAGAGTCAGTCTTCTTGTCCTTAAGTCGGCATTGTGCCATTTGTATTTAATTCCGATGGAACTTCTCTGTGTCATCGTCAATACGAAGGTCCAAGGGATACAGTAAACCTGAAGTGAAGCATCGGATTCTATAGCTAGTGTCACAGGAATGGTTCAAAACATAGACAGTAAGAAGAGTCAGTCTCTAGTACTTATGTCGGCATAGTGCCTTTTGTATTTAATTCCGATTCAATTTCTGTGTTTCATCGTCAATAAGAAGGTCAGAGGGATATAGTAAACCTGAAGTGAAGCATCGGAATCTATAACTAGTGTCACAGGAATGGTTGAAACATAGTCAGTAAGAAGTGTCAGTCTTTTTTTACTTAAGTCGGCGTTGTGCCTTTTGTATTTAATTCCAATGCAAATTCTGAGTTTCATCGTCAATAAGAAGGTCCAAGGGATACAGCAAAGCTGAAGTGAAGCATCGGAATCTATAACTAGTGTCACAGGATTTGTTCTAAACATAGTCAGTAAGGAGAGTCAGACTTCTTGTCCTTAAGTCGGCATTGTGCCTTTTGTATTTAATTCCGATGGAATTTCAGTGTTTCATCGTCAATAAGAAGGTCAGAGGGATACAGTAAACCTGAAGTGAAGCAGCGGAATCTATAACTAGTGTCACAGGAATGGTTCAATTCATAGTCAGCAAGAAGAGTCAGTCTTTTTGTACTTAAGTCGGCATTGTGCCTTTTGTATTTAATTCCGATGCAATTTCTGTGTTTCATCGTCAATAAGAAGGTCCAAGGGATAGAGTAAACCTGAAGTGAAGCATCGGATTCTATAACTAGTGTCACAGGAATTGCTCAAAGCATAGACAGTAAGAATAGTCAGTCTCTAGTACTTAAGTCGGCATTGTGCCTTTTGTATTTAATTCCGATGCAATATCTGTGTTTCTTCGACAATAAGAAGTGCCAAGGGATACAGTATAACTGAAGTCAAGCATCGGAATCTATAACTAGTGTCGCAGGAATGGTTCAAAACATCTACTGTAAGAAGAGTCAGTGTACTTGTACTTAAGTCTACATTGTGCCTTTTCTACTTAACTTCCGATGCAAATTCTGTGTTTCATCGTCAATAAGAAGGTCAGAGGGATACAGTAAACCTGAAGTGAAGCATCGGAATCTATAACTAGTGTCACAGGAATGGTTCAAAACATAGTCGGTCAGAAGAGTCAGTCTTCTTGTACTTAAGTCGGCAGAGTGCTTTTTGTATTTAATTCCGATGCAATATCTGTGTTTCATCGTCAGTAAGAAGGTCAGAGGGATACAGTAAACCTGAAGTGAAGCATCGGAATCTATAACTAGTGTCACAGGAACGGTTCAAAGCCTAGACAGTAAGAAGAGTCAGTCTTCTTGTACTTAAGTCGGCATTGTTCCTTTTGTATTTAATTCCGGTGCAATTTGTGTGATTCATCGTCAATAAGAAGGCCCAATTAACACAGTAAACCTGAAGTGAAGCATCGGAATCTATAATTAGTGTCACAGGAGTGGTTCAAAACATAGACAGTAAGAAGAGTCAGTCATCAAGTACTTATGTCGGCATCGTGCCTTTTGTATTTAATTCCGGTGCAATTTCTGTGTTTCATCGTCAGTACCAAGGTCAGAGGGATACAGTAAACCTGAAGTGAAGCATCGGAATCTATAACTAGTGTCACTGGAATGGTTCAAAACATTGTCAGTAAGATGAGTCAGTCTTCTTGTCCTTAAGTCGGCATTGTGCCTTTTGTATTTAATTCCGATGCAATTTCTGTGTTTCACCGTCAATAAGAAGGTCCAAGGGATACAGTAAACCTGGAGTGACGCATCTGAATCTATAACTAGTGTCACAGGTATGGTTCAAAACATAGACAGTACTTAAGTCGGCATTGTGCTTTTGTATTAAATTCCGATGCAATTTCTGTGTTTCATCGTCAATAAGAAGGTCCAAGGGATACAGGAAACCTGAAGTGAAGCATCGGAATCTATAACTAGTGTCAGAGGTATGGTTCACATCATAGTCACTAAGAAGAGTCAGTCTTCATGTACTTAAGTCGGCATTGTGATTTTTGTATTTAATTCCGATGCAATTTCTGTATTTCATCGTCAATAAGAAGGTCCAAGGGCTACAGTAAAACTGAAGTGAAGCATCGGAATCTATAACTAGTGTCACAGGTATGGTTCAAAACATAGTCAGTAAGAAGAGTCAGTCTTTTTACACTTAAGTCGGCAATGTGCCTTTTCTATTTAATTCCGATGCAATTTCTGTGTTTCATCGTCAATAAGAATGTCAAGGAGATACAGTAAACCTGAAGTGAAGCATCGGAATCTATAACTAGTGTCAATGGAATGGTTCAAAACATAGACAGTAAGAAGTGTCAGTCTTCAAGTACTTATGTCGGCATTATGCCTTTTGTATTTAATTCCGGTGCAATTTCTGTGTTTCATCGTCAATAGGAAGGTCGGAGGGACACAGTAAACCTGAAGTGAAGCATCGGAATCTATAACTAGTGTCAATGGAATGGTTCAAATCATAGACAATAAGAAGAGTCAGTCTTCTTGTACTTAAGTCGGCATTGTGCCTTTTGTATTTAATTCCGATGCAATTTCTGTGTATCATCGTCATTTAGAAGGTCCAAGGGATACAGTAAACCTGGAGTGAAGCATCGGAATCTATAACTAGTGTCACAGGAATGGTTCAAAGCATAGACAAAAAGAAGATACAGTCTTCTTGTACTTAAGTCGTCATTGTGCCTTTCGTATTCAATTCCGATGCAATTTCTGTGTTTCACCGTCAGTAAGAAGGTCAGAGGGATACACTAAACCTGAAGTGAAGCATCGGAATCTATAACTAGTGTCACACGAATGGTTCAAACATAGGCAGTAAGGAGAGTCAGTCTGCTTGTACTTAAGTCGGCATTGTGCCTTTTGTATTTAATTACGATGCTTTTCTGTGTTTCATCGTCAATAAGAAGGTCAGAGGGATACAGTAAACCTGAAGTGAAGCATCGCAATCTATAACTAGTGTCACAGGAATGGTTCAAAACATAGTCAGTAAGAAGAGTCAGTCTTCGTGTCCTTGAGTCGGCATTGTGCCTTTTGTATTTAATTCCGATGCAATCTCTGTGTTTCATCGTCAATAAGAAGGTCCAAGGGATAGAGTAAACCTGAAGTCAAGCATCGGAATCTATAACTAGAGTCAGAGGAATGGTTCAAAACATAGACAGTAAGAAGAGTCAGTCTTCTTGTACTTAAGTAGACATTGTGCCTTTTCTATTTAATTCCGGTGCAATTTCTGTGTTTCATCGTCAATAAGAAGGTCAGAGGGATACAGTATACCTGAAGTGAGGCATCGGAATCTATTCCTAGTGTCACAGGAATGTTTCAAAACATAGTCAGTAAGAAGAGTCAGTCTTTTTTTACTTAAGTCTGCAATGTGCATTTTGTATTTAATTCTGATGTAATTTCTGTGTTTCGTCGTCAATATGAAGGTGCAAATGATACAGTAAACCTGAAGTGAGGCATCGGAATCTATAACTAGTGCCACAGGAATGGTTCAAAACATAGTCAGTAAGAAGAGCCAGTCTTCATGTACTTAAGTCGGCATTGTGCCTTTTGTATTTAAATCCAGTGCAATTTCTGTGTTTCATCGTCAATAAGAAGGTCAGAGGGATACAGTAAACCTGAAGTGAGGCATCGGAATCTATAACTAGTGTCACAGGAATGGTTCAAAACATAGTCAGTAAGAAGAGTCAGTCTTCTTGTCCTTAAGTCGGCATTGTGCCTTTCGTATTTAATTCCGATGCAATTTCTGTGTTTCATCGTCATTGAGAAGGTCCAAGGGATACGGTAAACCTGGAGTGCAGCATCGCAATGTATAACTAGTGCCACAGGAATGGTTCAAAATATAGACAGTAAGAAGATACAGTCTTCTTGTACTTATGTCGGCATTGTGCCTTTTGTATTTAATTCCAGTGCAATTTCTGTGTTTCATCGTCAATAGGAAGGTCAGAGGGATATAGTAGACCTGAAGTGAAGCATCGGAATCTATAACTAGTGTCACAGGAATGGTTCAAATCATAGTCAGTAAGAAGAGTCAGTCTCTTGTCCTTAAGTCGGCCTTATGCTTCTTGTATTTAATTCCGTTGCAATTTCTGTGTTTTATCGTCAATAGGAAGGTCAGAGGTATAGAGTAAACCTAAAGTGAAGCATCGGAATCTATAACTAGTGTCACAGGAATGGTTCAAAACATAGTCAGTAAGAAGAGTCAGTCTTCTTGTACTTAAGTCTGCATTGTGCCTTTTGTATTTAATTCCGATGCAATTTCTGCGTTTCATCGTCAATAAGAAGGACAGAGGGACACAGTACAACTGAAGTGAAGCATCGGAATCTATAACTAGTGTCACTGGAAATGTTCAAACATAGTCAGTAGAAGAGTCAGTCTTTTTCTACTTAAGTCGGCATTGTGCCCTTTGTATTTAATTCCGATGCAATTTCTGAGTTTCATCGTCAATAAGAAGGTCCAAGGGATACAGTAAACCTGAAGTGAAGCATCGAAACCTATAACTATAGTCACAGGATTGGTTCAAAACATAGACAGTAAGAAGAGTCAGTCTTCTTGTCCTTAAGTCGGCATTGTGCCCTTTGTATTTAATTCCGATGGAACTTCTGTGTGTCATCGTCAATACGAAGGTCCAAGGGATACAGTAAACCTGAAGTGAAGCATCGGAATCTATAGCTAGTGTCACAGGAATGGTCAAAACATAGACAGTAAGAAGAGTCAGTCTCTAGTACTTATGTCGGCATAGTGCCTTTTGTATTTAATTCCGATTCAATTTCTGTGTTTCATCGTCAATAAGAAGGTCAGAGGGATATAGTAAACCTGAAGTGAAGCATCGGAATCTATAACTAGTGTCACAGGAATGGTTAAAACATAGTCAGTAAGAAGTGTCAGTCTTTTTTTACTTAAGTCGGCGTTGTGCCTTTTGTATTTAATTCCAATGCAATTTCTGAGTTTCATCGTCAATAAGAAGGTCCAAGGGATACAGCAAAGCTGAAGTGAAGCATCCGAATCTATAACTAGTGTCACAGGATTTGTTCTAAACATAGTCAGTAAGGAGAGTCAGTCTTCTTGTCCTTAAGTCGGCATTGTGCCTTTTGTATTTAATTCCGATGGAATTTCTGTGTTTCAACGTCAATAAGAAGGTCAGAGGGATACAGTAATCCTGAAGTGAAGCATCGGAATCTATAACTAGTGTCACAGGAATGGTTCAATTCATAGTCAGTAAGAAGAGTCAGTCTTTTTGTACTTAAGTCGGCATTGTGCCATTTGTATTTATTTCCGACGCAATTTCTGTGTTTCATCGTCAATAAGAAGGTCAGAGGGATACAGTAAACCTGAAGTGTAGCATCGGAATCTACAACTAGTGTCACAGCAATGGTTCAAATCATAGTCAGCAAGAAGAGTAAGTCTTCTTGTACTTAAGTCGGCATTGTGCCCTTTGTATTTAATTCCGATGCAATTTCTGTGTTTCATCGTCAATAAGAAGGTTCAAGGGATACAGTAAAACTGACGTCATGCATCGGAATCTATAACTAGTGACACAGGAATGGATAAAAGCATAGACAGTAGGAAGAGTCAGTCCTCTTGTACTTAAGTCGGCATTGTGCCTTTTCTATTTAATTCCGATGCAATTTCTGTGTTTCATCGTCAATAAGAAGGTCAGAGGTATAGAGTAGACCTAAAGTGAAGCATCGGAATCTATAACTAGTGTCACAGGAATGGTTCAAAACATAGTCAGTAAGAAGCGTCAGTCTTCTTGTACTTAAGTCTGCATTGCGCTTTTGTATTTAATTCCGATGCAATTTCTGCGTTTCATCGTCAATAAGAAGGACAGAGGGACACAGTACAACTGAAGTGAAGCATCGGAATCTATAACTAGTGTCACAGGAAATGTTCAAACATAGTCAGTAGAAGAGTCAGTCTTATTCTACTTAAGTCGGCATTGTGCCCTTTGTATTTAATTCCGATGCAATTTCTGAGTTTCATCGTCAATAAGAAGGTCCAAGGGATACAGTAAACCTGAAGTGAAGCATCGAAACCTATAACTATAGTCACAGGATTGGTTCAAAACATATGCAGTAAGAAGAGTCAGTCTTCTTGTCCTTAAGTCGGCATTGTGCCCTTTGTATTTAATTCCGATGGAACTTCTGTGTGTCATTGTCAATACGAAGGTCCAAGGGATACAGTAAACCTGAAGTGAAGCATCGGAATCTATAGCTAGTGTCACAGGAATGGTTCAAAACATAGACAGTAAGAAGAGTCAGTCTCTAGTACTTATGTCGGCATAGTGCCTTTTGTATTTAATTCCCATTCAATTTCTGTGTTTCATCGTCAATAAGAAGGTCAGAGGGATATAGTAAACCTGAAGTGAAGCATCGGAATCTATAACTAGTGTCACAGGAATGGTTCAAACATAGTCAGTAAGAAGTGTCAGTCTTTTTTTACTTAAGTCGGCGTTGTGCCTTTTGTATTTAATTCCAAGGCAATTTCTGAGTTTCATCGTCAATAAGAAGGTCCAAGGGATACAGCAAAGCTGAAGTGAAGCATCGGAATCTATAACTAGTGTCACAGGATTTGTTCTAAACATAGTCAGTAAGGAGAGTCAGTCTTCTTGTCCTTAAGTCGGCATTGTGCCTTTTGTATTTAATTCCGATGCAATTTCTGTGTTTCATCGTCAATAAGAAGGTCCAAGGGATACAGTAAACCTGAAGTGAAGCATCGGAATCAATAACTAGTGTCACAGGAATGGTTCAAAACATAGTCAGTAAGAAGAGCCAGTCTTCATGTACTTAAGTCGGCATTGTGCCTTTTGTATTTAAATGCAGTGCAATTTCTGTGTTTCATCGTCAATAAGAAGGTCAGAGGGATACAGTAAACCTGAAGTGAGGCATCGGAATCTATAACTAGTGTCACAGGAATGGTTCAAAACATAGTCAGTAAGAAGAGTCAGTCTTCTTGTCCTTAAGTCGGCATTGTGCCTTTTGTATTTAATTCCGATGCAATTTCTGTGTTTCATCGTCATTGAGAAGGTCCAAGGGATACAGTAAACCTGGAGTGCAGCATCGCAATGTATAACTAGTGCCACAGGAATGGTTCAAAATATAGACAGTAAGAAGATACAGTCTTCTTGTACTTAAGTCGGCATTGTGCCTTTTGTATTTAATTCCAGTGCAATTTCTGTGTTTCATCGTCAATAGGAAGGTCAGAGGTATAGAGTAAACCTAAAGTGAAGCATCGGAATCTATAACTAGTGTCACAGGAATGGTTCAAAACATAGTCAGTAAGAAGAGTCAGTCTCTAGTACTTATGTCGGCATAGTGCCTTTTGTATTTAATTCCCATTCAATTTCTGTGTTTCATCGTCAATAAGAAGGTCAGAGGGATATAGTAAACCTGAAGTGAAGCATCGGAATCTATAACTAGTGTCACAGGAATGGTTCAAACATAGTCAGTAAGAAGTGTCAGTCTTTTTTTACTTAAGTCGGCGTTGTGCTTTTGAATTTAATTCCAATGCAATTTCTGAGTTTCATCGTCAATAAGAAGGTCCAAGGGATACAGCAAAGCTGAAGTGAAGCATCGGAATCTATAACTAGTGTCACAGGATTTGTTCTAAACATAGTCAGTAAGGAGAGTCAGTCTTCTTGTCCTTAAGTCGGCATTGTGCCTTTTGTATTTAATTCCGATGGAATTTCTGTGTTTCATCGTCAATAAGAAGGTCAGAGGGATACAGTAAACCTGAAGTGAAGCATCGGAATCTATAACTAGTGTCACAGGAATGGTTCAATTCATAGTCAGTAAGAAGAGTCAGTCTTTTTGTACTTAAGTCGGCATTGTGCCTTTTGTAGTTAATTCCGATGCAATTTCTGTGTTTCATCGTCAATAAGAAGGTCCAAGGGATAGAGTAAACCTGTAGTGAAGCATCGGATTCTATAACTAGTGTCACAGGAATGGTTCAAAGCATAGACAGTAAGAAGAGTCAATCTCTAGTACTTAAGTCGGCATTGTGCCTTTTGTATTTAATTCCGATGCAATTTCTGTGTTTCATCGACAATAAGAAGTACCAAGGGATACAGTATAACTGAAGTCAAGCATCGGAATCTATAACTAGTGTCGCAGGAATGGTTCAAAACATCTACTGTAAGAAGAGTCAGTGTACTTGTACTTAAGTCTACATTGTGCCTTTTCTATTTAATTCCGATGCAGTTTCTGTGTTTCATCGTGAATAAGAAGGTCAGAGGGATACAGTATACCTGAAGTGAGGCATCGGAATCTGTAACTAGTGTCACAGGAATGGTTCAAAACATAGTCAGTAAGAAGAGTCAGTCTTCTTGTCCTTAAGTCGGCATTGTGCCTTTTGTATTTAATTCCGATGCAATTTCTGTGTTTCATCGTCATTGAGAAGGTCCAAGGGATACAGTAAACCTGGAGTGCAGCATCGGAATGTATAACTAGTGCCACAGGAATGGTTCAAAATATAGACAGTAAGAAGATACAGTCTTCTTGTACTTAAGTCGGCATTGTGCCTTTTGTATTAATTCCAGTGCAATTTCTGTGTTTCATCGTCTATAGGAAGGTCAGAGGGATATAGTAGACCTGAAGTGAAGCATCGGAATCTATAACTAGTGTCACAGGAATGGTTCAAAACATAGTCAGCAAGAAGAGTAAGTGTTCTTGTACTTAAGTCGGCATTGTGCCCTTTGTATTTAACTCCGATGCAATTTCTGTGTTTCATCGTCAATAAGAAGGTTCAAGGGATACAGTAAAACTGACGTCACGCATCGGAATCTATAACTAGTGACACAGGAATGGATAAAAGCATAGACAGTAGGAAGGGTCAGTCCTCTTGTACTTAAGTCGGCATTGTGCCTTTTCTATTTAATTCCGATGCAATTTCTGTGTTTCATCGTCAATAAGAAGGTCAGAGGTATAGAGTAAACCTAAAGTGAAGCATCGGAATCTATAACTAGTGTCACAGGAATGGTTCAAAACATAGTCAGTAAGAAGAGTCAGTCTTCTTGTACTTAAGTCTGCATTGTGCCTTTTGTATTTAATTCCGATGCATTTTCTGTGTTTCATCGTCAATAAGAAGGACAGAGGGACACAGTAAAACTGAAGTGAAGCATCGGAATCTATAACTAGTGTCACAGGAAATGTTCAAACATAGTCAGTAAGAAGAGTCAGTCTTTTTCTACTTAAGTCGGCATTGTGCCCTTTGTATTTAATTCGGATGCAATTTCTGAGTTTCATCGTCAATAAGAAGGTCCAAGGGATACAGTATACCTGAAGTGAAGCATCGAAACCTATAACTATAGTCACAGGATTGGTTCAAAACATAGACAGTAAGAAGAGTCAGTCTTCTTGACCTTAAGTCGGCATTGTGCCCTTTGTATTTAATTCCGATGGAACTTCTGTGTGTCATCGTCAATACGAAGGTCCACGGGATACAGTAAACCTGAAGTGAAGCATCGGAATCTATAGCTAGTGTCACAGGAATGGTTCAAAACATAGACAGTAAGAAGAGTCAGTCTCTAGTACTTATGTCGGCATAGTGCCTTTTGTATTTAATTCCGATTCAATTTCTGTGTTTCATCGTCAATAAGAAGGTCAGAGGGATATAGTAAACCTGAAGTGAAGCATCGGAATCTATAACTAGTGTCACACGAATGGTTCAAACATAGTCAGTAAGAAGTGTCAGTCTTTTTTTACTTAAGTCGGCATTGTGCCTTTTGTATTTAATTCCAATGCAATTTCTGAGTTTCATCGTCAATAAGAAGGTCCAAGGGATACAGCAAAGCTGAAGTGAAGCATCGGAATCTCAAACTAGTGTCACAGGATTTGTTCTAAACATAGTCAGTAAGGAGAGTCAGTCTTCTTGTCCTTAAGTCGGCATTGTGCCTTTTGTATTTAATTCCGATGGAATTTCTGTGTTTCATCGTCAATAAGAAGGTCAGAGGGATACAGTAAACCTGAAGTGAAGCATCGGAATCTATAACTAGTGTCACAGGAATGGTTCAATTCATAGTCAGTAAGAAGAGTCAGTCTTTTTGTACTTAAGTCGGCATTGTGCCTTTTGTATTTAATTCCGATGCAATTTCTGTGTTTCACCGTCAATAAGAAGGTCCAAGGGATACAGTAAACCTGGAGTGACGCATCTGAATCTATAACTAGTGTCACAGGTATGGTTCAAAACATAGACAGTGCTTAAGTCGGCATTGTGCCTTTTGTATTAAATTCCGATGCAATTTCTGTGTTTCATCGTCAATAAGAAGGTCCAAGGGATACAGGAAACCTGAAGTGAAGCATCGGAATCTATAACTAGTGTCAGAGGTATGGTTCAAAACATAGTCAGTAAGAAGAGTCGGTCTTCATGTACCTAAGTCGGCATTGTGCCTTTTGTATTTAATTCCGATGCAATTTCTGTGTTTAATCGTCAATAAGATGGTCCAAGGGATACAGTAAGCCTGAAGTGAAGCATCGGAATCTATAACTAGGGTCACAGGAATGGTTCACATCATAGTCACTAAGAAGAGTCAGTCTTCATGTACTTAAGTCGGCATTGTGATTTTTGTATTTAATTCCGATGCAATTTCTGTGTTTCATCGTCAATAAGAAGGTCCAAGGGATACAGTAAAACTGAAGTGAAGCATCGGAATCTATAACTAGTGTCACAGGTATGGTTCAAAACATAGTCAATAAGAAGAGTCAGTCTTCTTGCACTTAAGTCGGCATTGTGCCTTTTCTATTTAATTCCGATGCAATTTCTGTGTTTCATCGTCAATAAGAAGGTCAAAGGGATACAGTAAACCTGAAGTGAAGCATCGGAAACTATAACTAGTGTCAATGGAATGGTTCAAAACATAGACAGTAAGAAGTGTCAGTCTTCAAGTACTTATGTCGGCATTGTGCCTTTTGTATTTAATTCCGGTGCAATTTCAGTGTTTCATCGTCAATAGGAAGGTCAGAGGGATACAGTAAACCTGAAGTGAAGCATCGGAATCTATAACTAGTGTCAATGGAATGGTTCAAATCATAGACAGTAAGAAGAGTCAGTCTTCTTGTACTTAAGTCGGCATTGTGCCTTTTGTATTTAATTCCGATGCAATTTCTGTGTATCTTCGTCATTGAGAAGGTCCAAGGGATACAGTAAACCTGGAGTGAAGCATCGGAATCTATAACTAGTGTCACAGGAATGGTTCAAAACATAGACAAAAAGAAGATACAGTCTTCTTGTACTTAAGTCGGCATTGTGCCTTTCGTATTCAATTCCGATGCAATTTCTGTGTTTCACCGTCAGTAAGAAGGTCAGAGGGATACAGTAAACCTGAAGTGAAGCATCGGAATCTGTATCTAGTGTCACACGAATGGTTCAAACATAGACAGTAAGAAGAGTCAGTCTGCTTGTACATAAGTCGGCATTGTGCCTTTTGTATTTAATTACGATGCCATTTCTGTGTTTCATCGTCAATAAGAAGGTCAGAGGGATACAGTAAACCTGAAGTGAAGCATCGCAATCTGTAACTAGTGTCACAGGAATGGTTCAAAGCATAGTCAGTAAGAAGAGTCAGTCTTCGTGTCCTTGAGTCGGCATTGTGCCTTTTGTATTTAATTCCGATGCAATCTCTGTGTTTCATCGTCAATAAGAAGGTCCAAGGGATAGAGTAAACCTGAAGTCAAGCAATGGAATCTATAACTAGAGTCACAGGAATGGTTCAAAACATAGACAGTAAGAAGAGTCAGTCTTCTTGTACTTAAGTAGACATTGTGCCTTTTCTATTTAATTCCGGTGCAATTTCTGTGTTTCATCGTCAATAAGAAGGTCAGAGGGATACAGTATACCTGAAGTGAGGCATCGGAATCTATTATTAGTGTCACAGGAATGTTTCAAAACATAGTCAGTACGAAGAGTCAGTCTTCTTGTCCTTAAGTCGGCATTGTGCCTTTTGTATTTAATTCCGATGCAATTTCTGTAATTCATCGTCATTGAGAAGGTCCAAGGGATACAGTAAACCTGGAGTGCAGCATCGCAATGTATAACTAGTGCCACAGGAATGGTTCAAAATATAGACAGTAAGAAGATACAGTCTTCTTGTACTTAAGTCGGCATTGTGCCTTTTGTATTTAATTCCAGTGCAATTTCTGTGTTTCATCGTCAATAGAAAGGTCAGAGGGTTATAGTAGACCTGAAGTGAAGCATCGGAATCTATAACTAGTGTCACAGGAATGGTTCAAAACATAGTCAGTAAGAAGAGTCAGCCTTCTTGTCCTTAAGTCGGCCTTATGCTTCTTGTATTTAATTCCGATGCAATTTCTGTGTTTTATCGTCAATAAGAAGGTCCAAGGGATACAGTAAACCTGGAGTGAAGCATCGGAATCTATAACTAGTGTCACAGGAATGGTTCAAATCATAGACAGTACTTAAGTCGGCATTGTGCCATTTGTATTTAATTCCGATGCAATTTCTGTGTTTCATCGTCAATAAGAAGGTCAGAGGGATACAGTAAACCTGAAGTGTAGCATCGGAATCTACAACTAGTGTCACAGGAATGGTTCAAATCATAGTCAGCAAGAAGAGTAAGTCTTCTTGTACTTAAGTCGACATTGTGCCCTTTGTATTTAATTCCGATGCAATTTCTGTGTTTCATCGTCAATAAGAAGGTTCAAGGGATACAGTAAAACTGACGTCATGCATCGGAATCTATAACTAGTGACACAGGAATGGATAAAAGCATAGACAGTAGGAAGAGTCAGTCCTCTTGTACTTAAGTCGGCATTGTGCCTTTTCTATTTAATTCCGATGCAATTTCTGTGTTTCATCGCCAATAAGAAGGTCAGAGGTATGGAGTAAACCTAAAGTGAAGCATCGGAATCTATAACTAGTGTCACAGGAACGGTTCAAAACATAGTCAGTAAGAAGAGTCAGTCTTCTTGTCCTTAAGTCGGCCTTATGCTTCTTGTATTTCATTCCGATGCAATTTCTGTGTTTTATCGTCAATAAGAAGGTCCAAGGGATACAGTAAACCTGGAGTGAAGCATCGGAATCTATAACTAGTGTCACATGAATGGTTCAAAGCATAGACAGTACTCAAGTCGGCATTGTGCCATTTGTATTTAATTCCGATGCAATTTCTGTGTTTCATCGTCAATAAGAAGGTCAGAGGGATACAGTAAACCTGAAGTGTAGCA
The DNA here is from genome assembly GCF_021461385.2 of Schistocerca piceifrons. Classification (NCBI taxonomy): domain Eukaryota; kingdom Metazoa; phylum Arthropoda; class Insecta; order Orthoptera; family Acrididae; genus Schistocerca; species Schistocerca piceifrons. The sequence goes on from NW_025727941.1 coordinate 146,991, forward strand.
TCGGAATCTACAACTAGTGTCACAGGAATGGTTCAAATCATAGTCAGCAAGAAGAGTAAGTGTTCTAGTACTTAAGTCGCCATTGTGCCCTTTGTATTTAATTCCGATGCAATTTCTGTGTTTCATCGTCAATAAGAAGGTTCAAGGGATACAGTAAAACTGACGTCATGCATCGGAATCTATAACTAGTGACACAGGAATGGATAAAAGCATAGACAGTAGGAAGAGTCAGTCCTCTTGTACTTAAGTCGGCATTGTGCCTTTTCTATTTAATTCCGATGCAATTTCTGTGTTTCATCGTCAATAAGAAGGTCAGAGGTATAGAGTAAACCTAAAGTGAAGCATCGGAATCTATAACTAGTGTCACAAGAATGGTTCAAAACATAGTCAGTAAGAAGAGTCAGTCTTCTTGTACTTAAGTCTGCATTGTGCCTTTTGTATTTAATTCCGATGCAATTTCTGTGTTTCATCGTCAATAAGAAGGACAGAGGGACACAGTAAAACTGAAGTGAAGCATCGGAATCTATAACTAGTGTCACAGGAAATGTTCAAACATAGTCAGTAAGAAGAGTCAGTCTTTTTCTACTTAAGTCGGCATTGTGCCCTTTGTATTTAATTCCGATGCAATTTCTGAGTTTCATCGTCAATAAGAAGGTCCAAGGGATACAGTAAACCTGAAGTGAAGCATCGAAACCTATAACTATAATCACAGGATTGGTTCAGAACATAGACAGTAAGAAGAGTCAGTCTTCTTGTCCTTAAGTCGGCATTGTGCCCTTTGTATTTAATTCCGATGGAACTTCTCTGTGTCATCGTCAATACGAAGGTCCAAGGGATACAGTAAACCTGAAGTGAAGCATCGGATTCTATAGCTAGTGTCACAGGAATGGTTCAAAACATAGACAGTAAGAAGAGTCAGTCTCTAGTACTTATGTCGGCATAGTGCCTTTTGTATTTAATTCCGATTCAATTTCTTTGTTTCATCGTCAATAAGAAGGTCAGAGGGATATAGTAAACCTGAAGTGAAGCATCGGAATCTATAACTAGTGTCACGGGAATGGTTGAAACATAGTCAGTAAGAAGTGTCAGTCTTTTTTTACTTAAGTCGGCGTTGTGCCTTTTGTATTTAATTCCAATGCAATTTCTGAGTTTCATCGTCAATAAGAAGGTCCAAGGGATACAGCAAAGCTGAAGAGAAGCATCGGAATCTATAACTAGTGTCACAGGATTTGTTCTAAACATAGTCAGTAAGGAGAGTGAGTCTTCTTGTCCTTAAGTCGGCATTGTGCCTTTTGTATTTAATTCCGATGGAATTTCAGTGTTTCATCGTCAATAAGAAGGTCAGAGGGATACAGTAAACCTGAAGTGAAGCATCGGAATCTATAACTAGTGTCACAGGAATGGTTCAATTCATAGTCAGTAACAAGAGTCAGTCTTTTTGTTCTTAAGTCGGCATTGTGCCTTTTGTATTTAATTCCGATGCAATTTCTGTGTTTCATCGTCAATAAGAAGGTCCAAGGGATAGAGTAAACCTGAAGTGAAGCATCGGATTCTATAACTAGTGTCACAGGAATTGTTCAAAGCATAGACAGTAAGAATAGTCAGTCTCTAGTACTTAAGTCGGCATTGTGCCTTTTGTATTTAATTCCGATGCAATATCTGTGTTTCTTCGACAATAAGAAGTGCCAAGGGATACAGTATAACTGAAGTCAAGCATCGGAATCTATAACTAGTGTCGCAGGAATGGTTCAAAACATCTACTGTAAGAAGAGTCAGTGTACTTGTACTTAAGTCTACATTGTGCCTTTTCTACTTAATTCCGATGCAAATTCTGTGTTTCATCGTCAATAAGAAGGTCAGAGGGATACAGTAAACCTGAAGTGAAGCATCGGGATCTATAACTAGTGTCACAGGAATGGTTCAAAACATAGTCGGTCAGAAGAGTCAGTCTTCTTGTACTTAAGTCGGCAGAGTGCTTTTTGTATTTAATTCCGATGCAATTTCTGTGTTTCATCGTCAGTAAGAAGGTCAGAGGGATACAGTAAACCTGAAGTGAAGCATCGGAATCTATAACTAGTGTCACAGGAACGGTTCAAAGCCTAGACAGTAAGAAGAGTCAGTCTTCTTGTACTTAAGTCGGCATTGTTCCTTTTGTATTTAATTCCGGTGCAATTTGTGTGATTCATCGTCAATAAGAAGGTCCAATTAATACAGTAAACCTGAAGTGAAGCATCGGAATCTATAATTAGTGTCACAGGAGTGGTTCAAAACATAGACAGTAAGAAGAGTCAGTCTTCTTGTACTTAAGTCGGCATTGTGCCTTTTCTATTTCATTCCGATGCAATTTCTGTGTTTCACCGTCAATAAGAAGGTCCAAGGGATACAGTAAACCTGGAGTGACGCATCTGAATCTATAACTAGTGTCACAGGTATGGTTCATAACATAGACAGTACTTAAGTCGGCATTGTGCTTTTGTATTAAATTCCGATGCAATTTCTGTGTTTCATCGTCAATAAGAAGGTCCAAGGGATACAGGAAACCTGAAGTGAAGCATCGGAATCTATAACTAGTGTCAGAGGTATGGTTCACATCATAGTCACTAAGAAGAGTCAGTCTTCATGTACTTAAGTCGGCATTGTGATTTTTGTATTTAATTCCGATGCAATTTCTGTGTTTCATCGTCAATAAGAAGGTCCAAGGGCTACAGTAAAACTGAAGTGAAGCATCGGAATCTATAACTAGTGTCACAGGTATGGTTCAAAACATAGTCAGTAAGAAGAGTCAGTCTTTTTGCACTTAAGTCGGCAATGTGCCTTTTCTATTTAATTCCGATGCAATTTCTGTGTTTCATCGTCAATAAGAATGTCAAAGGGATACAGTAAACCTGAAGTGAAGCATCGGAATCCATAACTAGTGTCAATGGAATGGTTCAAAACATAGACAGTAAGAAGTGTCAGTCTTCAAGTACTTATGTCGGCATTATGCCTTTTGTATTTAATTCCGGTGCAATTTCTGTGTTTCATCGTCAATAGGAAGGTCAGAGGGACACAGTAAACCTGAAGTGAAGCATCGGAATCTATAACTAGTGTCAATGGAATGGTTCAAATCATAGACAATAAGAAGAGTCAGTCTTCTTGTACTTAAGTCGGCATTGTGCCTTTTGTATTTAATTCCGATGCAATTTCTGTGTATCATCGTCATTTAGAAGGTCCAAGGGATACAGTAAACCTGGAGTGAAGCATCGGAATCTATAACTAGTGTCACAGGAATGGTTCAAAACATAGACAAAAAGAATATACAGTCTTCTTGTACTTAAGTCGTCATTGTGCCTTTCGTATTCAATTCCGATGCAATTTCTGTGTTTCACCGTCAGTAAGAAGGTCAGAGGGATACACTAAACCTGAAGTGAAGCATCGGAATCTATATCTAGTGTCACACGAATGGTTCAAACATAGGCAGTAAGGAGAGTCAGTCTGCTTGTACTTAAGTCGGCATTGTGCCTTTTGTATTTAATTACGATGCTTTTCTGTGTTTCATCGTCAATAAGAAGGTCAGAGGGATACAGTAAACCTGAAGTGAAGCATCGCAATCTATAACTAGTGTCACAGGAATGGTTCAAAACATAGTCAGTAAGAAGAGTCAGTCTTCGTGTCCTTGAGTCGGCATTGTGCCTTTTGTATTTAATTCCGATGCAATCTCTGTGTTTCATCGTCAATAAGAAGGTCCAAGGGATAGAGTAAACCTGAAGTCAAGCATCGGAATCTATAACTAGAGTCAGAGGAATGGTTCAAAACATAGACAGTAAGAAGAGTCAGTCTTCTTGTACTTAAGTAGACATTGTGCCTTTTCTATTTAATTCCGGTGCAATTTCTGTGTTTCATCGTCAATAAGAAGGTCAGAGGGATACAGTATACCTGAAGTGAGGCATCGGAATCTATTCCTAGTGTCACAGCAATGTTTCAAAACATAGTCAGCAAGAAGAGTCAGTCTTTTTTTACTTAAGTCGGCAATGTGCATTTTGTATTTAATTCTGATGTAATTTCTGTGTTTCGTCGTCAATATGAAGGTGCAAATGATACAGTAAACCTGAAGTGAGGCATCGGAATCTATAACTAGTGCCACAGGAATGGTTCAAAACATAGTCAGTAAGAAGAGCCAGACTTCATGTACTTAAGTCGGCATTGTGCCTTTTGTATTTAAATCCAGTGCAATTTCTGTGTTTCATCGTCAATAAGAAGGTCAGAGGGATACAGTAAACCTGAAGTGAGGCATCGGAATCTATAACTAGTGTCACAGGAATGGTTCAAAACATAGTCAGTAAGAAGAGTCAGTCTTCTTGTCCTTAAGTCGGCATTGTGCCTTTTGTATTTAATTCCGATGCAATTTCTGTGTTTCATCGTCATTGAGAAGGTCCAAGGGATACAGTAAACCTGGAGTGCAGCATCGCAATGTATAACTAGTGCCACAGGAATGGTTCAAAATATAGACAGTAAGCAGATACAGTCTTCTTGTACTTAAGTCGGCATTGTGCCTTTTGTATTTAATTCCAGTGCAATTTCTGTGTTTCATCGTCAATAGGAAGGTCAGAGGGATATAGTAGACCTGAAGTGAAGCATCGGAATCTATAACTAGTGTCACAGGAATGTTTCAAAACATAGTCAGTAAGAAGAGTCAGTCTCTTGTCCTTAAGTCGGCCTTATGCTTCTTGTATTTAATTCCGATGCAATTTCTGTGTTTTATCGTCAATAAGAAAGTCCAAGGGTTACAGTAAACCTGGAGTGAAGCATCGGAATCTATAACTAGTGTCACAGGAATGGTTCAAAGCATAGACAGTACTTAAGTCGGCATTGTGCCCTTTGTATTTAATTCCGATGGAACTTCTGTGTGTCATCGTCAATACGAAGGTCCAAGGGATACAGTAAACCTGAAGTGAAGCATCGGAATCTATAGCTAGTGTCACAGGAATGGTTCAAAACATAGACAGTAAGAAGAGTCACTCTCTAGTACCTATGTCGGCATAGTGCTTTTCTATTTAATTCCGATGCAATTTCTGTGTTTCATCGTCAATAAGAAGGTCAGAGGTATAGAGTAAACCTAAAGTGAAGCATCGGAATCTATAACTAGTGTCACAGGAATGGTTCAAAACATAGTCAGTAAGAAGCGTCAGACTTCTTGTACTTAAGTCTGCATTGCGCTTTTGTATTTAATTCCGATGCAATTTCTGCGTTTCATCGTCAATAAGAAGGACAGAGGGACACAGTACAACTGAAGTGAAGCATCGGAATCTATAACTAGTGTCACAGGAAATGTTCAAACATAGTCAGTAGAAGAGTCAGTCTTTTTCTACTTAAGTCGGCATTGTGCCCTTTGTATTTAATTCCGATGCAATTTCTGAGTTTCATCGTCAATAAGAAGGTCCAAGGGATACAGTAAACCTGAAGTGAAGCATCGAAACCTATAACTATAGTCACAGGATTGGTTCAAAACATATGCAGTAAGAAGAGTCACTCTTCTTGTCCTTAAGTCGGCATTGTGCCCTTTGTATTTAATTCCGATGGAACTTCTCTGTGTCATCGTCAATACGAAGGTCCAAGGGATACAGTAAACCTGAAGTGAAGCATCGGAATCTATAGCTAGTGTCACAGGAATGGTTCAAACATAGTCAGTAAGAAGTGTCAGTCTTTTTTTACTTAAGTCGGCGTTGTGCCTTTTGTATTTAATTCCAAGGCAATTTCTGAGTTTCATCGTCAATAAGAAGGTCCAAGGGATACAGCAAAGCTGAAGTGAAGCATCGGAATCTATAACTAGTGTCACAGGATTTGTTCTAAACATAGTCAGTAAGGAGAGTCAGTCTTCTTGTCCTTAAGTCGGCATTGTGCCTTTTGTATTTAATTCCGATGCAATTTCTGTGTTTCATCGTCAATAAGAAGCTCCAAGGGATACAGTAAACCTGAAGTGAAGCATCGGAATCAATAACTAGTGTCACAGGAATGGTTCAAAAACATAGTCAGTAAGAAGAGCCAGTCTTCATGTACTTAAGTCGGCATTATGCCTTTTGTATTTAAATGCAGTGCAATTTCTGTGTTTCATCGTCAATAAGAAGGTCAGAGGGATACAGTAAACCTGAAGTGAGGCATCGGAATCTATAACTAGTGTCACAGGAATGGTTCAAAACATAGTCAGTAAGAAGAGTCAGTCTTCTTGTCCTTAAGTCGGCATTGTGCCTTTTGTATTTAATTCCGATGCAATTTCTGTGTTTCATCGTCATTGAGAAGGTCCAAGGGATACAGTAAACCTGGAGTGCAGCATCGCAATGTATAACTAGTGCCACAGGAATGGTTCAAAATATAGACAGTAAGAAGATACAGTCTTCTTGTACTTAAGTCGGCATTGTGCCTTTTGTATTTAATTCCAGTGCAATTTCTGTGTTTCATCGTCAATAGGAAGGTCAGAGGGATATAGTAGACCTGAAGTGAAGCATCGGAATCTGTAACTAGTGTCACAGGAATGGTTCAAAACATAGTCAGTAAGAAGAGTCAGTCTTCTTGTCCTTAAGTCGGCCTTATGCTTCTTGTATTTAATTCCGATGCAGTTTCTGTGTTTTATCGTCAACAAGAAGGTCCAAGGGATACAGTGAACCTGGAGTGAAGCATCGGAATCTATAACTAGTGTCACAGGAATGGTTCAAAGCATAGACAGTACTTAAGTCGGTATTGTGCCATTTGTATTTAATTCCGATGCAATTTCTGTGTTTCATCGTCAATAAGAAGGTCAGAGGGATACAGTAAACCTGAAGTGTAGCATCGGAATCTACAACTAGTGTCACAGGAATGGTTCAAATCATAGTCAGCAAGAAGAGTAAGTCTTTTGTACTTAAGTCGGCATTGTGCCCATTGTATTTCATTCCGATGCAATTTCTGTGTTTCATCGTCAATAAGAAGGTTCAAGGGATACAGTAAAACTGACGTCATGCATCGGAATCTATAACTAGTGACACAGGAATGCATAAAAGCATAAACAGTAGGAAGAGTCAGTCCTCTTGTACTTAAGTCGGCATTGTGCCTTTTCTATTTAATTCCGATGCAATTTCTGTGTTTCATCGTCAATAAGAAGGTCAGAGGTATAGAGTAAACCTAAAGTGAAGCATCGGAATCTATAACTAGTGTCACAGGAATGGTTCAAAACATAGTCAGTAAGAAGAGTCAGTCTCTAGTACTTATGTCGGCATAGTGCCTTTTGTATTTAATTCCGATTCAATTTCTGTGTTTCATCGTCAATAAGAAGGTCAGAGGGATATAGTAAACCTGAAGTGAAGCATCGGAATCTATAACTAGTGTCACAGGAATGGTTCAAACATAGTCAGTAAGAAGTGTCAGTCTTTTTTTACTTAAGTCGGCGTTGTGCCTTTTGAATTTAATTCCAATGCAATTTCTGAGTTTCATCGTCAATAAGAAGGTCCAAGGGATACAGCAAAGCTGAAGTGAAGCATCGGAATCTATAACTAGTGTCACAGGATTTGTTCTAAACATAGTCAGTAAGGAGAGTCAGTCTTCTTGTCCTTAAGTCGGCATTGTGCCTTTTGTATTTAATTCCGATGGAATTTCTGTGTTTCATCGTCAATAAGAAGGTCAGAGGGATACAGTAAACCTGAAGTGAAGCATCGGAATCTATAACTAGTGTCACAGGAATGGTTCAATTCATAGTCAGTAAGAAGAGTCAGTCTTTTTGTACTTAAGTCGGCATTGTGCCTTTTGTATTTAATTCCGATGCAATTTCTGTGTTTCATCGTCAATAAGAAGGTCCAAGGGATAGAGTAAACCTGGAGTGAAGCATCGGATTCTATAACTAGTGTCACAGGAATGGTTCAAAGCATAGACAGTAAGAAGAGTCAATCTCTAGTACTTAAGTCGGCATTGTGCCTTTTGTATTTAATTCCGATGCAATTTCTGTGTTTCATCGACAATAAGAAGTGCCAAGGGATACAGTATAACTGAAGTCAAGCATCGGAAACTATAACTAGTGTCGCAGGAATGGTTCAAAACATCTACTGTAAGAAGAGTCAGTGTACTTGTACTTAAGTCTACATTGTGCCTTTTCTATTTAATTCCGATGCAGTTTCTGTGTTTCATCGTGAATAAGAAGGTCAGAGGGATACAGTATACCTGAAGTGAGGCATCGGAATCTATAACTAGTGTCACAGGAATGGTTCAAAACATAGTCAGTAAGAAGAGTGAGTCTTCTTGTACTTAAGTCGGCAATGTGCATTTTGTATTTAATTCTGATGTAATTTCTGTGTTTCGTCGTCAATATGAAGGTGCAAATGATACAGTAAACCTGAAGTGAAGCATCGGAATCTATAACTAGTGCCACAGGAATGGTTCAAAACATAGTCAGTAAGAAGAGTCAGTCTTCTTGTCCTTAAGTCGGCATTGTGCCTTTTGTATTTAATTCCGATGCAATTTCTGTGTTTCATCGTCATTGAGAAGGTCCAAGGGATACAGTAAACCTGGAGTGCAGCATCGGAATGTATAACTAGTGCCACAGGAATGGTTCAAAATATAGACAGTAAGAAGATACAGTCTTCTTGTACTTAAGTCGGCATTGTGCCTTTTGTATTAATTCCAGTGCAATTTCTGTGTTTCATCGTCAATAGGAAGGTCAGAGGGATATAGTAGACCTGAAGTGAAGCATCGGAATCTATAACTAGTGTCACAGGAATGGTTCAAAACATAGTCAGTAAGAAGAGTCAGTCTTCTTGTCCTTAAGTCGGCCTTATGCTTCTTGTATTTAATTCCGATGCAATTTCTGTGTTTTATCGTCAATAAGAAGGTCCAAGGGATACAGTAAACCTGGAGTGAAGCATCGGAATCTATAACTAGTGTCACAGGAATGGTTCAAAGCATAGACAGTACTCAAGTCGGCATTGTGCCATTTGTATTTAATTCCGATGCAATTTCTGTGTTTCATCGTCAATAAGAAGGTCAGAGGGATACAGTAAACCTGAAGTGTAGCATCGGAATCTACAACTAGTGTCACAGGAATGGTTCAAATCATTGTCAGCAAGAAGAGTAAGTGTTCTTGTACTTAAGTCGGCATTGTGCCCTTTGTATTTAACTCCGATGCAATCTCTGTGTTTCATCGTCAATAAGAAGGTTCAAGGGATACAGTAAAACTGACGTCACGCATCGGAATCTATAACTAGTGACACAGGAATGGATAAAAGCATAGACAGTAGGAAGAGTCAGTCCTCTTGTACTTAAGTCGGCATTGTGCCTTTTCTATTTAATTCCGATGCAATTTCTGTGTTTCATCGTCAATAAGAAGGTCAGAGGTATAGAGTAAACCTAAAGTGAAGCATCGGAATCTATAACTAGTGTCACAGGAATGGTTCAAAACATAGTCAGTAAGAAGAGTCAGTCTTCTTGTACTTAAGTCTGCATTGTGCCTTTTGTATTTAATTCCGATGCAATTTCTGTGTTTCATCGTCAATAAGAAGGACAGAGGGACACAGTAAAACTGAAGTGAAGCATCGGAATCTATAACTAGTGTCACAGGAAATGTTCAAACATAGTCAGTAAGAAGAGTCAGTCTTTTTCTACTTAAGTCGGCATTGTGCCCTTTGTATTTAATTCCGTTGCAATTTCTGAGTTTCATCGTCAATAAGAAGGTCCAAGGGATACAGTAAACCTGAAGTGAAGCATCGAAACCTATAACTATAGTCACAGGATTGGTTCAAAACATAGACAGTAAGAAGAGTCAGTCTTCTTGACCTTAAGTCGGCATTGTGCCCTTTGTATTTAATTCCGATGGAACTTCTGTGTGTCATCGTCAATACGAAGGTCCACGGGATACAGTAAACCTGAAGTGAAGCATCGGAATCTATAGCTAGTGTCACAGGAATGGTTCAAAACATAGACAGTAAGAAGAGTCAGTCTCTAGTACTTATGTCGGCATAGTGCCTTTTGTATTTAATTCCGATTCAATTTCTGTGTTTCATCGTCAATAAGAAGGTCAGAGGGATATAGTAAACCTGAAGTGAAGCATCGGAATCTATAACTAGTGTCACACGAATGGTTCAAACATAGTCAGTAAGAAGTGTCAGTCTTTTTTTACTTAAGTCGGCATTGTGCCTTTTGTATTTAATTCCAATGCAATTTCTGAGTTTCATCGTCAATAAGAAGGTCCAAGGGATACAGCAAAGCTGAAGTGAAGCATCGGAATCTCAAACTAGTGTCACAGGATTTGTTCTGAACATAGTCAGTAAGGAGAGTCAGTCTTCTTGTCCTTAAGTCGGCATTGTGCCTTTTGTATTTAATTCCGATGGAATTTCTGTGTTTCATCGTCAATAAGAAGGTCAGAGGGATACAGTAAACCTGAAGTGAAGCATCGGAATCTATAACTAGTGTCACAGGAATGGTTCAATTCATAGTCAGTAAGAAGAGTCAGTCTTTTTGTACTTAAGTCGGCATTGTGCCTTTTGTATTTAATTCCGATGCAATTTCTGTGTTTCATCGACAATAAGAAGTGCCAAGGGATACAGTATAACTGAAGTCAAGCATCGGAATCTATTACTAGTGTCGCAGGAATGGTTCAAATCATCTACTGTAAGAAGAGTCAGTGTACTTGTACTTAAGTCTACATTGTGCCTTTTCTATTTAATTCCGATGCAAATTCTGTGTTTCATCGTCAATAAGACGGTCAGAGGGATACAGTAAACCTGAAGTGAAGCATCCGAATCTATAACTAGTGTCACAGGAATGGTTCAAACATAGTCAGTAAGAAGTGTCAGTCTTTTTTTACTTAAGTCGGCGTTGTGCCTTTTGAATTTCATTCCAATGCAATTTCTGAGTTTCATCGTCAATAAGAAGGTCCAAGGGATACAGCAAAGCTGAAGTGAAGCATCGGAATCTATAACTAGTGTCACAGGATTTGTTCTAAACATAGTCAGTAAGGAGAGTCAGTCTTCTTGTCCTTAAGTCGGCATTGTGCCTTTTGTATTTAATTCCGATGGAATTTCTGTGTTTCATCGTCAATAAGAAGGTCAGAGGGATACAGTAAACCTGAAGTGAAGCATCGGAATCTATAACTAGTGTCACAGGAATGGTTCAATTCATAGTCAGTAAGAAGAGTCAGTCTTTTTGTACTTAAGTCGGCATTGTGCCTTTTGTATTTAATTCCGATGCAATTTCTGTGTTTCATCGTCAATAAGAAGGTCCAAGGGATAGAGTAAACCTGGAGTGAAGCATCGGATTCTATAACTAGTGTCACAGGAATGGTTCAAAGCATAGACAGTAAGAAGAGTCAATCTCTAGTACTTAAGTCGGCATTGTGCCTTTTGTATTTAATTCCGATGCAATTTCTGTGTTTCATCGACAATAAGAGGTGCCAAGGGATACAGTATAACTGAAGTCAAGCATCGGAATCTATAACTAGTGTCGCAGGAACGGTTCAAAACATCTACTGTAAGAAGAGTCAGTGTACTTGTACTTAAGTCTACATTGTGCCTTTTCTATTTAATTCCGATGCAGTTTCTGTGTTTCATCGTGAATAAGAAGGTCAGAGGGATACAGTATACCTGAAGTGAGGCATCGGAATCTATAACTAGTGTCACAGGAATGGTTCAAAACATAGTCAGTAAGAAGAGTGAGTCTTCTTGTACTTAAGTCGGCAATGTGCATTTTGTATTTAATTCTGATGTAATTTCTGTGTTTCGTCGTCAATATGAAGGTGCAAATGATACAGTAAACCTGAAGTGAAGCATCGGAATCTATAACTAGTGCCACAGGAATGGTTCAAAACATAGTCAGTAAGAAGAGCCAGTCTTCATGTACTTAAGTCGGCATTGTGCCTTTTGTATTTAAATCCAGTGCAATTTCTGTGTTTCATCGTCAATAAGAAGGTCAGAGGGATACAGTAAACCTGAAGTGAGGCATCGGAATCTATAACTAGTGTCACAGGAATGGTTCAAATCATAGTCAGTAAGAAGAGTCAGTCTTCTTGTCCTTAAGTCGGCATTGTGCCTTTTGTATTTAATTCCGATGCAATTTCTGTGTTTCATCGTCATTGAGAAGGTCCAAGGGATACAGTAAACCTGGAGTGCAGGATCGGAATGTATAACTAGTGCCACAGGAATGGTTCAAAATATAGACAGTAAGAAGATACAGTCTTCTAGTACTTAAGTCGGCATTGTGCCTTTTGTATTAATTCCAGTGCAATTTCTGTGTTTCATCGTCAATAGGAAGGTCAAAGGGATATAGTAGACCTGAAGTGAAGCATATGAATCTATAACTAGTGTCACAGGAATGGTTCAAAACATAGTCAGTAAGAAGAGTCAGTCTTCTTGTACTTAAGTCGGCAATGTGCATTTTGTATTTAATTCTGATGTAATTTCTGTGTTTCGTCGTCAATATGAAGGTGCAAATGATACAGTAAACCTGAAGTGAAGCATCGGAATCTATAACTAGTGCCACAGGAATGGTTCAAAACATAGTCAGTAAGAAGAGCCAGTCTTCATGTACTTAAGTCGGCATTGTGCCTTTTGTATTTAAATCCAGTGCAATTTCTGTGTTTCATCGTCAATAAGAAGGTCAGAGGGATACAGTAAACCTGAAGTGAGGCATCGGAATCTATAACTAGTGTCACAGGAATGGTTCAAATCATAGTCAGTAAGAAGAGTCAGTCTTCTTGTCCTTAAGTCGGCATTGTGCCTTTTGTATTTAATTCCGATGCAATTTCTGTGTTTCATCGTCATTGAGAAGGTCCAAGGGATACAGTAAACCTGGAGTGCAGGATCGGAATGTATAACTAGTGCCACAGGAATGGTTCAAAATATAGACAGTAAGAAGATACAGTCTTCTTGTACTTAAGTCGGCATTGTGCCTTTTGTATTAATTCCAGTGCAATTTCTGTGTTTCATCGTCAATAGGAAGGTCAAAGGGATATAGTAGACCTGAAGTGAAGCATATGAATCTATAACTAGTGTCACAGGAATGGTTCAAAACATAGTCAGTAAGAAGAGTCAGTCTTCTTGTCCTTAAGTCGCCCTTATGCTTCTTGTATTTAATATTCCGATGCAATTTCTGTGTTTTATCGTCAATAAGAAGGTCCAAGGGATACAGTAAACCTGGAGTGAAGCATCGGAATCTATAACTAGTGTCACAGGAATGGTTCAAAGCATAGACAGTACTCAAGTCGGCATTGTGCCATTTGTATTTAATTCCGATGCAATTTCTGTGTTTCATCGTCAATAAGAAGGTCAGAGGGATACAGTAAACCTGAAGTGTAGCATCGGAATCTACAACTAGTGTCTCAGGAATGGTTCAAATCATTGTCAGCAAGAAGAGTAAGTGTTCTTGTACTTAAGTCGGCATTGTGCCCTTTGTATTTAACTCCGATGCAATTTCTGTGTTTCATCGTCAATAAGAAGGTTCAAGGGATACAGTAAAACTGACGTCACGCATCGGAATCTATAACTAGTGACACAGGAATGGATAAAAGAATAGACAGTAGGAAGAGTCAGTCCTCTTGTACTTAAGTCGGCATTGTGCCTTTTCTATTTAATTCCGATGCAATTTCTGTGTTTCATCGTCAATAAGAAGGTCAGAGGTATAGAGTAAACCTAAAGTGAAGCATCGGAATCTATAACTAGTGTCACAGGAATGGTTCAAAACATAGTCAGTAAGAAGAGTCAGTCTTCTTGTACTTAAGTCTGCATTGTGCCTTTTGTATTTAATTCCGATGCAATTTCTGTGTTTCATCGTCAATAAGAAGGACAGAGGGACACAGTAAAACTGAAGTGAAGCATCGGAATCTATAACTAGTGTCACAGGAAATGTTCAAACATAGTCAGTAAGAAGAGTCAGTCTTTTTCTACTTAAGTCGGCATTGTGCCCTTTGTATTTAATTCCGATGCAATTTCTGAGTTTCATCGTCAATAAGAAGGTCCAAGGGATACAGTAAACCTGAAGTGAAGCATCGAAACCTATAACTGTAGTCACAGGATTGGTTCAAAACATAGACAGTAAGAAGAGTCAGTCTTCTTGACCTTAAGTCGGCATTGTCCCCTTTGTATTTAATTCCGATGGAACTTCTGTGTGTCATCGTCAATACGAAGGTCCACGGGATACAGTAAACCTGAAGTGAAGCATCGGAATCTATAGCTAGTGTCACAGGAATGGTTCAAAACATAGACAGTAAGAAGAGTCAGTCTCTAGTACTTATGTCGGCATAGTGCCTTTTGTATTTAATTCCGATTCAATTTCTGTGTTTCATCGTCAATAAGAAGGTCAGAGGGCTATAGTAAACCTGAAGTGAAGCATCGGAATCTATAACTAGTGTCACACGAATGGTTCAAACATAGTCAGTAAGAAGTGTCAGTCTTTTTTTACTTAAGTCGGCATTGTGCCTTTTGTATTTAATTCCAATGCAATTTCTGAGTTTCATCGTCAATAAGAAGGTCCAAGGGATACAGCAAAGCTGAAGTGAAGCATCGGAATCTCAAACTAGTGTCACAGGATTTGTTCTAAACATAGTCAGTAAGGAGAGTCAGTCTTCTTGTCCTTAAGTCGGCATTGTGCCTTTTGTATTTAATTCCGATGGAATTTCTGTGTTTCATCGTCAATAAGAAGGTCAGAGGGATACAGTAAACCTGAAGTGAAGCATCGGAATCTATAACTAGTGTCACAGGAATGGTTCAATTCATAGTCAGTAAGAAGAGTCAGTCTATTTGTACTTAAGTCGGCATTGTGCCTTTTGTATTTAATTCCGATGCAATTTCTGTGTTTCATCGTCAATAAGAAGGTCCAAGGGATAGAATAAGCCTGAAGTAAAGCATCGGATTCTATAACTAGTGACACAGGAATGGTTCAAAGCATAGACAGTAAGATTAGTCAGTCTCTAGTACTTAAGTCGGCATTGTGCCTTTTGTATTTAATTCCGATGCAATTTCTGTGTTTCATCGACAATAAGAAGTGCCAAGGGATACAGTATAACAGAAGTCAAGCATCGGAATCTATTACTAGTGTCGCAGGAATGGTTCAAATCATCTACTGTAAGAAGAGTCAGTGTACTTGTACTTAAGTCTACATTGTGCCTTTTCTATTTAATTCCGATGCAAATTCTGTGTTTCATCGTCAATAAGACGGTCAGAGGGATACAGTAAACCTGAAGTGAAGCATCCGAATCTATAACTAGTGACACAGGAATGGTTCAAAGCATAGTCGGTCAGAAGAGTCAGTCTTCTAGTACTTAAGTCGGCAGAGTGCTTTTTGTATTTAATTCCGATGCAATTTCTGTGTTTCATCGTCAATAGGAAGGTCCAAGGGATACAGTAAACCTGGAGTGAAGCATCGGAATCTATTACTAGTGGCAGTGGAATGGTTCAAAACATAGATAATAACATGAGTCAGTCTTCTTGAACGTAGGGCTTCATTGTGAATTTTGAATTTAATTCCAGTGCAATTTCTGTGTTTCATTGTCAATACGAAGGTCAGAGGGATACAGTAAACCTGAAGTGAAGCATCTGAATCTATAACTAGTGTCACAGGATTGGTTCTAAACATAGTCAGTAAGGAGAGTCAGTCTTCTTGTCCTAAAGTCGGCATTGTGCCTTTTGTATTCATTTCCGATGCAATTTCTGTGTTTCATCGTCAATCAGAAGGTCCAAGGGATACAGTAAACCTGGAGTGAAGCATCGGAATCCATAACTAGTGTCACAGGTATGGTGCAAAACATAGACAGTAAGAAGATACAGTCTTCATGTACTTTAGTCGGCATTGTGCCTTTTGTATTTAATTCCGTTGCAATTTCTGTGTTTCATCGTCAACACGATGGTCAGTGTGATGCAGTAAACCTGAAGTGAAGCTTCGGAATCTATAACTAGTTCACAGGAATGGTTCAAAACATAGTCAGTGAAAAGAGTCAGTCCTCTTGTCCTTAAGCAGGCATTGTGCCTTTTGTATTTAATTCCGATGCAATTTCTGTGTTTCATCGTGAATAAGAAGGTCCAAGGGATACAGTAAACCTGGAGTGAAGCATCGGAATCTATAACTAGTGTCAATGGAATGGTTCAAAACATAGTCAGTAAGAAGTGTCGGTCTTCATGTACTTAAGTCGGCATTGTGCATTTTGTACTTAATTCCGATGCAATTTCTGTGTTTAATCGTCAATAAGATGGTCCAAGGGATACAGTAAACATGAAGTGAAGCATCGGAATCTATAACTAGGGTCACAAGAATGGTTCAAATCATAGTCACTAAGAAGAGTCAGTCTTCATGTTCTTAAGTCGGCATTGTGATTTTTGTATTTAATTCCGATGCAATTTCTGTGTTTCATCGTCAATAAGAAGGTCCAAGGGAGACAGTAAAACTGAAGTGAAACATCGGAATCTATAACTAGTGTTACAGGTATGGTTCAAATCATAGTCAGTAAGAAGAGTCAGTCTTCTTGCACTTAAGTCGGCATTGTGCCTTTTCTATTTAATTCCGATGCAATTTCAGTGTTTCATCGTCAATAAGAAGGTCAAAGGGATACAGTAAACCTGAAGTGAAGCATCGGAATCAATAACTAGTGTCAATGGAATTGTTCAAAACATAGACAGTAAGAAGTGTCAGTCTTCAAGTACTTATGTCGGCATTGTGCCTTTCGTATTTAATTCCGGTGCAATTTCTGTGTTTCATCGTCAACAGGAAGGTCGGAGGGATACAGTAAACCTGAAGTGAAGCATCGGAAACTATAACTAGTGTCAATGGAATGGTTCAAATCATAGACAGTAAGAAGAGTCAGTCTTCTTGTACTTAAGTCGGCATTGTGCCTTTTGTATTTAATTCCGATGCAATTTCTGTGTATCATCGTCATTGAGAAGGTCCAAGGGATACAGTAAACCTGGAGTGAAGCACCGGAATCTATAACTAGTGTCACAGGAAATGTTCAAAACATAGACAAAAAGAAGATACAGTCTTCTTGTACTTAAGTCGGCATTGTGCCTTTTGTATTTAATTCCGATGCAATTTCTGTGTTTCATCGTCAATAAGAAGGTCCAAGGGATACAGTAAACCTGAAGTCAAGCATCGGAATCTATAACTAGAGTCACAGGAATGGTTCAAAACATAGACAGTAAGAAGAGTCAGTCTTCTTGTACTTAAGTCGACATTGTGCCTTTTCTATTTAATTCCGGTGCAATTTCTGTGTTTCATCGTCAATAAGAAGGTCAGAGGGATACAGTATACCTGAAGTGTGGCATCGGAATCTGTTCCTAGTGTCACAGGAATGTTTCAAATCATAGTCAGTAAGAAGAGTCAGTCTTTTTTTACTTAAGTCGGCAATGTGCATTTTGTATTTAATTCTGATGTAATTTCTGTGTTTCGTCGTCAATATGAAGGTGCAAATGATACAGTAAACCTGAAGTGAAGCATCGGAATCTATAACTAGTGCCACAGGAATGGTTCAAAACATAGTCAGTAAGAAGAGCCAGTCTTCATGTACTTAAGTCGGCATTGTGCCTTTTTTATTTAAATCCAGTGCAATTTCTGTGTTTCATCGTCAATAAGAAGGTCAGAGGCATACAGTAAACCTGAAGTGAGGCATCGGAATCTATAACTAGCGTCACAGGAATGGTTCGAAACATAGACAGTAAGAAGATACAGTCTTCTTGTACTTAAGTCGGCATTGTGCCTTTTGTATTTAATTCCGATGTAACTTCTGTGTTTCATCGTCAATAAGAAGGTCCAAATGATACAGTAAACGTGAAGTGAAGCATCGGAATCGCAAACTAGTGTCACAGGAATGGTTCAAAACATAGACTGTAAGAAGAGTCAGTCTTCTTGTACTTAAGTCGGCATTGTGCCTTTTCTATTTAAAGCCGATGCAATTTCTGAGTTTCATCGTCAATAAGAAGGTCCAAGCGATACAGAAAACCTGGAGTGAAGCATCGGAATCTATAACTAGTGTCAGTGGAATGGTTCAAAACATAGACAGTAAGAAGAGTCAGTCTTCTTGTCCTTAAGTCGGCATTGTGCCATTTGTATTTAATTCCGATGCAATTTCTGTATTTCATCGTCAGTAAGAAGGTCAGAGGGATACAGTAAACCTGAAGTGTAGCATCGGAATCTACAACTAGTGTCACAGGAATGGTTCAAATCATAGTCAGCAAGAAGAGTAAGTCTTCTTGTACTTAAATCGGCATTGTGCCTCATCTATTTAATTCCGAAGCAATTTCTGTGTTACATCGTCAATAAGAAGGTCAGAGGGATACAGTAAACCTGAAGTGAAGGATCGGAATCTATAACTAGTGTCACAGAAATGGTTCAAAATATTGTCAGTAAGAAAAGTCAGTCTCCTGTACTTAAGTCGGCATTGTGCCATTTGTATTTAATTCCGATGCAATTTCTGTGTTTCATCGTCAATAAGAAGGTCCAAGGGATACAGTAAAACTGACGTCATGCATCGGAATCTATAACTACTGACACAGGAATGGATAAAACATAGACAGTAGGAAGAGTCACTCCTCTTGTACTTATGTCGGCATTGTGCCTTTTCTATTTAATTCCGATGCAATTTCTGTGTTTCATCGTCAATAAGAAGGTCCAAGGGATACAGTAAACCTGAAGTGAAGCATCGAAATCTATAACTATAGTCACAGGATTGGTTCAAAACATAGACAGTAAGAAGAGTCAGTCTTCTTGTCCTTAAGTCGGCATTGTGCCCTTTGTATTTTATTCCGACGCAATTTCTGTGTTTCATCGTCAATACGAAGGTCCAAGGGATACAGTAAACCTGAAGTGAAGCATCGGAATCTATAAATAGTCTCACAGGAATGGTTCAAAGCATAGACAGTAAGAAGAGTCAGTCACTAGTACTTATGTCGGCATTGTGCCTTTTGTATTTAATTCCAATGCAATTTCTGAGCTTCATCGTTAATAAGAATGTCCAAGGGATACAGTAAAGCTGAAGTGAAGCATCGGAATCTATAACTAGTGTTACAGGTTTCGTGCAAAACATAGACAGTAAGAAGAGTCAGACTTCGTGTACTTAAGCCGGCATTGTGCATTTTGTATTTAATTCCGATGCAATTTCTGTGTTTCATCGTCAATTAGAAGGTCCAAGGGATACAGTAAACCGGAAGTGAAGCATCGGAATCTATAATTAGTGTCACAGGAATGGTTTAAAACATAGACAGAAAGAGGAGTCAGTCTCTTGTACTTAAGTAGGCATTGTGCCTTTTGTATTTAATTCCGATGCAATATCTGTGTTTCATCGTCAATAGGAAGGTCCAAGGGATACAGTAAAACTGAAGTCAAGCAACGGAATCTATAACTAGTGTCGCAGGAATGGTTCAAAACAAAGACAGTAAGAAGAGTCAGTGTTCTTGTACTTAAGTCGGCTTTGTGCTTTTACTATTTAATTGCGATGCTATTTCTGTGTTTCATCGTCAATAAGAAGGTCCAAGGGATACAGTAAACCTGGAGTGAAGCATCGGAATCTATAACTAGTGTCAATGGAATGGTTCTAACCATAGACAGTAAGAAGAGTCAGTCTTCTTGTACTTAAGTCGGCATTGTGCCTTTTGTATTTAATTCCGATGCAATTTCTGTGTTTCAACGTCAATAAGAAGGTCCAAGGGATACAGTAACCTAACGTAAAGCATCGGAATATATAACTAGTGTCACAGGAATGGTTCAAAACATAGTCTGTAAGAAGAGGCAGTTTTCTTGTCCTTAAGTCGGCATTGTGCATTTTGTATTTAATTCCGATGCAATTTCTTTGTTTCATCGTCATTAAGAAGGTCCAAGGGATACAGTAAACCTGGAGTGAAGCATCGGAATCTATAACTAGTGTCAAAGGAATGGTTCAAAACATAGACAGTAAGAAGAGTCAGTCTTCTTGGACTTAAGTCTGCATTGTGCCTTTTGTATTTATTTCTGGTGCTATTTCCGTGTTTCATCGTCTATACGAAGGTCAGAGGGATACTGTAAACCTGAAGTGAAGCTTCGGAATCTACAACTAGTGTTACAGGAATGGTTCAAAACATAGTCAGTAAGATGAGTCAGTCTTCATGTACTGAAGTCGGCATTCTGCCTTTTGTATTTAATTCCGATCCCATTTGTGTGTTTCATCGTCAATAAGAAGATCCAATAGATACAGTAAACCTGAAGTGAAACATCGGAATCTATAAGTAGTGTCACAGGAATCGTTCAAAACATAGTCAGTAAGAAGAGTCAGTCTTCTTGTCCTTAAGTCGGCCTTATGCCTTTTGTATTCTATTCCGATGCAATTTCTGTGTTTTATCGTCAATAAGAAGGTCCAAGGGATACAGTAAACCTGGAGTGAAGCATCGGAATCTATAACTAGTGTCACAGGAATCGTTCAAAACATAGACAGTACTTAAGTCGGCATTGTGCCTTTTGTATTTAATTCCGATGCAATTTCTGTGTTTCATCGTCGATAAGAAGGTCCAAGGGATAAAGTAAAACTGACGTCATGCATCGGAATCTATAACTAGTGTCACAGGAATGGATCAAAACATAGACAGTAGGAAGAGTCAGCCCTCTTGTACTTAAGTCAGCATTGTGAGTTTTCTATTTAATTCCGATGCAATTTCTGTGTTTCATCGTCAATAAGAAGGTCAGAGGAGATACAGTAAACCTGAAGTGAAGCATCGGAATCTATACCTAGTGTCCCAGGAATGGTTCAAAACATAGTCAGTAAGAAGAGTCAGTCTTCTTGTACTTAAGTCTGCATTGTGCCTTTTGTATTTAATTCCTATGCAATTTCTGTGTTTCATCGTCAATAAGAAGGTCTGAGGGATACAGTAAACCTGAAGTGAAGCATAGGAATCTATAACTAGTTTCACAGGAATGGTTCAAACATAGTCAGTAAGAGGAGTCAGTGTTTTTCTGCTTAAGTCGGCATTGTGCTTTTTGTATTTAATTCCGATGCAATTTCTGAGTTTCATCGTCAATAAGAAGGCCCAAGGGATACAGTAAACCTGAAGTGAAGCATCGGAATCTATAACTATTGTCAATGGAATGGTTCTAAACATAGAAAGTAAGAAGAATCAGTCTTCTTGTACTTAAGTCGGCATTGTGCCTTTTGTATTTAATTCCGGTGCAATTTCAGTGTGTCATCGTCAATACGAAGGGCAGAGGGATACAGAAAACCTGAAGTGAAGCATCGGAATCTATAACTAGTGTCACAGGATTGGTTCAAAACATAGTCAGTAAGAAGAGTCAGTCTTCTTGTCCATATGTCGGCATTGTGCCTTTCGTATTTAATTCTGATGCAATTTCTGTATTTCATCGTCAATTAGAAGGTCCGAGGATACAGTAAATTTGAAGTGAAGCATCGGAATCTGTAACTCGTGCACATGAATGGTTCAAAACGTAGACAGTAAGAGAGTCCGACTTCTTGTACTTAGGTCGGAATTGTGCCTTTTGTATTTAATGCCGATGCAATTTCTGTGTTTCAACGTCAATAAGAAGGTCCAAGGGATACAGAAACCTAAAGTAAAGCATCGGAATATATAACTAGTGTCACTGTAATGGTTCAAAATATAGTCTGTAAGAAGAGTCAGTCTTCTTGCCCTTACGTCGGCATTGTGCCTTTTGTATCTAATTCCGATGCAATTTCTTTGTTTCATCGTCAAAAAGAAGGTCCAAGGGATACAGTAAACCTGGAGTGAAGCATCGGAATCTATAACTAGTGTCACAGGAATGGTACAAACATAGACAGTACTTAAGTCGGCATTGTGCCTTTTGTATTTAATTCCGATGCAATTTCTGTGTTTCATCGTCAATTAGAAGGTCCAAGGGATACAGTAAACCTGAAGTGAAGCATCGGAATCTATAACTGGTGTCACAGGAATGGTTCAAACCATAGACAGTCGGAAGAGTCAGTCTTCTTTTACTTAAGTCGGCATTGTACCTTTTGTATTTAATTCCGATGCAATTTCTGTGTTTCATCGTCAATAAGAAGGTCCAAGGGATACAGTTAACCTGAAGTGAAGCTTCGGAATCTATAACTAGTGTCGCAGGATGGTTCAAAACATAGTCAGTAATAAGAGTCAGTCTTCCTGTACTTAAGTCGGCATTGTGCCTTTTGTATTTAATTCCGATGCAATTTCAGTGTTTCATCGTCAATAAGAAGGTCCAAGGGATACAGTTAACCTGAAGTGAAGCATCGGAATCTATAACTAGTGTCTCAGGAATGGTCAAAACATAGACAGTAAGAAGAGTCAGTCTTCTTGTACTTAAGTCGGCATTGTGCATTTTCTATTTAATTCCGATGCAATTTCTGTGTTTCATCGTCAATAAGAAGGTCAGAGGGATACAGTAAACCTGAAGTGAAGCATCGGAATCTATAACTAGTGTCACAGGAATGGTTCAAAACATAGACAGTAAGAAGAGTCAGTCTTCTTGTACTTAAGTCGGCATTGTGCCTTTTGTATTTAATTCCGAGGAAGTTTCTGTGTTTCATCGTCAATAAGAAGGTCCAAGGGATACAATAAACCTGAAGTGAAGCATCGGACTCTATAACTAGTGTCACAGGAATAGTTCACCACACAGACAGTAGGAAGAGTCAGTCTTCATGTACTTAAGTCGGTATTGTGCCTTTTGCATATATTTCCGATGCAATTTCTGTGTTTCATCGTCAATAAGAATGTCAGAGGTATACAGTAAACCTGAAGAGAAGCATCGGAATCTATAACTAGTATCGCAGGAATGGTTCAAAACATAGATAGTAGGAAGAGTCAGTCTTCTTGTACTTAAGTCGGCATTGTGCCTTTTGTATTTAATTCCGATGCTATTTCTGTGTTTCATCGTCAATAAGAATGTCCAAGGGATACAGTAAACCTGTAGTGTAGCGTCGGAATCTATAACTAGTGTCACAGAGAATGGTTCAAAACATAGAGAGTAAGAGGAGTCGGACTTCTTGTACTTAAGTCGGCATTGTGCCTTTTGTATTTATTTCCGATTCAAATTTTGTGTTTCATCGTCAATACGATGGTCCAAGGGATACAGTAAACCTGAAGTGAAGCCTCGGAGTCTATAAATAGTGTCACAGGAATGGTTCAAAACATAGTCAGTAAGGAGTGTCAGTCTTCTTGTACTATAGTCGGCATTGTGCCTTTTCAATTTATTTCCGATGCAATTTCTGTGTTTCATCGTCAATAAGAAGGTCAGAGGGATTCAGAAAACCTGAAGTGAAGCTTCGGAATCTATAACTAGTGTCACAGGAATGGTTCAAACATAGTCAGTAAGAAGAGGCTGTCTTCTTGTACTTAAGTCGGCATTGTGCCTTTTGTATTTAATTCCGATGCAATTTATTGGTTTCATCGTCAATAAGAAGGTGCAAGGGATAGAGTAAACCTGGAGTGAAGCATCGGAAACTATAACTAGTGTCAATGGAATGGTTCAAATCATAGACAGTAAGAAGAGTCAGTCTTCATATACTTAAGTCATCATTGTGCCTTTCGTATTTAATTCCGATTCAATTTCAGTGTTTCATCGTCAATAAGAATGTCAGAGGGATACAGTAAACCTGAAGAGAAGCATCGGAATCTATAACTAGTGTCACAGGAATGGTTCATAGCATAGTCAGTAAGAAGAGTCAGTCTCTTGTACTTAAGTCGGCATTGTGTCTTTTGTATTTAATTCCGATGCAATTTTTGAATTTCATCGTCCATAAGAAGGTCTAAGGAATACAGTAGACCTGAAGTCAAGCATCGGAATCTTTAACTAGTGTCACAGGAGTGGTTCAAAACATAGTCAGTAAGACGTGTCAGTCTTTTAGTACTTAAGTCGGCATTGTGCCTTTAGTATTTAATTCCGATGCACTTTCTGTGTTTCATCGTCAATAAGAAGGTCCAAGGGATACAGTAAACCTGAAGTGAAGCATCGGAATCTGTAACTAGGTTCACAGGATTGGTTCAAAACATAGACAGTAAGAAGAGTCAGTCTCTTGTACTTAAGTCGGCATTGCGACTTTTGTATTTAATTCCGATGCAATTTCTGTGTTTCATCGTCAATAAGAAGGTCCAAGGGATACAGTAAAATTGAAGTCAAGCATCGGAATCTATATTTATTGTCGCAGGAATGGTTCAAAACATAGACAGAAAGAAGAGTCAGTCTTCTTGAACTTAAGCCGCCCTGGTGCGATTTCTATTTAATTCCGATGCAATTTCTGTGTTTCATCGTCAATAAGAAGGTCCAAGGGATAGAGTAAACCTGAAGTGAAGCATCGGATTCTATAACTAGTGTCACAGGAATGGTTCAAAGCATAGACAGTAAGAATAGTCAGTCTCTAGTACTTAAGTCGGCATTGTGCCTTTTGTATTTAATTCCGATGCAATTTCTGTGTTTCATCGACAATAAGAAGTGCCAAGGGATAAAGTATAACTGAAGTCAAGCATCGGAATCTATAACTAGTGTCGCAGGAATGGTTCAAAACATCTACTGTAAGAAGAGTCAGTGTACTTGTACTTAAGTCTACATTGTGCCTTTTCTATTTAATTCCGATGCAAATTCTGTGTTTCATCGTCAATAAGAAGGTCAGAGGGATACAGTAAACCTGAAGTGAAGCATCGTAATCTATAACTAGTGTCACAGGAATGGTTCAAAACATAGTCGGTCAGAAGAGTCAGTCTTCTTGTACTTAAGTCGGCAGAGTGCTTTTTGTACTTAATTCCGATGCAATTTCTGTGTTTCATCGTCAATAAGAAGGTCAGAGGGATACAGTAAACCTAAAGTGAAGCATCGGAATCTATAACTAGTGTCACAGGAACGGTTCAAAGCCGAGACAGTAAGAGGAGTCAGTCTTCTTGTACTTAAGTCGGCATTGTGCCATTTGTATTTAATTCCGGTGCAATTTGTGTGATTCATCGTCCATAAGAAGGTCCAATTAATACAGTAAAACTGAAGTGAAGCATCGGAATCTATAATTAGTGTCACAGGAGTGGTTCAAAACATAGACAGTAAGAAGAGTCAGTCTTCTTGTACTTAAGTCGGCATTGTGCCTTTTCTATTTCATTCCGATGCAATTTCTGTGTTTCATCGTCAATAAGAAGGTCCAAGGGATACAGTAAACCTGGAGTGAAACATCGGAATCTATTACTAGTGGCAGTGGAATGGTTCATAACATAGATAGTAACAAGAGTCAGTCTTCTTGAACGTAGGGCGGCATTGTGAATTTTGTATTTAATTCCAGTGCAATTTCTGTGTTTCATTGTCAATACGAAGGTCAGAGGGATACAGTAAACCTGAAGTGAAGCATCTGAATCTATAACTAGTGTCACAGGATTGGTTCTAAACATAGTCAGTAAGGAGAGTCAGTCTTCTTGTCCTAAAGTCGGCAATGTGCCTTTTGTATTCATTTCCGATGCAATTTCTGTGTTTCATCGTCAATCAGAAGGTCCAAGGGATACAGTAAACCTGGAGTGAAGCATCGGAATCCATAACTAGTGTCACAGGTATGGTGCAAAACATAGACAGTAAGAAGATACAGTCTTCATGTACTTAAGTCGGCATTGTGCCTTTTGTATTCAATTCCGTTGCAATTTCTGTGTTTCATCGTCAACACGAACCTCAGTGTGATGCAGTAAACCTGAAGTGAAGCTTCTGAATCTATAACTAGCTCACAGGAATGGTTCAAAACATAGTCAGTAAGAAGAGACAGTCTTCTTGTCCTTAAGCCGGCATTGTGCCTTTTGTATTTAATTCCGATGCATTTTCTGTGTTTCATCGTGAATAAGAAGGTCCAAGGGATACAGTAAACCTAGAGTGAAGCATCGGAATCTATAACTAGTGTCAATGGAATGGTTCAAAACATAGACAGTAGGAAGAGTCAGTCTTCAAGTACTTATGTCGGCATCGTACCTTTTGTATTTAATTCCGGTGCAATTTCTGTGTTTCATCGTCAGTAGGAAGGTCAGAGGGATACAGTAAACCTGAAGTGAAGCATCGGAATCTATAACTAGTGTCACTGGAATGGTTCAAAACATAGTCAGTAAGATGAGTCAGTCTTCTTGTCCTTAAGTCGGCATTGTGCCATTTGTATTTAATTCCGATGCAATTTCTGTGTTTCACCCTCAATAAGAAGGTCCAAGGGATACAGTAAGCCTGGAGTGACGCATCTGAATCTATAACTAGTGTCACAGGTATGGTTCAAAACATAGACAGTACTTAAGTCGGCGTTGTGCCTTTTGTATTAAATTCCGATGCAATTTCTGTGTTTCATCGTTAATAAGAAGGTCCAAGGGATACAGGAAACCTGAAGTGAAGCATCGGAATCTATAACTAGTGTCAGAGGTATGGTTCAAAACATAGTCAGTAAGAAGTGTCGGTCTTCATGTACTTAAGTCGGCATTGTGCATTTTGTATTTAATTCCGATGCAATTTCTGTGTTTAATCGTCAATAAGATGGTCCAAGGGATACAGTAAACATGAAGTGAAGCATCGGAATCTATAACTAGGGTCACAGGAATGGTTCAAATCATAGTCACTAAGAAGAGTCAGTCTTCATGTACTTAAGTCGGCATTGTGATTTTTGTATTTAATTCCGATGTAATTTCTGTGTTTCATCGTCAATAAGAAGGTCCAAGGGATACAGTAAAACTGAAGTGAAGCATCGGAATCTATAACTAGTGTCACAGGTATCGTTCAAATCATAGTCAGTAAGAAGAGTCAGTCTTCTTGCACCTAAGTCGGTATTGTGCCTTTTCTATTTAATTCCGATGGAATTTCAGTGTTTCATCGTCAATAAGAAGGTCAAAGGGATACAGTAAACCTGAAGTGAAGCATCGGAATCTATAACTAGTGTCAATGGTATGGTTCAAAACATAGACAGTAAGAAGAGTCAGTCTTCTTGTACTTAAGTCGGCATTGTGATTTTTGTATTTAATTCCGATGCAATTTCTGTGTTTCATCGTCAATAAGAAGGTCCAAGGGATACAGTAAACCTGAAGTCAAGCATCGGAATCTATAACTAGAGTCACAGGAATGGTTCAAAACATAGACAGTAAGAAGAGTCAGTCATCTTGTACTTATGTCGACATTGTGCCTTTTCTATTTAATTCCGGTGCAATTTCTGTGTTTCATCGTCAATAAGAAGGTCAGAGGGATACAGTATACCTGAAGTGTGGCATCGGAATCTATTCCTAGTGTCACAGGAATGTTTCAAAACATAGTCAGTAAGAAGAGTAAGTCTTTTTTTACTTAAGTCGGCAATGTGCATTTTGTATTTAATTCTGATGTAATTTCTGTGTTTCGTCGTCAATATGAAGGTGCAAATGATACAGTAAACCTGAAGTGAAGCATCGGAAACTATAACTAGTGTCAATGGAATGGTTCAAAACATAGACAGTAGGAAGAGTCAGACTTCTTGTATTTATGTCGGCATTGTGCCTTTTCTATTTGATTCCGTAGCAATTTTTCTGTGTTTCATCGACAATAAGAAGGTCCAAGGAGTACACTAAACCTGGAGTGAAGCAACGGAATCTATAACTAGTGTCAGTGGAATGGTTCAAAACATAGACAGTAAGAAGAGTCAGTCTTCTTGTCCTTAAGTCGGCATTGTGCCCTTTGTATTTATTTCCGATGCAATTTCTGTGTGTCATCGTCAATACGAAGGTCCAAGGGATACAGTAAACCTGAAGTGAAGCATCGGAATCTATAAATAGTCTCACAGGAATGGTTCAAAGCATAGACAGTAAGAAGAGTCATTCTCTAGTACTTATGTCGGCATTGTGCCTTTTGTATTTAATTCCAATGCAATTTCTGAGTTTCATCGTCAATAAGAAGGTCCAAGGAATACAGTAAAGCTGAAGTGAAGCATCGGAATCTATAACTAGTGTTACAGGATTCGTGCAAAACATAGACAGTAAGAAGAGTCAGACTTCTTGTACTTAAGCCGGCATTGTGCATTTTGTATTTAATTCCGATGCAATTTCTGTGTTTCATCGTCAATTAGAAGGTCCAAGGGATACAGTAAGCCGGAAGTGAAGCATCGGAATCTATAATTAGTGTCACAGGAATGGTTTAAAACATAGACAGAAAGAAGAGTCAGTGTTCTTGTACTTAAGTCGGCATTGTGCTTTTACTATTTAATTCCGATGCTATTTCTGTGTTTCATCGTCAATAAGAAGGTCCAAGGGATACAGTAAACCTGGAGTGAAGCATCGGAATCTATAACTAGTGTCAATGGAATGGTTCTAACCATAGACAGTAAGAAGAGTCAGGCTTCTTGTACTTAAGTCGGCATTGTGCCTTTTGTATTTAATTCCGATGCAATTTCTGTGTTTCAACGTCAATAAGAAGGTCCAAGGGATACGGTAACCTAACGTAAAGCATCGGAATATATAACTAGTGTCACAGGAATGGTTCAAAACATAGTCTGTAAGAAGAGGCAGTCTTCTTGTCCTTAAGTCGGCATTGTGCATTTTGTATTTAATTCCGATGCAATTTCTTTGTTTCATCGTCATTAAGAAGGTCCAAGGGATACAGTAAACGTGGAGTGAAGCATCGGAATCTATAACTAGTGTCAAAGGAATGGTTCAAAACATAGACAGTAAGAAGAGTCAGGCTTCTTGGACTTAAGTCTACATTGTGCCTTTTGTTTTTATTTCTGGTGCTATTTCCGTGTTTCATCGTCTATACGAAGGTCAGAGGGATACAGTAAACCTGAAGTGAAGCTTCGGAATCTACAACTAGTGTCACAGGAATGGTTCAAAACATAGTCAGTAAGATGAGTCAGTCTTCATGTACTGAAGTCGGCATTCTGCCTTTTGTATTTAATTCCGATCCCATTTGTGTGTTTCATCGTCAATAAGAAGATCCAATAGATACAGTAAACCTGAAGTGAAACATCGGAATCTATAACTAGTGTCACAGGAATCGTTCAAAACACAGTCAGTAAGAAGAGTCAGTCTTCTTGTCCTTAAGTCGGCCTTATGCCTTTTGTATTTTATTCCGATGCAATTTCTGTGTTTTATCGTCATTAAGAAGGTCAGAGGAGATACAGTAAACCTGAAGTGAAGCATCGGAATCTATACCTAGTGTCCCAGGAATGGTTCAAAACATAGTCAGTAAGAAGAGTCAGACTTCTTGTACTTAAGTCTGCATTGTGCCTTTTGTATTAAATTCCTATGCAATTTCTGTGTTTCATCGTCAATAAGAAGGTCAGAGGGATACAGTAAACCTGAAGTGAAGCATAGGAATCTATAACTAGTTTCACAGGAATGGTTCAAACATAGTCAGTAAGAAGAGTCAGTGTTTTTCTGCTTAAGTCGGCATTGTGCTTTTTGTATTTAATTCCGATGCAATTTCTGAGTTTCATCGTCAATAAGAAGGCCCAAGGGATACAGTAAACCTGAAGTGAAGCATCGGAATCTATAACTATCGTCAATGGAATGGTTCTAAACATAGAAAGTAAGAAGAATCAGTCTTCTTGTACTTAAGTCGGCATTGTGCCTTTTGTATTTAATTCCGGTGCAATTTCAGTGTGTCATCGTCAATACGAAGGTCAGAGGGATACAGTAAACCTGAAGTGAAGCATCGGAATCTATAACTAGTGTCACAGGATTGGTTCAAAACATAGTCAGTAAGAAGAGTCAGTCTTCTTGTCCATATGTCGGCATTGTGCCTTTCGTATTTAATTCTGATGCAATTTCTGTATTTCATCGTCAATTAGAAGGTCCGAGGATACAGTAAACTTGAAGTGAAGCATCGGAATCTATAACTCGTGCACATGAATGGTTCAAAACATAGACAGTAAGAGAGTCAGACTTCTTGTACTTAAGTCGGCATTGTGCCTTTTGTATTTAATGCCGATGCAATTTCTGTGTTTCAACGTCAATAAGAAGGTCCAAGGGATACAGAAACCTAAAGTAAAGCATCGGAATATATAACTAATGTCACTGTAATGGTTCAAAACATAGTCTGTAAGAAGAGTCAGTCTTCTTGCCCTTACGTCGGCTTTGTGCCTTTTGTATCTAATTCCGATGCAATTTCTTTGTTTCATCGCCAAAAAGAAGGTCCAAGGGATACAGTAAACCTGGAGTGAAGCATCGGAATCTATAACTAGTGTCACAGGAATGGTAAAAACATAGACAGTACTTAAGTCGGCATTGTGCCTTTTGTATTTAATTCCAATGCAATTTCTGTGTTTCATCGTCAATTAGAAGGTCCAAGGGATGCAGTAAACCTGAAGTGAAGCATCGGAATCTATAACTAGTGTCACAGGAATGGTTCAAAACATAGTCAGTAAGAGGAGTCGGTCTTCATGTACTTAAGTCGGCATTGTGCCTTTTGTATTTATTTCCGATGCAATTTCTGTGTTTCATCGTCAATACGAAGGTCCAAGGGATCCAGTAAACCTGAAGTGAAGCATCGGAATCTATAACTGGTGTCACAGGAATGGTTCAAACCATAGACAGTCGGAAGAGTCAGTCTTCTTTTACTTAAGTCGGCATTGTAGCTTTTGTATTTAATTCCGATGCAATTTCTGTGTTTCATCGTCAATAAGAAGGTCCAAGGGATACAGTTAACCTGAAGTGAAGCATCGGAATCTATAACTAGTGTCGCAGGATGGTTCAAAACATAGTCAGTAATAAGAGTCAGTCTTCTTGTACTTAAGTCGGCATTGTGCCTTCTGTATTTAATTCCGATGCAATTTCAGTGTTTCATCGTCAATATGAAGGTCCAAGGGATACAGTTAACCTGAAGTGAAGCATCGGAATCTATAACTAGTGTCTCAGGAATGGTCAAAACATAGACAGTAAGAAGAGTCAGTCTTCTTGTACTTAAGTCGGCATTGTGCATTTTCTATTTAATTCCGATGCAATTTCTGTGCTTCATCGTCAATAAGAAGGTCAGAGGGATACAGTAAAAGTGAAGTGAAACATCGGAATCTATAACTAGTGTCACAGGAATGGTTCAAAACATAGACAGTAAGAAGAGTCAGTCTTCTTGTACTTAAGTCGGCATTGTGCCTTTTGTATTTAATTCCGAGGGAGTTTCTGTGTTTCATCGTCAATAAGAAGGTCCAAGGGATACAATAAACCTGAAGTGAAGCATCGGACTCTATAACTAGTGTCACAGGAATAGTTCACAACACAGACAGTAGGAAGAGTCAGTCTTCATGTACTTAAGTCGGCATTGTGCCTTTTGTATTTAATTCCGATGAAATTTCTGTGTTTTATCGCCAATAAGAAGGTCCAAGGGATACAGTAACCTAAAGTGAAGCATCCGAATATATAACTAGTGTCACAGGAATGGTTCAAAACATAGAGAGTAAGAAGTGTCAGTCTTCTTGTACTTAAGCCGGTATTGTGCCTTTTGCATATATTTCCGATGCAATTTCTGTGTTTCATCGTCAATAAGAATGTCAGAGGGATACAGTAAACCTGAAGTGAAGCATCGGAATCTATAACTAGTGTCACAGGAATGGTTCAAACATAGTCAGTAAGAAGAGGCTGTCTTCTTGTACTTAAGTCGGCATTGTGCCTTTTGTATTTAATTCCGATGCAATTTATTGGTTTCATCGTCCATACGAAGGTGCAAGGGATAGAGTAAACCTGGAGTGAAGCATCGGAAACTATAACTAGTGTCAATGGAATGGTTCAAATCATAGACAGTAAGAAGAGTCAGTCTTCATATACTTAAGTCATCATTGTGCCTTTCGTATTTAATTCCGATGCAATTTCAGTGTTTCATCGTCAATAAGAATGTCAGAGGGATACAGTAAACCTGAAGAGAAGCATCGGAATCTATAACTAGTGTCACAGGAATGGTTCATAGCATAGTCAGTAAGAAGAGTCAGTCTCTTGTACTTAAGTCGGCATTGTGTCTTTTGTATTTAATTCCGATGCAATTTTTGAATTTCATCGTCCATAAGACGGTCTAAGGGATACAGTAGACCTGAAGTCAAGCATCGGAATCTTTAACTAGTGTCACAGGAGTGGTTCAAAACATAGTCAGTAAGAGGAGTCAGTCTTTTAGTACTTAAGTCGGCATTGTGCCTTTTGTATTTAATTCCGATGCACTTTCTGTGTTTCATCGTCAATAAGAAGGTCCAAGGGATACAGTAAACCTGAAGTGAAGCATCGGAATCTGTAACTAGTTTCACAGGATTGGTTCAAAACATAGACAGTAAGAAGAGTCAGTCTTCTTGTACTTAAGTCGGCATTGTGCAATTTGTATTTAATTCCGATGCAATTTCTGTGTTTCATCGTCCATAATTAGGTCCAAGGGATACAGTAAACCTTAAGTGAAGCATCGGAATCTATAACTAGTGTCACAGGAATGGTTCAAACATAGACAGTAAGAAGAGTCAGTCTCTTGTACTTAAGTCGGCTTTGTGCCTTTTGTATTTAATTCCGATGCAATTTCTGTGTTTCATCGTCAATAAGAAGGTCCAAGGGATACAGTAAAACTGAAGTCAAGCATCGGAATCTATATTTAGTGTCGCAGGAATGGTTCAAAACATAGACATAAAGAAGAGTCAGTCTTCTTGAACTTAAGCCGCCCTGGTGCATTTTCTATTTAATTCCGATGCAATTTCTGTGTTTCATCGTCAATAAGAAGGTCAGAGGGATGCAGTAATCCTGAAGTGAAGCGTCGGAATCTATAACTAGAGTTGCAGGAATGGTTCAAAGCATAGTCAGTAAGATGAGTCAGTCTTCTTGTCCTTAAGTCGGCGTTGTGCCTTTTGTATTTAATTCCGATGCTATTTCTGTGTTTCATCGTCAATAAGAAGGACCGAAGGGATACAGTAAACCTGAAGTGAAGCATCGGAATCTATAACTAGTGTCACAGGAATAGTTCACAACATAGACAGTAGGAAGAGTCAGTTTTCTTGTACTTAAGTCGGCATTGTGCCTTTTGTTTTTAATTCCGATGAAATTTCTGTGTTTCATCGTCAATAAGAAGGTCCAAGGGATACAGTAAACCTGGAGTGTAGCATCGGAATCTATAACTAGCGTCACAGGAATGGTTCAAAACATAGACAGTAAGAAGAGTCAGTCTTCATGTACTTAAGTCGGCATTGTGCCTTTTGTATTTAATTCCTATTCAATTTCTGTGTTTCATCGTCAATACGAAGGCCCAAGGGATACAGTAACCCTGAAGGGATGCCTCGGAATCTATAACTAGTGTCACAGGAATGGTTCAAATCATAGTCAGTAAGAAGAGTCAGTCTTCTTGTACTTAAGTCGGCATTGTGCCTTTTCAATTAAATTCTGTTGCAATTTCTGTGTTTCATCCCCAATAATAGGGTCCAAGGGATACAGTAAACCTGAAGTGAAGCATCGGAATCTATAACTAGTGTCACAGGAATAGTTCAAATCATTGTCAATAAGAACAGTCGGTCTTCATGTACATAAGTCGGCATTGTGCCTTTTGTATTTAATTCCGATGCAATTTCTGTGTTTCATCGTCAACAAGAAGGTACAGGGGATACAGTATACCTGAAAGGAGTATCGGAATCTATAACTAGTGTCAAGGAAATGGTTCAAATCATAGAGAGTAGGAAGAGACAGTGTTCTTGTACTTAAGTCGGCAATGTGCCATTTGTATTTAATCCCGATGCAATTTCTGTGTTTCATCGTCAATAAGAAGGTCCAAGGTGTACAGTAAACCTGAAGTAAAGCATCGGATTCTTTAGCTAGTGTCCCAGGAATGGTTCGAACTATAATCAGTAAGAAGAGTCACTCTTCTTGTACTTAAGTCGGCATTGTGCCTTTTGTATTTAATTCCGATGCAATTTCTGTGTTTCATCGTCAATAAGAAGGTCCCAGGGATACAGTAAACCTGGAGTGAAGCATCGGAATCTATAACTAGTGTCGCAGGAATGGTTCAAAACATAGACAGTAAGAAGAGTCAGTCATCTTGTACTTAAGTCGGCATTGTGCCTTCTGTATTTAATTCCGATGCAATTTCTGTCTTTCATCGTCAATAAGAAGGTCAGAGAGATACAGTAAACTTGAAGTGAAGCATCGGAATCTATAACTAGTGTCACAGGAATGGTTCAAAACATAGTCAGTAGGAAGAGTCAGTCTTCTTGTACTTAAAACGGCATTGTGCCTTTTCTATTTATCTCCGATTCAATTTCTGTGTTTCATCGTCAATAAGAAGGTCCAAGGGATACAGTAGACGTGGAGTGTGGCATCGGAATCTATAACTAGTGTCACAGGAATGGTTCAAAACATATACAGTAAGAAGAGTCAGTCTTCGTGTACTTAAGTCGGCATTTTGCCTTTTGTATTTAATTCCGATGCAATATCTGTGTTTCATCGTCAATGACAAGGTCCAAGGGATACAGTAAACCTGAAGTGAAGCATCGGAATCTATAACTAGTGTCACAGGAATGGTTCATAGCATGGTCAGTAAGAGGAGTCAGTCTTCTTGTACTTAAGACGGCATTGTGCCCTTTCTATTTAATTCCGATGCAATTTCTGTGTTTCGTCGTCAATAAGAAGGTTTAAGGGATACAGTAAACCTAGAGTGAAGCATCGGAATCTATATCTAGTGTCAATAGAATGGTTCAAATCATAGACAGTAAGAAGAGTCAGTCTTCCTGTACTTAAGTCGGCTTTGTGCGTTTTGTATTTAATTCCGATGCAATTTCTGTGTTTCATCGGCGATAAGAATGTCCAAGGGATACAGTAAACCTGAAGTGAAGCATCGGAATCTCTAACTAGTGTCACAGGAATGGTTCAAATCATTGTCAATAAGAAAAGTCGGTTTTCATGTACTTAAGTCGCCATTGTGCCTTTTGTATTTAATTCCGTTGCAATTTCTGTGTTTCATCGTCAATAAGAAGGTACAAGGGATACAGTAAACCTGAAGTGAAGCATCGGAATCTATAACTAGTGTCACAGGAATGGTTGAAAACATAGTCAGTAAGAAGAGTCGGTCTTCTTGTACTTAAGTCGGCATTGTGCCTTTCGTATTCAATTCCGATTGAATTTCTGTGTTTCACCGTCAGTGAGAAGGACAGAGGGATACAGTAAACCTGAAGTGAAGCATCGGAATCTATATCTAGTGTCACAGGAATGGTTCAAAGCATAGTCAGTAAGAAGAGTCAGTCTTCGTGTCCTTGGGTCGGCATTGTGCCTTTTGTATTTAATTCCGATGCAATCTCTGTGTTTCATCGTCAATAAGAAGGGCCAGGGGATACAGTAAACCTGGAGTGAAGCATCGGAATCAATAACTTGTGTCATAGTAATGGTTCAAAACATAGACAGTAAGAAGAGTCAGTCTGCTTGTACTTAAGTCGGCATTGTGCCCTTTGTATTTAATTACGATGATATTTCTGTGTTTCATTGTCAATAAGAAGGTCAGAGGGATACAGTAAACCTGAAGTGAACCATCGCAATCTATAACTAGTGTCACAGGAATGGTTCAAAGCATAGTCAGTAAGAAGAGTCAGTCTTCGTGTCCTTGAGTCGGCAATGTGCCTTTTGTATTTAATTCCGATGCAATCTCTGTGTTTCATCGTCAATAAGAAGGTCCAAGGGATACAGTAAACCTGGAGTGAAGCATCGGAATCAATAACTTGTGTCATAGTAATGGTTCAAAACATAGACAGTAAGAAGAGTCAGACTTCTTGTACTTAAGTCGGCATTGTGCCTTTTGTATTTAATTCCGATGCATTTTCTATGTTTCATCGTCAATAAGAAGGTCCAAGGAATACAGTAAACCTGAAGTGAAGCATCGGAATACATAACTAGTGTCACTGGAATGTTTCAAAATATAGACAGTAAGAAGAGTCAGTCTTCTTGTACTTAAGTCGGGATAGTGAAATTTGTATTTAATTCCGATGCAATTTCTGTGTTTCATCGTCAATACGAAGTTCAGTGGAATACAGTAAACCTGTAGTGAAGCATCGGAATCTATAACTAGTGTCACAGGAATGGTTCAAACATAGTCAGTAAGAAGAGTCAGTCTTTTTAACATAAGTCGGCATTGTGCATTTTGTATTTAATTCCGATGCAATTTCTGTGTTTCATCGTCAATACGAAGGTCCAAGTGATACAGTAAGCCTGTAGTGAAGCATCGGAATCTATAACTAGTGTCAATGGAATGGTTCAAAACATAGACAGTAAGAAGAGTCAGTCTTCTTGTACTTAAGTCGGCATTGTGCCTTTTGTATTTAATTGGGGTGCAATTTCTGTGTTTCGTCGTCAATACGAAGGCCAGAGGGATACAGTAAACCTGAAGTGAAGCATCGGAATCTATAACTAGTGTCACTGGAATGGTTCAAAATATAGACAGTAAGATGAGTAAGTCGTCTTGAACTTCAGCCGGCATTGTGCTTTTTGTATTTAATTCCGATGTAATTTCTGTGATTCATCGTCAATAAGAAGGTCCAAGGGATACAGAAAACCCGAAGTGAAGCATCGGACTCTTCAACTAGTGTCACAGAAATGGTTCAAATCGTAGACTGTAGGAAGAGTCAGTCTTCTTGTACTTAAGTCGGCATTGTGGCTTTTGTATTTAATTCCGACGCAAATTCTGTGTTTCATCGTCAATAAGAAGGTCCAAGGGATATATTAAACCTGGAGTGAAGCACCGGAATCTATAACTAGTGTCACAGGAATGGTTCAAAGCATAGAAAATAAGAAGTGTCAGTCTTCTTGTACTCAAGTCGGCATTGTGCATTTTGTATTTAATTCCGATGCAATTTCTGTGATTCATCGTCAATAAGAATGTCCAAGGGATACAGTAAACCTGAAGTGAAGCATCGGAATCTATAACTAGTGTCACAGGAATGGTTCAAACATAGTCAGTAAGAAGAGGCTGTCTTCTTGTACTTAAGTCGGCATTGTGCCTTTTGTATTTAATTCCGATGCAATTTATTGGTTTCATCGTCCATACGAAGGTGCAAGAGATAGAGTAAACCTGGAGTGAAGCATCGGAAACTATAACTAGTGTCAATGGAATGGTTCAAATCATAGACAGTGAGAAGAGTCAGTCTTCATATACTTAAGACATCATTGTGCCTTTCGTATTTAATTCCGATGCAATTTCAGTGTTTCATCGTCAATAAGAATGTCAGAGGGATACAGTAAACCTGAAGAGAAGCATCGGAATCTATAACTAGTGTCACAGGAATGGTTCATAGCATAGTCAGTAAGAAGAGTCAGTCTCTTGTACTTAAGTCGGCATTGTGTCTTTTGTATTTAATTCCGATGCAATTTTTGAATTTCATCGTCCATAAGACGGTCTAAGGGATACAGTAGACCTGAAGTCAAGCATCGGAATCTTTAACTAGTGTCACAGGAGTGGTTCAAAACATAGTCAGTAAGAGGAGTCAGTCTTTTAGTACTTAAGTCGGCATTGTGCCTTTTGTATTTAATTCCGATGCACTTTCTGTGTTTCATCGTCAATAAGAAGGTCCAAGGGATACAGTAAACCTGAAGTGAAGCATCGGAATCTGTAACTAGTTTCACAGGATTGGTTCAAAGCATAGACAGTAAGAAGAGTCAGTCTTCTTGTAGTTAAGTCGGCATTGTGCAATTTGTATTTAATTCCGATGCAATTTCTGTGTTTCATCGTCCATAATAAGGTCCAAGGGATACAGTAAACCTTAAGTGAAGCATCGGAATCTATAACTAGTGTCACAGGAATGGTTCAAACATAGACAGTAAGAAGAGTCAGTCTCTTGTACTTAAGTCGGCATTGTGCCTTTTGTATTTAATTCCGATGCAATTTCTGTGTTTCATCGTCAATAAGAAGGTCCAAGGGATACAGTAAAACTGAAGTGAAGCATCGGAATCTATATTTAGTGTCGCAGGAATGGTTCAAAACATAGACATAAAGAAGAGTCAGTCTTCTTGAACTTAAGCCGCCCTGGTGCATTTTCTATTTAATTCCGATGCAATTTCTGTGTTTCATCGTCAATAAGAAGGTCAGAGGGATGCAGTAATCCTGAAGTGAAGCGTCGGAATCTATAACTAGAGTTACAGGAATGGTTCAAAACATAGTCAGTAAGATGAGTCAGTCTTCTTGTCCTTAAGTCGGCATTGTGCCTTTTGTATTTAATTCCGATGCTATTTCTGTGTTTCATCGTCAATAAGAAGGACCGAAGGGATACAGTAAACCTGAAGTGAAGCATCGGAATCTATAACTAGTGTCACAGGAATAGTTCACAACATAGACAGTAGGAAGAGTCAGTTTTCTTGTACTTAAGTCGGCATTGTGCCTTTTGTTTTTAATTCCGATGAAATTTCTGTGTTTCATCGTCAATAAGAAGGTCCAAGGGATACAGTAAACCTGGAGTGTAGCATCGGAATCTATAACTAGCGTCACAGGAATGGTTCAAAACATAGACAGTAAGAAGAGTCAGTCTTCATGTACTTAAGTCGGCATTGTGCCTTTTGTATTTAATTCCTATTCAATTTCTGTGTTTCATCGTCAATACGAAGGCCCAAGGGATACAGTAAACCTGAAGGGATGCCTCGGAATCTATAACTAGTGTCACAGGAATGGTTCAAATCATAGTCAGTAAGAAGGGTCAGTCTTCTTGTACTTAAGTCGGCATTGTGCCTTTTCAATTAAATTCTGTTGCAATTTCTGTGTTTCATCCCCAATAATAGGGTCCAAGGGATACAGTGAACCTGAAGTGAAGCATCGGAATCTATAACTAGTGTCACAGGAATAGTTCAAATCATTGTCAATAAGAACAGTCGGTCATCATGTACTTAAGTCGGCATTGTGCCTTTTGTATTTAATTCCGATGCAATTTCTGTGTTTCATCGTCAACAAGAAGGTACAAGGGATACAGTATACCTGAAAGGAGTATCGGAATCTATAACTAGTGTCAAGGAAATGGTTCAAATCATAGAGAGTAGGAAGAGACAGTGTTCTTGTACTTAAGTCGGCAATGTGCCATTTGTATTTAATCCCAATGCAATTTCTGTGTTTCATCGTCAATAAGAAGGTCCAAGGTGTACAGTAAACCTGGAGTGAAGCATCGGAATCTATAACTAGTGTCGCAGGAATGGTTCAAAACATAGACAGTAAGAAGAGTCAGTCATCTTGTACTTAAGTCGGCATTGTGCCTTCTGTATTTAATTCCGATGCAATTTCTGTCTTTCATCGTCAATAAGAAGGTCAGAGAGATACAGTAAACTTGATGTGAAGCATCGGAATCTATAACTAGTGTCACAGGAATGGTTCAAAACATAGTCAGTAGGAAGAGTCAGTCTTCTTGTACTTAAAACGGCATTGTGCCTTTTCTATTTATCTCCGATTCAATTTCTGTGTTTCATCGTCAATAAGAAGGTCCAAGGGATACAGTAGACGTGGAGTGTAGCATCGGAATCTATAACTAGTTTCACAGGAATGGTTCAAAACATAGACAGTAAGAAGAGTCAGTCTTCGTGTACTTAAGTCGGCATTTTGCCTTTTGTATTTAATTCCGATGCAATATCTGTGTTTCATCGTCAATGACAAGGTCCAAGGGATACAGTAAACCTGAAGTGAAGCATCGGAATCTATAACTAGTGTCACAGGAATGGTTCATAACATGGTCAGTAAGAGGAGTCAGTCTTCTTGTACTTAAGACGGCATTGTGCCCTTTCTATTTAATTCCGATGCAATTTCTGTGTTTCATCGTCAATAAGAAGGTCCAAGGGATACAGTAAACCTAGAGTGAAGCATCGGAATCTATATCTAGTGTCAATAGAATGGTTCAAATCATAGACAGTAAGAAGAGTCAGTCTTCTTGTACTTATGTCTTCATTGTGCCTTTTGTATTTAATTCCGATGCAATATCTGAGTTTCATCGTCAATAAGAAGGTCAGAGGGATACAGTAAACCTGAAGTGAAGCATCGGAATCTATAACTAGTGTCACAGGAATGGTTCAAAGCATAGTCAGTAAGAAGAGTCAGTCTTCGTGTCCTTGAGTCGGCATTGTGCCTTTTGTATTTAATTCCGATGCAATCTCTGTGTTTCATCGTCAATAAGAAGGTCCAACGGATACAGTAAACCTGGAGTGAAGCATCGGAATCAATAACTTGTGTCATGGTAATGGTTCAAAACATAGACAGTAAGAAGAGTCAGACTTCTTGTACTTAAGTCGGCATTGTGCCTTTCGTATTCAATTCCGATTCAATTTCTGTGTTTCACCGTCAGTGAGAAGGACAGAGGGATACAGTAAACCTGAAGTGAAGCATCGGAATCTATATCTAGTGTCACAGGAATGGTTCAAAGCATAGTCAGTAAGAAGAGTCAGTCTTCGTGTCCTTGAGTCGGCATTGTGCCTTTTGTATTTAATTCCGATGCAATCTCTGTGTTTCATCGTCAATAAGAAGGGCCAAGGGATACAGTAAACCTGGAGTGAAGCATCGGAATCAATAACCTGTGTCATAGTAATGGTTCAAAACATAGACAGTAAGAAGAGTCAGTCTGCTTGTACTTAAGTCGGCATTGTGCCTTTTGTATTTAATTACGATGATATTTCTGTGTTTCATCGTCAATAAGAAGGTCAGAGGGATACAGTAAACCTGAAGTGAAGCATCGCAATCTATAACTAGTGTCACAGGAATGGTTCAAAGCATAGTCAGTAAGAAGAGTCAGTCTTCGTGTCCTTGAGTCGGCATTGTGCCTTTTGTATTTAATTCCGATGCAATCTCTGTGTTTCATCGTCAATAAGAAGGTCCAAGGGATACAGTAAACCTGGATTGAAGCATCGGAATCAATAACTTGTGTCATGGTAATGGTTCAAAACATAGACAGTAAGAAGAGTCAGACTTCTTGTACTTAAGTCGGCATTGTGCCTTTTGTATTTAATTCCGATGCATTTTCTATGTTTCATCGTCAATAAGAAGATCCAAGGAATACAGTAAACCTGAAGTGAAGCATCGGAATACATAACTAGTGTCACTGGAATGTTTCAAAATATAGACAGTAAGAAGAGTCAGTCTTCTTGTACTTAAGTCGGGATAGTGCCATTTGTATTTAATTCCGATGCAATTTCTGTGTTTCATCGTCAATAAGAAGGTCAGTGGAATACAGTAAACCTGTAGTGAAGCATCGGAATCTATAACTAGTGTCAATGGAATGGTTCAAAACATAGACAGTAAGAAGAGTCAGTCTTCTTGTACTTAAGTCGGCATTGTGCCTTTTGTATTTAATTGCGGTGCAATTTCTGTGTTTCGTCGTCAATACGAAGGCCAGAGGGATACAGTAAACCTGAAGTGAAGCATCGGAATCTATAACTAGTGTCACAGGAATGATTCAAAACATAGTCAGTAAGAAGAGCCAGTCTTCTTGTCCTTAAGTCGGCATTGTGCCTTTTGTATTTAATTCCGATGCAATTTCTGTATTTCATCGTCAATTAGAAGGTCCAAGGATACAGTAAACTTGAAGTGAATCATCGGAATCTATAACTCGTGTCACATGAATGGTTCAAAACATAGACAGTAAGAAGAGTCAGACTTCTTGTACTTAAGTCAGCATTGTGCCTTTTGTACTTAAATTCCGATCCAATTTCTGTGTTTCAACGTCAATAAGAAGGTCCAAGGGATACAGTAACCTAAAGTGAAGCATCGGAATATGTAACTAGTGTCACAGGAATGGTTCAGAACATAGTGTGTAAGAAGAGTCGGTCTTCTTGCCCTTAAGTCGGAATTGTGTCATTTGTATTTAATTCCGATGCAATTTCTGTGTTTCGTCGTCCTCAATAAGAAGCTCCAAGGGATACA
Organism: Schistocerca piceifrons; assembly: GCF_021461385.2. Taxonomy (NCBI): domain Eukaryota; kingdom Metazoa; phylum Arthropoda; class Insecta; order Orthoptera; family Acrididae; genus Schistocerca; species Schistocerca piceifrons. The sequence continues at coordinate 188,691 of NW_025727941.1, forward strand.
GTAAACTTGGAGTGAAGCATCGGAATCTATAACTATTCTCAATGGATTGGTTCAAAACATAGACAGTAAGAAGAGTCAGTCTTCTTTTACTTATGTTGGCATTGTTCCTTTTGTATTTAATTCCGGTGCAATTTCTGTGTATCATCGTCAATACGATGGTCAGAGGGATACAGTAAACCTGGAGTGAAGCATCGGATTCTATAACTAGTGTCACAGGAATGGTTCAAAAGATAGTCAGTAAGAAGAGTCAGTCTTCTTGTCCTTAAGTCGGCATTGTGCCGTTTGTAATTAATTCCGATGCAATATCTGTGTTTCATCGTCAATAAGAAGGTCCAAGGGATACAGTAAATTTGGAGTGACGTATCGGAATCTATAACTAGTGTCACAGGAATGGTTCAAAACATAGTCAGTAAGAAGAGTCAGTCTTCTTGTCCTTAAGTCAGCATTGTGGTTTTGTATTTAATTCCGATGTAATTTCTGTGTTTCATCGTCAATAAGAAGGTCCAAGGGATATATAAAACCTGGAGTGAAGCACCGGAACCTATAACTAGTGTCACAGGAATGGTTCAAAACATAGAAAGTAAGAAGAGTCAGTCTTAGTGTACTCAAGTCGGCATTGTGCATTTTGTATTTAATTCCGATGCAATTTCTGTGTTTCATCGTCAATAAGAATGTCCAAGGGATACAGTAAACCTAAAGTGAAACATCGGAATCTATAACTAATCTCACATGAATGGTTCAAATCATTGTCATTTAGAAGAGTCGGACTTCATGTACTTAAGTCGGCAATGTGCCTTTTGTATTAATTTCCGATGCAATTTCTGTGTTTCATCGTCAATAAGAAGGTACACGGGATACAGTAAACCTGAAGTGAAGCATCGGAATCTATAACTAGTGTCAAAGGAATGGTTCAAGTCATAGAGAGTAGGAAGAGACAGTGTTCCTGTACTCAAGTCGGCATAGTGCCTTTTGTATTTAATTCCGATGCAATTTCTGTGTTTCATCGTCAATAAGAGGGTCCAAGGGATACAGTAAACCTGAAGTGAAGCATCGGAATCTACAATTAGTGTCACAGGAATGGTTCAAAACATAGACAATAAGAAGAGTCAGTCTTCATGTACTTAAGTCGGCATTGTGCCTTTTGCATTTAATTCCGAGGCAATTTCTGTGTTTCATCGTCAATAAGACGGTCCAAGGGATACAGTAAACCTGAAGTGAAGCATCGGAAACTATAACTAGTGTCACAGGAATGGTTCAAAACATAGTGAGTAAGAAGAGTCAGTCTTCTTGTCCTTATGTCGGCATTGTGCCTTTTGTATTTGATTCCGATGCAATTTCTGTGCTTCATCGTCAATAAGAAGGTCCAAGGGATACAGTAAACCTGGAGTGAAGCATCGGAGTCTAAAACAAGTGCCACACTAATGGTTCAAACATAGACAGTAAGAAGAGTCAGTCTTCTTGTACTTAAGTCGGCATTGTGCCTTTTGTATTTAATTCCGATGCAATTTCTGTGTTTCATCGTCATTAAGGAGGTCCAAGGGATACAGTGAACCTGAAGTGAAGCATCGGAATCTATAACTAGTGTCACTGGAATGGTTCAAAATATAGACGGTAAGATGAGTAAGTCGTCTTGAACTTCAGCCGGCATTGTGCCTTTTGTATTTAATTCCGATGTAATTTCTGTGATTCATCGTCAATAAGAAGGTCCAAGGGATACAGAAAACCCGAAGTGAAGCATCGGACTCTTCAACTAGTGTCACAGAAATGGTTCAAATCGTAGACTGTAGGAAGAGTCAGTCTTCTTGTACTTAAGTCGGCATTGTGGCTTTTGTATTTAATTCCGCCGCAAATTCTGTGTTTCATCGTCAATAAGAAGGTCCAAGGGATATATTAAACCTGGAGTGAAGCACCGGAATCTATAACTAGTGTCACAGGAATGGTTCAAAGCATAGAAAATAAGAAGTTTCAGTCTTCTTGTACTCAAGTCGGCATTGTGCATTTTGTATTTAATTCCGATGCAATTTCTGTGATTCATCGTCAATAAGAATGTCCAAGGGATACAGTAAACCTGAAGTGAAGCATCGGAATCTATAACTAATGTCACATGAATGGTTCAAATCATTGTCAATCAGAAGAGTCGGTCTTCATGTACTTAAGTCGGCATTGTGCCTTTTGTATTAATTTCCGATGCAATTTCTGTGTTTCATCGTCAATAAGAAGGTACAAGGGATATAGTAAACCTGAAGTGAAGCATCGGAATCTGTAACTAGTGTCACAGGAATGGTTCAAAACATAGTCAGTAAGAAGAGTCAGTCTTCTTGTCCTTAAATCGGCATTGTGCCTTTTGTATTTGATTCTGATGCAATTTCTGTGATTCATCGTCAATAAGAAGGTACAAGGGATACAGTATACCTGAAAGGAGTATCGGAATCTATAACTAGTGTCAAGGAAATGGTTCAAATCATAGAGAGTAGGAAGAGACAGTGTTCTTGTACTTAAGTCGGCAATGTGCCATTTGTATTTAATCCTGATGCAATTTCTGTGTTTCATCGTCTATAAGAAGGTCCAAGGTGTACAGTAAACCTGAAGTAAAGCATCGGATTCTGTAACTAGTGTCCCAGGAATGGTTCGAACTATAATCAGTAAGAAGAGTCACTCTTCTTGTACTTTAGTCGGCATTGTGCCTTTTGTATTTAATTACGATGCAATTTCTGTGTTTCATCGTCAATAAGAAGGTCCCAGGGATACAGTAAACCTGGAGTGAAGCATCGGAATCTATAACTAGTGTCGCAGGAATGGTTCAAAACATAGACAGTAAGAAGAGTAAGTCATCTTGTACTTAAGTCGGCATTGTGCCATCTGTATTTAATTCCGATGCAATTTCTGTCTTTCATCGTCAATAAGAAGGTCAGAGAGATACAGTAAACTTGATGTGAAGCATCGGAATCTATAACTAGTGTCACAGGAATGGTTCAAAACTTAGTCAGTAGGTAGAGTCAGTCTTCTTGTACTTAAAACGGCATTGTGCCTTTTCTATTTATCTCCGATTCAATTTCTGTGTTTCATCGTCAATAAGAAGGTCCAAGGGATACAGTAGACGTGGAGTGTTGCATCGGAATCTATAACTAGTGTCACAGGAATGGTTCAAAACATAGACAGTAAGAAGAGTCAGTCTTCGTGTACTTAAGTCGGCATTTTGCCTTTTGTATTTAATTCCGATGCAATATCTGTGTTTCATCGTCAATGACAAGGGCCAAGGGATACAGTAAACCTGAAGTGAAGCATCGGAATCTATTACTAGTGTCACAGGAATGGTTCATAGCATGGTCAGTAAGAGGAGTCAGTCTTCTTGTACTTAAGACGGCATTGTGCCCTTTCTATTTAATTCCGATGCAATTTCTGTGTTTCATCGTCAATAAGAAGGTCCAAGGGATACAGTAAACCTAGAGTGAAGCATCGGAATCTATATCTAGTGTCAATAGAATGGTTCAAAAGCATAGACAGTAAGAAGAGTCAGTCTTCTTGTACTTATGTCTTCATTGTGCCTTTTGTATTTAATTCCGATGCAATATCTGAGTTTCATCGTCAATAAGAAGGTCAGAGGGATACAGTAAACCTGAAGTGAACCATCGGAATCTATAACGAGTGTCACAGGAATCGTTCACAACACAGACAGTCAGAAGAGTCAGTCTTCCTGTACTTAAGTCGGCTTTGTGCGTTTTGTATTTAATTCCGATGCAATTTCTGTGTTTCATCGTCGATAAGAATGTCCAAGGGATACAGTAAACCTGAAGTGAAGCATCGGAATCTGTAACTAGTGTCACAGGAATGGTTCAAATCATTGTCAATAAGAAAAGTCGGTTTTCATGTACTTAAGTCGCCATTGTGCCTTTTGAATTTAATTCCGTTGCAATTTCTGTGTTTCATCGTCAATAAGAAGGTACAAGGGATACAGTAAACCTGAAGTGAAGCATCGGAAGTATAACTAGTGTCACAGGAAAGGTTCAAAACCTGGACAGTAAGAAGAGGCAGTGTTCTTGTACTTAAGTCGGCATTCTGCCTTTTGTATTTAATTCCGGTGCAATTTCTGTGTTTCGTCGTCAATACGAAGGCCAGAGGGATACAGTAAACCTGAAGTGAAGCATCGGAATCTATAACTAGTGTCACAGGCATGGTTCAAAACATAGTCAGTAAGAAGAGTCGGTCTTCTTGTACTTAAGTCGGCATTGTGCCTTTCGTATTCAATTCCGATTCAATTTCTGTGTTTCACCGTCAGTGAGAAGGACAGAGGGATACAGTAAACCTGAAGTGAAGCATCGGAATCTATATCTAGTGTCACACGAATGGTTCAAACATAGACAGTAAGAAGAGTCAGTCTGCTTGTACTTAAGTCGGCATTGTGCCTTTTGTATTTAATTACGATGATATTTCTGTGTTTCATCGTCAATAACAAGGTCAGAGGGATACAGTAAACCTGAAGTGAAGCATCGCAATCTATAACTAGTGTCACAGGAATGGTTCAAAGCATAGTCAGTAAGAAGAGTCAGTCTTCGTGTCCTTGAGTCGGCATTGTGCCTTTTGTATTTAATTCCGATGCAATCACTGTGTTTCATCGTCAATAAGAAGGTCCAAGGGATACAGTAAACCTGGAGTGAAGCATCGGAATCAATAACTTGTGTCATAGTAATGGTTCAAAACATAGACAGTAAGAAGAGTCAGTCTTCTTGTACTTAAGTCGGCATTGTGCCTTTTGTATTTAATTCCGATGCATTTTCTGTGTTTCATCGTCAATAAGAAGGTCCAAGGAATACAGTAAACCTGAAGTGAAGCATCGGAATACATAACTAGTGTCACTGGAATGTTTCAAAGTATAGACAGTAAGAAGAGTCAGTCATCTTGTACTTAAGTAGGCATAGTGCCATTTGTATTTAATTCCGATGCAATTTCTGTGTTTCATCGTCAATAAGAAGGTCAGTGGAATACAGTAAACCTGTAGTGAAGCATCGGAATCTATAACTAGTGTCGCAGGAATGGTGCAAAACATAGACAGTAAGAAGAGTCAGTCTTCTTGTACTTAAGTCAGCATTGTGCCTTTTGTATTTAATTCCGATGCAATTTCTGTGTTTCTTCGTCAATAAGAAGGTCCAAGGGATACAGTAAACCGGTAGTGAAGCATCGGAAACTGTAATTAGTGTCACAGGAATGGTTCAAAACATAGACAGTAAGAGGAGTCAGTCTCTTGAACTTAAGTAGGCATTGTGCCTTTTGTATTCAATTCCGATGCAATTTCTGTGTTTCATCGTCAATAAGAAGGTCCAAGGGATACAGTAAAACTGAAGTCAAGCAACGGAATCTATAACTAGTGTCGCAGGAATGGTTCAAAAGCATAGACAGTAAGAAGAGTCAGTGTTCTTGTACTTCAGTCGGCATTGTGCCTTTTCTATTTAATTCCGATGCAATTTCTGTGTTTCATCGTCAATACGAAGGTCCAAGTGATACAGTAAGCCTGTAGGGAAGCATCGGAATCTATAACTAGTGTCAATGGAATGGTTCAAATCATAGACAGTAAGAAGAGTCAGTCTTCTTGTACTTAAGTCGGCATTGTGCCTTTTGTATTTAATTGCGGTGCAATTTCTGTGTTTCGTCGTCAATACGAAGGCCAGAGGGATACAGTTAACCTGAAGTGAAGCATCGGAATCTATAACTAGTGTCACAGGAATGATTCAAAACATAGTCAGTAAGAAGAGTCAGTCTTCTTGTCCTTAAGTCGGCATTGTGCCTTTTGTATTTAATTCCGATGCAATTTCTGTATTTCATCGTCAATTAGAAGGTCCAAGGATACAGTAAACTTGAAGTGAATCATCGGAATCTATAACTCGTGTCACATGAATGGTTCAAAACATAGACAGTAAGAAGAGTCAGTCTTCTTTTACTTATGTTGGCATTGTTCCTTTTGTATTTAATTCCGGTGCAATTTCTGTGTTTCATCGTCAATACGATGGTCAGAGGGATACAGTAAACCTGAAGTGAAGCATCGGATTCTATAACTAGTGTCACAGGAATGGTTCAAAAGATAGTCAGTAAGAAGAGTCAGTCTTCTTGTCCTTAAGTCGGCATTGTGCCGTTTGTAATTAATTCCGATGCAATATCTGTGTTTCATCGTCAATAAGAAGGTCCAAGGGATACAGTAAACCTGGAGTGACGCATCGGAATCTATAACTAGTGTCACAGGAATGGTTCAAAACATAGTCAGTAAGAAGAGTCAGTCTTCTTGTCCTTAAGTCAGCATTGTGGTTTTGTATTTAATTCCGATGCAATTTCTGTGTTTCATCGTCAATAAGAAGGTCCAAGGGATATATAAAACCTGGAGTGAAGCACCGGAACCTATAACTAGTGTCACAGGAATGGTTCAAAACATAGAAAGTAAGAAGAGTCAGTCTTCTTGTACTCAAGTCGGCATTGTGCATTTTGTATTTAATTCCGATGCAATTTCTGTGTTTCATCGTCAATAAGAATGTCCAAGGGATACAGTAAACCTAAAGTGAAACATCGGAATCTATAACTAATCTCACATGAATGGTTCAAATCATTGTCATTTAGAAGAGTCGGACTTCATGTACTTAAGTCGGCAATGTGCCTTTTGCATTAATTTCCGATGCAATTTCTGTGTTTCATCGTCAATAAGAAGGTACACGGGATACAGTAAACCTGAAGTGAAGCATCGGAATCTATAACTAGTGTCAAAAGAATGGTTCAAGTCATAGAGAGTAGGAAGAGACAGTGTTCCTGTACTCAAGTAGGCATAGTGCCTTTTGTATTTAATTCCGATGCAATTTCTGTGTTTCATCGTCAATAAGAGGGTCCAAGGGATACAGTAAACCTGAAGTGAAGCATCGGAATCTACAATTAGTGTCACAGGAATGGTTCAAAACATAGACAATAAGAAGAGTCAGTCTTCATGTACTTAAGTCGGCATTGTGCCTTTTGCATTTAATTCCGAGGCAATTTCTGTGTTTCATCGTCAATAAGACGGTCCAAGGGATACAGTAAACCTGAAGTGAAGCATCGGAAACTATAACTAGTGTCACAGGAATGGTTAAAAAACATAGACAATAAGAAGAGTCTGTCTTCATGTACTTAATTCGGCATTGTGCCTTTTGTATTTAATTCCGATGCAATTTCTGTGTTTCATCGTCAATAAGAAGGTCAGAGGGGCACAGTAAACCTGAAGTGAAGCATCGGAATCTATAACTAGTGTCACAGGAATGGTTCAAAACATAGTCAGTAAGAAGAGTCAGTCTTCTTGTCCTTATGTCGGCATTGTGCCTTTTGTATTTGATTCCGATGCAATTTCTGTGTTTCATCGTCAATAAGAAGGTACAAGGGATACAGTAAACCTGAAGTGAAGCATCGGAAGTATAACTAGTGTCACAGGAAAGGTTCAAAACCTGGACAGTAAGAAGAGGCAGTGTTCTTGTACTTAAGTCGGCATTCTGCCTTTTGTATTTAATTCCGGTGCAATTTCTGTGTTTCGTCGTCAATACGAAGGCCAGAGGGATACAGTAAACCTGAAGTGAAGCATCGGAATCTATAACTAGTGTCACAGGCATGGTTCAAAACATAGTCAGTAAGAAGAGTCGGTCTTCTTGTACTTAAGTCGGCATTGTGCCTTTCGTATTCAATTCCGATTCAATTTCTGTGTTTCACCGTCAGTGAGAAGGACAGAGGGATACAGTAAACCTGAAGTGAAGCATCGGAATCTATATCTAGTGTCACACGAATGGTTCAAACATAGACAGTAAGAAGAGTCAGTCTGCTTGTACTTAAGTCGGCATTGTGCCTTTTGTATTTAATTACGATGATATTTCTGTGTTTCATCGTCAATAACAAGGTCAGAGGGATACAGTAAACCTGAAGTGAAGCATCGCAATCTATAACTAGTGTCACAGGAATGGTTCAAAGCATAGTCAGTAAGAAGAGTCAGTCTTCGTGTCCTTGAGTCGGCATTGTGCCTTTTGTATTTAATTCCGATGCAATCACTGTGTTTCATCGTCAATAAGAAGGTCCAAGGGATACAGTAAACCTGGAGTGAAGCATCGGAATCAATAACTTGTGTCATAGTAATGGTTCAAAACATAGACAGTAAGAAGAGTCAGTCTTCTTGTACTTAAGTCGGCATTGTGCCTTTTGTATTTAATTCCGATGCATTTTCTGTGTTTCATCGTCAATAAGAAGGTCCAAGGAATACAGTAAACCTGAAGTGAAGCATCGGAATACATAACTAGTGTCACTGGAATGTTTCAAAGTATAGACAGTAAGAAGAGTCAGTCATCTTGTACTTAAGTAGGCATAGTGCCATTTGTATTTAATTCCGATGCAATTTCTGTGTTTCATCATCAATAAGAAGGTCAGTGGAATACAGTAAACCTGTAGTGAAGCATCGGAATCTATAACTAGTGTCACAGGAATGGTTCAAAACATAGACAATAAGAAGAGTCAGTCTTCATGTACTTAAGTCGGCATTGTGCCTTTTGTATTTAATTCCGATGCAATCACTGTGTTTCATCGTCAATAAGAAGGTCCAAGGGATACAGTAAACCTGGAGTGAAGCATCGGAATCAATAACTTGTGTCATAGTAATGGTGCAAAACATAGACAGTAAGAAGAGTCAGTCTTCTTGTACTTAAGTCAGCATTGTGCCTTTTGTATTTAATTCCGATGCAATTTCTGTGTTTCTTCGTCAATAAGAAGGTCCAAGGGATACAGTAAACCGGTAGTGAAGCATCGGAAACTGTAATTAGTGTCACAGGAATGGTTCAAAACATAGACAGTAAGAGGAGTCAGTCTCTTGAACTTAAGTAGGCATTGTGCCTTTTGTATTCAATTCCGATGCAATTTCTGTGTTTCATCGTCAATAAGAAGGTCCAAGGGATACAGTAAAACTGAAGTCAAGCAACGGAATCTATAACTAGTGTCGCAGGAATGGTTCAAAAGCATAGACAGTAAGAAGAGTCAGTGTTCTTGTACTTCAGTCGGCATTGTGCCTTTTCTATTTAATTCCGATGCAATTTCTGTGTTTCATCGTCAATACGAAGGTCCAAGTGATACAGTAAGCCTGTAGGGAAGCATCGGAATCTATAACTAGTGTCAATGGAATGGTTCAAATCATAGACAGTAAGAAGAGTCAGTCTTCTTGTACTTAAGTCGGCATTGTGCCTTTTGTATTTAATTGCGGTGCAATTTCTGTGTTTCGTCGTCAATACGAAGGCCAGAGGGATACAGTTAACCTGAAGTGAAGCATCGGAATCTATAACTAGTGTCACAGGAATGATTCAAAACATAGTCAGTAAGAAGAGTCAGTCTTCTTGTCCTTAAGTCGGCATTGTGCCTTTTGTATTTAATTCCGATGCAATTTCTGTATTTCATCGTCAATTAGAAGGTCCAAGGATACAGTAAACTTGAAGTGAATCATCGGAATCTATAACTCGTGTCACATGAATGGTTCAAAACATAGACAGTAAGAAGAGTCAGTCTTCTTTTACTTATGTTGGCATTGTTCCTTTTGTATTTAATTCCGGTGCAATTTCTGTGTTTCATCGTCAATACGATGGTCAGAGGGATACAGTAAACCTGAAGTGAAGCATCGGATTCTATAACTAGTGTCACAGGAATGGTTCAAAAGATAGTCAGTAAGAAGAGTCAGTCTTCTTGTCCTTAAGTCGGCATTGTGCCGTTTGTAATTAATTCCGATGCAATATCTGTGTTTCATCGTCAATAAGAAGGTCCAAGGGATACAGTAAACCTGGAGTGACGCATCGGAATCTATAACTAGTGTCACAGGAATGGTTCAAAACATAGTCAGTAAGAAGAGTCAGTCTTCTTGTCCTTAAGTCAGCATTGTGGTTTTGTATTTAATTCCGATGCAATTTCTGTGTTTCATCGTCAATAAGAAGGTCCAAGGGATATATAAAACCTGGAGTGAAGCACCGGAACCTATAACTAGTGTCACAGGAATGGTTCAAAACATAGAAAGTAAGAAGAGTCAGTCTTCTTGTACTCAAGTCGGCATTGTGCATTTTGTATTTAATTCCGATGCAATTTCTGTGTTTCATCGTCAATAAGAATGTCCAAGGGATACAGTAAACCTAAAGTGAAACATCGGAATCTATAACTAATCTCACATGAATGGTTCAAATCATTGTCATTTAGAAGAGTCGGACTTCATGTACTTAAGTCGGCAATGTGCCTTTTGCATTAATTTCCGATGCAATTTCTGTGTTTCATCGTCAATAAGAAGGTACACGGGATACAGTAAACCTGAAGTGAAGCATCGGAATCTATAACTAGTGTCAAAAGAATGGTTCAAGTCATAGAGAGTAGGAAGAGACAGTGTTCCTGTACTCAAGTAGGCATAGTGCCTTTTGTATTTAATTCCGATGCAATTTCTGTGTTTCATCGTCAATAAGAGGGTCCAAGGGATACAGTAAACCTGAAGTGAAGCATCGGAATCTACAATTAGTGTCACAGGAATGGTTCAAAACATAGACAATAAGAAGAGTCAGTCTTCATGTACTTAAGTCGGCATTGTGCCTTTTGCATTTAATTCCGAGGCAATTTCTGTGTTTCATCGTCAATAAGACGGTCCAAGGGATACAGTAAACCTGAAGTGAAGCATCGGAAACTATAACTAGTGTCACAGGAATGGTTAAAAAACATAGACAATAAGAAGAGTCTGTCTTCATGTACTTAATTCGGCATTGTGCCTTTTGTATTTAATTCCGATGCAATTTCTGTGTTTCATCGTCAATAAGAAGGTCAGAGGGGCACAGTAAACCTGAAGTGAAGCATCGGAATCTATAACTAGTGTCACAGGAATGGTTCAAAACATAGTCAGTAAGAAGAGTCAGTCTTCTTGTCCTTATGTCGGCATTGTGCCTTTTGTATTTGATTCCGATGCAATTTCTGTGCTTCATCGTCAATAAGAAGGTCCAAGGGATACAGTAAACCTGGAGTGAAGCATCGGAGTCTAAAACAAGTGCCACACTAATGGTTCAAACATAGACAGTAAGAAGAGTCAGTCTTCTTGTACTTAAGTCGGCATTGTGCCTTTTGTATTTAATTCCGATGCAATTTCTGTGTTTCATCGTCATTAAGGAGGTCCAAGGGATACAGTGAACCTGAAGTGAAGCATCGGAATCTATAACTAGTGTCACTGGAATGGTTCAAAATATAGACGGTAAGATGAGTAAGTCGTCTTGAACTTCAGCCGGCATTGTGCCTTTTGTATTTAATTCCGATGTAATTTCTGTGATTCATCGTCAATAAGAAGGTCCAAGGGATACAGAAAACCCGAAGTGAAGCATCGGACTCTTCAACTAGTGTCACAGAAATGGTTCAAATCGTAGACTGTAGGAAGAGTCAGTCTTCTTGTACTTAAGTCGGCATTGTGGCTTTTGTATTTAATTCCGCCGCAAATTCTGTGTTTCATCGTCAATAAGAAGGTCCAAGGGATATATTAAACCTGGAGTGAAGCACCGGAATCTATAACTAGTGTCACAGGAATGGTTCAAAGCATAGAAAATAAGAAGTGTCAGTCTTCTTGTACTCAAGTCGGCATTGTGCATTTTGTATTTAATTCCGATGCAATTTCTGTGATTCATCGTCAATAAGAATGTCCAAGGGATACAGTAAACCTGCAGTGAAGCATCGGAATCTATAACTAATGTCACATGAATGGTTCAAATCATTGTCAATCAGAAGAGTCGGTCTTCATGTACTTAAGTCGGCATTGTGCCTTTTGTATTAATTTCCGATGCAATTTCTGTGTTTCATCGTCAATAAGAAGGTACAAGGGATATAGTAAACCTGAAGTGAAGCATCGGAATCTGTAACTAGTGTCACAGGAATGGTTCAAAACATAGTCAGTAAGAAGAGTCAGTCTTCTTGTCCTTAAATCGGCATTGTGCCTTTTGTATTTGATTCTGATGCAATTTCTGTGATTCATCGTCAATAAGAAGGTACAAGGGATACAGTATACCTGAAAGGAGTATCGGAATCTATAACTAGTGTCAAGGAAATGGTTCAAATCATAGAGAGTAGGAAGAGACAGTGTTCTTGTACTTAAGTCGGCAATGTGCCATTGGTATTTAATCCTGATGCAATTTCTGTGTTTCATCGTCTATAAGAAGGTCCAAGGTGTACAGTAAACCTGAAGTAAAGCATCGGATTCTGTAACTAGTGTCCCAGGAATGGTTCGAACTATAATCAGTAAGAAGAGTCACTCTTCTTGTACTTAAGTCGGCATTGTGCCTTTTGTATTTAATTACGATGCAATTTCTGTGTTTCATCGTCAATAAGAAGGTCCCAGGGATACAGTAAACCTGGAGTGAAGCATCGGAATCTATAACTAGTGTCGCAGGAATGGTTCAAAACATAGACAGTAAGAAGAGTAAGTCATCTTGTACTTAAGTCGGCATTGTGCCATCTGTATTTAATTCCGATGCAATTTCTGTCTTTCATCGTCAATAAGAAGGTCAGAGAGATACAGTAAACTTGATGTGAAGCATCGGAATCTATAACTAGTGTCACAGGAATGGTTCAAAACTTAGTCAGTAGGTAGAGTCAGTCTTCTTGTACTTAAAACGGCATTGTGCCTTTTCTATTTATCTCCGATTCAATTTCTGTGTTTCATCGTCAATAAGAAGGTCCAAGGGATACAGTAGACGTGGAGTGTAGCATCGGAATCTATAACTAGTGTCACAGGAATGGTTCAAAACATAGACAGTAAGAAGAGTCAGTCTTCGTGTACTTAAGTCGGCATTTTGCCTTTTGTATTTAATTCCGATGCAATATCTGTGTTTCATCGTCAATGACAAGGGCCGAGGGATACAGTAAACCTGAAGTGAAGCATCGGAATCTATTACTAGTGTCACAGGAATGGTTCATAGCATGGTCAGTAAGAGGAGTCAGTCTTCTTGTACTTAAGACGGCATTGTGCCCTTTCTATTTAATTCCGATGCAATTTCTGTGTTTCATCGTCAATAAGAAGGTCCAAGGGATACAGTAAACCTAGAGTGAAGCATCGGAATATATATCTAGTGTCAATAGAATGGTTCAAAAGCATAGACAGTAAGAAGAGTCAGTCTTCTTGTACTTATGTCTTCATTGTGCCTTTTGTATTTAATTCCGAATCAATATCTGAGTTTCATCGTCAATAAGAAGGTCAGAGGGATACAGTAAACCTGAAGTGAACCATCGGAAACTATAACGAGTGTCACAGGAATCGTTCACAACACAGACAGTTAGAAGAGTCAGTCTTCCTGTACTTAAGTCGGCTTTGTGCGTTTTGTATTTAATTCCGATGCAATTTCTGTGTTTCATCGTCGATAAGAATGTCCAAGGGATACAGTAAACCTGAAGTGAAGCATCGGAATCTGTAACTAGTGTCACAGGAATGGTTCAAATCATTGTCAATAAGAAAAGTCGGTTTTCATGTACTTAAGTCGCCATTGTGCCTTTTGAATTTAATTCCGTTGCAATTTCTGTGTTTCATCGTCAATAAGAAGGTACAAGGGATACAGTAAACCTGAAGTGAAGCATCGGAAGTATAACTAGTGTCACAGGAAAGGTTCAAAACCTGGACAGTAAGAAGAGGCAGTGTTCTTGTACTTAAGTCGGCATTCTGCCTTTTGTATTTAATTCCGGTGCAATTTCTGTGTTTCGTCGTCAATACGAAGGCCAGAGGGATACAGTAAACCTGAAGTGAAGCATCGGAATCTATAACTAGTGTCACAGGCATGGTTCAAAACATAGTCAGTAAGAAGAGTCGGTCTTCTTGTACTTAAGTCGGCATTGTGCCTTTCGTATTCAATTCCGATTCAATTTCTGTGTTTCACCGTCAGTGAGAAGGACAGAGGGATACAGTAAACCTGAAGTGAAGCATCGGAATCTATATCTAGTGTCACACGAATGGTTCAAACATAGACAGTAAGAAGAGTCAGTCTGCTTGTACTTAAGTCGGCATTGTGCCTTTTGTATTTAATTACGATGATATTTCTGTGTTTCATCGTCAATAACAAGGTCAGAGGGATACAGTAAACCTGAAGTGAAGCATCGCAATCTATAACTAGTGTCACAGGAATGGTTCAAAGCATAGTCAGTAAGAAGAGTCAGTCTTCGTGTCCTTGAGTCGGCATTGTGCCTTTTGTATTTAATTCCGATGCAATCACTGTGTTTCATCGTCAATAAGAAGGTCCAAGGGATACAGTAAACCTGAAGTGAAGCATCGGAATACATAACTAGTGTCACTGGAATGTTTCAAAGTATAGACAGTAAGAAGAGTCAGTCATCTTGTACTTAAGTCGGCATAGTGCCATTTGTATTTAATTCCGATGCAATTTCTGTGTTTCATCGTCAATAAGAAGGTCAGTGGAATACAGTAAACCTGTAGTGAAGCATCGGAATCTATAACTAGTGTCGCAGGAATGGTGCAAAACATAGACAGTAAGAAGAGTCAGTCTTCTTGTACTTAAGTCAGCATTGTGCCTTTTGTATTTAATTCCGATGCAATTTCTGTGTTTCTTCGTCAATAAGAAGGTCCAAGGGATACAGTAAACCGGTAGTGAAGCATCGGAAACTGTAATTAGTGTCACAGGAATGGTTCAAAACATAGACAGTAAGAGGAGTCAGTCTCTTGAACTTAAGTAGGCATTGTGCCTTTTGTATTCAATTCCGATGCAATTTCTGTGTTTCATCGTCAATAAGAGGGTCCAAGGAATACAGTAAAACTGAAGTCAAGCAACGGAATCTATGACTAGTGTCGCAGGAATGGTTCAAAAGCATAGACAGTAAGAAGAGTCAGTGTTCTTGTACTTCAGTCGGCATTGTGCCTTTTCTATTTCATTCCGATGCAATTTCTGTGTTTCATCGTCAATACGAAGGTCCAAGTGATACAGTAAGCCTGTAGGGAAGCATCGGAATCTATAACTAGTGTCAATGGAATGGTTCAAATCATAGACAGTAAGAAGAGTCAGTCTTCTTGTACTTAAGTCGGCATTGTGCCTTTTGTATTTAATTGCGGTGCAATTTCTGTGTTTCGTCTTCAATACGAAGGCCAGAGGGATACAGTTAACCTGAAGTGAAGCATCGGAATCTATAACTAGTGTCACAGGAATGATTCAAAACATAGTCAGTAAGAAGAGTCAGTCTTCTTGTCCTTAAGTCGGCATTGTGCCTTTTGTATTTAATTCCGATGCAATTTCTGTATTTCATCGTCAATTAGAAGGTCCAAGGATACAGTAAACTTGAAGTGAATCATCGGAATCTATAACTCGTGTCACATGAATGGTTCAAAACATAGACAGTAAGAAGAGTCAGACTTCTTGTACTTAAGTCGGCATTGTGCCTTTTGTATTTAAATTCCGATGCAATTTCTGTGTTTCAACGTCAATAAGAAGGTCCAAGGGATACAGTAACCTAAAGTGAAGCATCGGAATATGTAACTAGTGTCACAGGAATGGTTCAGAACATAGTCTGTAAGAAGAGTCGGTCTTCTTGCCCTTAAGTCGGAATTGTGTCTTTTGTATTTAATTCCGATGCAATTTCTGTGTTTCGTCGTCAATAAGAAGCTCCAAGGGATACAGTAAACTTGGAGTGAAGCATCGGAATCTATAACTAGTCTCAATGGATTGGTTCAAAACATAGACAGTAAGAAGAGTCAGTCTTCTTTTACTTATGTTGGCATTGTTCCTTTTGTATTTAATTCCGGTGCAATTTCTGTGTTTCATCGTCAATACGATGGTCAGAGGGATACAGTAAACCTGAAGTGAAGCATCGGATTCTATAACTAGTGTCACAGGAATGGTTCAAAAGATAGTCAGTAAGAAGAGTCAGTCTTCTTGTCCTTAAGTCGGCATTGTGCCGTTTGTAATTAATTCCGATGCAATATCTGTGTTTCATCGTCAATAAGAAGGTCCAAGGGATACAGTAAACCTGGAGTGACGCATCGGAATCTATAACTAGTGTCACAGGAATGGTTCAAAACATAGTCAGTAAGAAGAGTCAGTCTTCTTGTCCTTAAGTCAGCATTGTGGTTTTGTATTTAATTCCGATGCAATTTCTGTGTTTCATCGTCAATAAGAAGGTCCAAGGGATATATAAAACCTGGAGTGAAGCACCGGAACCTATAACTAGTGTCACAGGAATGGTTCAAAACATAGAAAGTAAGAAGAGTCAGTCTTCTTGTACGCAAGTCGGCATTGTGCATTTTGTATTTAATTCCGATGCAATTTCTGTGTTTCATCGTCAATAAGAATGTCCAAGGGATACAGTAAACCTAAAGTGAAGCATCGGAATCTATAACTAATCTCACATGAATGGTTCAAATCATTGTCATTTAGAAGAGCCGGACTTCATGTACTTAAGTCGGCAATGTGCCTTTTGTATTAATTTCCGATGCAATTTCTGTGTTTCATCGTCAATAAGAAGGTACAAGGGATACAGTAAACCTGAAGTGAAGCATCGGAATCTATAACTAGTGTCAAAGGAATGGTTCAAGTCATAGAGAGTAGGAAGAGACAGTGTTCCTGTACTTAAGTCGGCATAGTGCCTTTTGTATTTAATTCCGATGCAATTTCTGTGTTTCATCGTCAATAAGAAGGTCCAAGGGATACAGTAAACCTGAAGTGAAGCATCGGAATCTACAATTAGTGTCACAGGAATGGTTCAAAACATAGACAGTAAGAAGAGTCAGTCTTCATGTACTTAAGTCGGCATTGTGCCTTTTGCATTTAATTCCGATGCAATTTCTGTGTTTCATCGTCAATAAGAAGGTCCAAGGGATACAGTAAACCTGAAGTGAAGCATCGGAAACTATAACTAGTGTCACAGGAATGGTTAAAAAACATAGACAATAAGAAGAGTGTGTCTTCATGTACTTAAGTCGGCATTGTGCCTTTTGTATTTAATTCCGATGCAATTTCTGTGTTTCATCGTCAATAAGAAGGTCAGAGGGGTACAGTAAACCTGAAGTGAAGCATCGGAATCTATAACTAGTGTCACAGGAATGGTTCAAAACATAGTCAGTAAGAAGAGTCAGTCTTCTTGTCCTTATGTCGGCATTGTGCCTTTTGTATTTGATTCCGATGCATTTTCTGTGCTTCATCGTCAATAAGAAGGTCCAAGGGATACAGTAAACCTGGAGTGAAGCATCGGAGTCTATAACAAGTGCCACACTAATGGTTCAAACATAGACAGTAAGAAGAGTCAGTCTTCTTGTACTTAAGTCGGCATTGTGCCTTTTGTATTTAATTCCGATGCAATTTCTGTGTTTCATCGTCATTAAGGAGGTCCAAGGGATACAGTAAACCTGAAGTGAAGCATCGGAATCTATAACTAGTGTCACTGGAATGGTTCAAAGTATAGACAGTAAGAAGAGTCAGTCGTCTTGAACTTAAGCCGGCATTGAGCCTTTTGTATTTAATTCCGATGTAATTTCTGTGATTCATCGTCAATAAGAGGGTCCAAGGGATACAGAAAACCCGAAGTGAAGCATCGGACTCTTCAACTAGTGTCACAGAAATGGCTCAAATCGTAGACTGTAGGAAGAGTCAGTCTTCTCATACTTAAGTCGGCATTGTGCCTTTTGTATTTAATTCCGATGCAATTTCTGTGTTTCATCGTTAATTAGAAGGTCCAAGGGAAACAGTAAACCTGAAGTGAAGCATCGGAATCTATAACTAGTGTCACCGGAATGGTTCAAAATATACAGAGTAAGAAGAGTCAGTCTTCTTGTACTTAAGTCGGCATTGTGGCTTTTGTATTTAATTCCGACGCAATTTCTGTGTTTCATCGTCAATAAGAAGGTCCAAGGGATATATTAAACCTGGAGTGAAACACCGGAACCTATAACTAGTGTCACAGGAATTTTTCAAAGTATAGAAAATAAGAAGTGTCAATCTTCTTGTACTCAAGTCGGCATTGTGCATTTTGTATTTAATTCCGATGCAATTTCTGTGATTCATCGTCAATAAGAATGTCCAAGGGATACAGTAAACCTGAAGTGAAGCATCGGAATCTATAACTAATGTCACATGAATGGTTCAAATCATTGTCAATCAGAAGAGTCGGTCTTCATGTACTTAAGTCGGCATTGTGCCTTTTGTATTAATTTCCGATGCAATTTCTGTGTTTCATCGTCAATAAGAAGGTACAAGGGATACAGTAAACCTGAAGTGAAGCATCGGAATCTGTAACTAGTGTCACAGGAATGGTTCAAAACATAGTCAGTAAGAAGAGTCAGTCTTCTTGTCCTTAAATCGGCATTGTGCCTTTTGTATTTGATTCTGATGCAATTTCTGTGTTTCATCGTCAATAAGAAGGTCCAAGGGATACAGTAAACCTGAAGTGAAGCATCGGAATCTATGACTAGTGTCACAGGAATGGTTCAAAGCATAGTCAGTAAGAAGTGTCAGTCTTCATGTACTTAAGTCGACATTGTGCCTTTTGTATTTAATTCCGATGCAATTTCTGTGTTTCATCGTCAATACGAAGGTCCAAGGGAGACAGTAAACCTGAAGTGAAGCATCGGAATCTATAACTAGTGTCACAGGAATGGTTCAAAACATAGACAGTAGGAAGAGTCAGTCTTCTTGTACTTAAGTCGGCATTGTACCTTTTGTGTTTAATTCCGATCCAATTTCTGTGTATCATCGTCAGTAAGAAGGTCCAAGGGATATAGTAAAAATGAAGTCAAGCATCGGAAACTATAACTATTGTCGCAGGAATGGTTGAAAACATAGACAGTAAGAAGAGTCAGTCTTATTGTACTTAAGTCGGCATAGTGCCTTTTCTATTTATTTCCGATGAAATTTCTGTGTTTCATCGTTAATAAGAAGGTCAGAGGGATACAGTAAACCTGAAGTAAAGCATCGGAATCTATAACTAGTGTTACAGGAATGGTTCAAAGCATGGTCATTAAGATGAGTCAGTCTTCTTGTCCTTAAGTCGGCATTGTGCCTTTTGTATTTACTTCCGATGCTGTTTCTGTTTTTCATCGTCAATAAGAAGGTCCAAGGGATACAATAAACCGAAAGTGAAGCATCGGACTCTGTAACTAGTGTCACGGGAATAGTTTACAACATAGACAGTAGGAAGAGTCAGTCTTCTTGTACTTAAGTCGGCATTGTGCCTTTTGTATTTAATTCCGATGCAATTTCTGTGTTTCATCGTCAATAAGGAGGTCAAAGTGATACAGTAAATCCGGAGTGTAGCATCGGAATCTATAACTAGTGTCACAGAGAATGGTTCAAAACATAGACAGTAAGAAGAGTCGGTCTTCATGTACGTAAGTCGGCATTGTGCCTTTTGTATTTAATTCCGATTCAATTTCTATGTTTCATCGTCAATACGAAGGTCCAAATTATACAGTAAACCTGAAGTGAAGCCTCGGAATCTATAACTAGTGTCACAGGAATGGTTCAAAACGAAGTCAGTAAGAAGAGACAGTCTTCTTGTACTTAAGTCGGCATTGAGCCTTTTGTATTTAATTCCTATGCAATTTCTGTGTTTCATCGTCAATAAGAAGGTCCAAGGGATACAGTAAACCTAAAGTGATGCATCGGAATATATAACTAGTGTCAATGGAATGGTTCAAAACATAGACAGTAAGAAGAGTCAGTCTTCTTGTACTTAAGTCGGCATTGTGCCATTTGTACTTAATTCCGATGTAATTTCTGAGATTCATCGTCAATAAGAAAGTCAGAAGGATACAATAAACCTGAAGTGAAGCATCGGAATCTATAACTAGTGTCACAGGAATGGTTCAAAGCATAGTCAGTAAGAAGAGTCAGTCTTCTTGTCCTTAAGTCGGCATTGTGCCTTTTGTATTTAATTCCGACGCAAATTCTGTGTTTCATCGTCAATAAGAAGGTCCAAGGGATATATAAAACCTGGAGTGAAGCACCGGAACCTATAACTAGTGTCACAGGAATGGTTCAAAACATAGAAAGTAAGAAGAGTCAGTCTTCTTGTTCTCAAGTCGGCATTGTGCATTTTGTATTTAATTCCGATGCAATTTCTGTGTTTCATCGTCAATAAGAATGTCCAAGGGATACAGTAAACCTAAAGTGAAGCATCGGAATCTATAACTAATCTCACATGAATGGTTCAAATCATTGTCATTTAGAAGAGTCGGACTTCATGTACTTAAGTCGGCAATGTGCCTTTTGTATTAATTTGCGATGCAATTTCTGTGTTTCATCGTCAATAAGAAGGTACAAGGGATACAGTAAACCTGAAGTGAAGCATCGGAATCTATAACTAGTGTCAAAGGAATGGTTCAAGTCATAGAGAGTAGGAAGAGACAGTGTTCCTGTACTTAAGTCGGCATAGTGCCTTTTGTATTTAATTCCGATGCAATTTCTGTGTTTCATCGTCAATAAGAAGGTCCAAGCGATACAGTAAACCTGAAGTGAAGCATCGGAATCTACAATTAGTTTCACAGGAATGGTTGAAAACATAGACAGTAAGAAGAGTCAGTCTTCATGTACTTAAGTCGGCATTGTGCCTTTCGTATTCAATTCCGATTCAATTTCTGTGTTTCACCGTCAGTGAGAAGGACAGAGGGATACAGTAAACCTGAAGTGAAGCATCGGAATCTATATCTAGTGTCACACGAATGGTTCAAACATAGACAGTAAGAAGAGTCAGTCTGCTTGTACTTAAGTCGGCATTGTGCCTTTTGTATTTAATTACGATGATATTTCTGTGTTTCATCGTCAATAACAAGGTCAGAGGGATACAGTAAACCTGAAGTGAAGCATCGCAATCTATAACTAGTGTCACAGGAATGGTTCAAAGCATAGTCAGTAAGAAGAGTCAGTCTTCGTGTCCTTGAGTCGGCATTGTGCCTTTTGTATTTAATTCCGATGCAATCACTGTGTTTCATCGTCAATAAGAAGGTCCAAGGGATACAGTAAACCTGAAGTGAAGCATCGGAATACATAACTAGTGTCACTGGAATGTTTCAAAGTATAGACAGTAAGAAGAGTCAGTCATCTTGTACTTAAGTCGGCATAGTGCCATTTGTATTTAATTCCGATGCAATTTCTGTGTTTCATCGTCAATAAGAAGGTCAGTGGAATACAGTAAACCTGTAGTGAAGCATCGGAATCTATAACTAGTGTCGCAGGAATGGTGCAAAACATAGACAGTAAGAAGAGTCAGTCTTCTTGTACTTAAGTCAGCATTGTGCCTTTTGTATTTAATTCCGATGCAATTTCTGTGTTTCTTCGTCAATAAGAAGGTCCAAGGGATACAGTAAACCGGTAGTGAAGCATCGGAAACTGTAATTAGTGTCACAGGAATGGTTCAAAACATAGACAGTAAGAGGAGTCAGTCTCTTGAACTTAAGTAGGCATTGTGCCTTTTGTATTCAATTCCGATGCAATTTCTGTGTTTCATCGTCAATAAGAGGGTCCAAGGAATACAGTAAAACTGAAGTCAAGCAACGGAATCTATGACTAGTGTCGCAGGAATGGTTCAAAAGCATAGACAGTAAGAAGAGTCAGTGTTCTTGTACTTCAGTCGGCATTGTGCCTTTTCTATTTCATTCCGATGCAATTTCTGTGTTTCATCGTCAATACGAAGGTCCAAGTGATACAGTAAGCCTGTAGGGAAGCATCGGAATCTATAACTAGTGTCAATGGAATGGTTCAAATCATAGACAGTAAGAAGAGTCAGTCTTCTTGTACTTAAGTCGGCATTGTGCCTTTTGTATTTAATTGCGGTGCAATTTCTGTGTTTCGTCTTCAATACGAAGGCCAGAGGGATACAGTTAACCTGAAGTGAAGCATCGGAATCTATAACTAGTGTCACAGGAATGATTCAAAACATAGTCAGTAAGAAGAGTCAGTCTTCTTGTCCTTAAGTCGGCATTGTGCCTTTTGTATTTAATTCCGATGCAATTTCTGTATTTCATCGTCAATTAGAAGGTCCAAGGATACAGTAAACTTGAAGTGAATCATCGGAATCTATAACTCGTGTCACATGAATGGTTCAAAACATAGACAGTAAGAAGAGTCAGACTTCTTGTACTTAAGTCGGCATTGTGCCTTTTGTATTTAAATTCCGATGCAATTTCTGTGTTTCAACGTCAATAAGAAGGTCCAAGGGATACAGTAACCTAAAGTGAAGCATCGGAATATGTAACTAGTGTCACAGGAATGGTTCAGAACATAGTCTGTAAGAAGAGTCGGTCTTCTTGCCCTTAAGTCGGAATTGTGTCTTTTGTATTTAATTCCGATGCAATTTCTGTGTTTCGTCGTCAATAAGAAGCTCCAAGGGATACAGTAAACTTGGAGTGAAGCATCGGAATCTATAACTAGTCTCAATGGATTGGTTCAAAACATAGACAGTAAGAAGAGTCAGTCTTCTTTTACTTATGTTGGCATTGTTCCTTTTGTATTTAATTCCGGTGCAATTTCTGTGTTTCATCGTCAATACGATGGTCAGAGGGATACAGTAAACCTGAAGTGAAGCATCGGATTCTATAACTAGTGTCACAGGAATGGTTCAAAAGATAGTCAGTAAGAAGAGTCAGTCTTCTTGTCCTTAAGTCGGCATTGTGCCGTTTGTAATTAATTCCGATGCAATATCTGTGTTTCATCGTCAATAAGAAGGTCCAAGGGATACAGTAAACCTGGAGTGACGCATCGGAATCTATAACTAGTGTCACAGGAATGGTTCAAAACATAGTCAGTAAGAAGAGTCAGTCTTCTTGTCCTTAAGTCAGCATTGTGGTTTTGTATTTAATTCCGATGCAATTTCTGTGTTTCATCGTCAATAAGAAGGTCCAAGGGATATATAAAACCTGGAGTGAAGCACCGGAACCTATAACTAGTGTCACAGGAATGGTTCAAAACATAGAAAGTAAGAAGAGTCAGTCTTCTTGTACGCAAGTCGGCATTGTGCATTTTGTATTTAATTCCGATGCAATTTCTGTGTTTCATCGTCAATAAGAATGTCCAAGGGATACAGTAAACCTAAAGTGAAGCATCGGAATCTATAACTAATCTCACATGAATGGTTCAAATCATTGTCATTTAGAAGAGCCGGACTTCATGTACTTAAGTCGGCAATGTGCCTTTTGTATTAATTTCCGATGCAATTTCTGTGTTTCATCGTCAATAAGAAGGTACAAGGGATACAGTAAACCTGAAGTGAAGCATCGGAATCTATAACTAGTGTCAAAGGAATGGTTCAAGTCATAGAGAGTAGGAAGAGACAGTGTTCCTGTACTTAAGTCGGCATAGTGCCTTTTGTATTTAATTCCGATGCAATTTCTGTGTTTCATCGTCAATAAGAAGGTCCAAGGGATACAGTAAACCTGAAGTGAAGCATCGGAATCTACAATTAGTGTCACAGGAATGGTTCAAAACATAGACAGTAAGAAGAGTCAGTCTTCATGTACTTAAGTCGGCATTGTGCCTTTTGCATTTAATTCCGATGCAATTTCTGTGTTTCATCGTCAATAAGAAGGTCCAAGGGATACAGTAAACCTGAAGTGAAGCATCGGAAACTATAACTAGTGTCACAGGAATGGTTAAAAAACATAGACAATAAGAAGAGTGTGTCTTCATGTACTTAAGTCGGCATTGTGCCTTTTGTATTTAATTCCGATGCAATTTCTGTGTTTCATCGTCAATAAGAAGGTCAGAGGGGTACAGTAAACCTGAAGTGAAGCATCGGAATCTATAACTAGTGTCACAGGAATGGTTCAAAACATAGTCAGTAAGAAGAGTCAGTCTTCTTGTCCTTATGTCGGCATTGTGCCTTTTGTATTTGTTTCCGATGCATTTTCTGTGCTTCATCGTCAATAAGAAGGTCCAAGGGATACAGTAAACCTGGAGTGAAGCATCGGAGTCTATAACAAGTGCCACACTAATGGTTCAAACATAGACAGTAAGAAGAGTCAGTCTTCTTGTACTTAAGTCGGCATTGTGCCTTTTGTATTTAATTCCGATGCAATTTCTGTGTTTCATCGTCATTAAGGAGGTCCAAGGGATACAGTAAACCTGAAGTGAAGCATCGGAATCTATAACTAGTGTCACTGGAATGGTTCAAAGTATAGACAGTAAGAAGAGTCAGTCGTCTTGAACTTAAGCCGGCATTGAGCCTTTTGTATTTAATTCCGATGTAATTTCTGTGATTCATCGTCAATAAGAGGGTCCAAGGGATACAGAAAACCCGAAGTGAAGCATCGGACTCTTCAACTAGTGTCACAGAAATGGCTCAAATCGTAGACTGTAGGAAGAGTCAGTCTTCTCATACTTAAGTCGGCATTGTGCCTTTTGTATTTAATTCCGATGCAATTTCTGTGTTTCATCGTTAATTAGAAGGTCCAAGGGAAACAGTAAACCTGAAGTGAAGCATCGGAATCTATAACTAGTGTCACCGGAATGGTTCAAAATATACAGAGTAAGAAGAGTCAGTCTTCTTGTACTTAAGTCGGCATTGTGGCTTTTGTATTTAATTCCGACGCAATTTCTGTGTTTCATCGTCAATAAGAAGGTCCAAGGGATATATTAAACCTGGAGTGAAACACCGGAACCTATAACTAGTGTCACAGGAATTTTTCAAAGTATAGAAAATAAGAAGTGTCAATCTTCTTGTACTCAAGTCGGCATTGTGCATTTTGTATTTAATTCCGATGCAAATTCTGTGATTCATCGTCAATAAGAATGTCCAAGGGATACAGTAAACCTGAAGTGAAGCATCGGAATCTATAACTAATGTCACATGAATGGTTCAAATCATTGTCAATCAGAAGAGTCGGTCTTCATGTACTTAAGTCGGCATTGTGCCTTTTGTATTAATTTCCGATGCAATTTCTGTGTTTCATCGTCAATAAGAAGGTACAAGGGATACAGTAAACCTGAAGTGAAGCATCGGAATCTGTAACTAGTGTCACAGGAATGGTTCAAAACATAGTCAGTAAGAAGAGTCAGTCTTCTTGTCCTTAAATCGGCATTGTGCCTTTTGTATTTGATTCTGATGCAATTTCTGTGTTTCATCGTCAATAAGAAGGTCCAAGGGATACAGTAAACCTGAAGTGAAGCATCGGAATCTATGACTAGTGTCACAGGAATGGTTCAAAGCATAGTCAGTAAGAAGTGTCAGTCTTCATGTACTTAAGTCGACATTGTGCCTTTTGTATTTAATTCCGATGCAATTTCTGTGTTTCATCGTCAATACGAAGGTCCAAGGGAGACAGTAAACCTGAAGTGAAGCATCGGAATCTATAACTAGTGTCACAGGAATGGTTCAAAACATAGACAGTAGGAAGAGTCAGTCTTCTTGTACTTAAGTCGGCATTGTACCTTTTGTGTTTAATTCCGATCCAATTTCTGTGTATCATCGTCAGTAAGAAGGTCCAAGGGATATAGTAAAAATGAAGTCAAGCATCGGAAACTATAACTATTGTCGCAGGAATGGTTGAAAACATAGACAGTAAGAAGAGTCAGTCTTATTGTACTTAAGTCGGCATAGTGCCTTTTCTATTTATTTCCGATGAAATTTCTGTGTTTCATCGTTAATAAGAAGGTCAGAGGGATACAGTAAACCTGAAGTAAAGCATCGGAATCTATAACTAGTGTTACAGGAATGGTTCAAAGCATGGTCATTAAGATGAGTCAGTCTTCTTGTCCTTAAGTCGGCA
Source organism: Schistocerca piceifrons (assembly GCF_021461385.2). Lineage (NCBI taxonomy): Eukaryota > Metazoa > Arthropoda > Insecta > Orthoptera > Acrididae > Schistocerca > Schistocerca piceifrons. Next base: position 214,405 of record NW_025727941.1, read on the forward strand.
TTGTGCCTTTTGTATTTACTTCCGATGCTGTTTCTGTTTTTCATCGTCAATAAGAAGGTCCAAGGGATACAATAAACCGAAAGTGAAGCATCGGACTCTGTAACTAGTGTCACGGGAATAGTTTACAACATAGACAGTAGGAAGAGTCAGTCTTCTTGTACTTAAGTCGGCATTGTGCCTTTTGTATTTAATTCCGATGCAATTTCTGTGTTTCATCGTCAATAAGGAGGTCAAAGTGATACAGTAAATCCGGAGTGTAGCATCGGAATCTATAACTAGTGTCACAGAGAATGGTTCAAAACATAGACAGTAAGAAGAGTCGGTCTTCATGTACGTAAGTCGGCATTGTGCCTTTTGTATTTAATTCCGATTCAATTTCTATGTTTCATCGTCAATACGAAGGTCCAAATTATACAGTAAACCTGAAGTGAAGCCTCGGAATCTATAACTAGTGTCACAGGAATGGTTCAAAACGAAGTCAGTAAGAAGAGACAGTCTTCTTGTACTTAAGTCGGCATTGAGCCTTTTGTATTTAATTCCTATGCAATTTCTGTGTTTCATCGTCAATAAGAAGGTCCAAGGGATACAGTAAACCTAAAGTGATGCATCGGAATATATAACTAGTGTCAATGGAATGGTTCAAAACATAGACAGTAAGAAGAGTCAGTCTTCTTGTACTTAAGTCGGCATTGTGCCATTTGTACTTAATTCCGATGTAATTTCTGAGATTCATCGTCAATAAGAAAGTCAGAAGGATACAATAAACCTGAAGTGAAGCATCGGAATCTATAACTAGTGTCACAGGAATGGTTCAAAGCATAGTCAGTAAGAAGAGTCAGTCTTCTTGTCCTTAAGTCGGCATTGTGCCTTTTGTATTTAATTCCGACGCAAATTCTGTGTTTCATCGTCAATAAGAAGGTCCAAGGGATATATAAAACCTGGAGTGAAGCACCGGAACCTATAACTAGTGTCACAGGAATGGTTCAAAACATAGAAAGTAAGAAGAGTCAGTCTTCTTGTTCTCAAGTCGGCATTGTGCATTTTGTATTTAATTCCGATGCAATTTCTGTGTTTCATCGTCAATAAGAATGTCCAAGGGATACAGTAAACCTAAAGTGAAGCATCGGAATCTATAACTAATCTCACATGAATGGTTCAAATCATTGTCATTTAGAAGAGTCGGACTTCATGTACTTAAGTCGGCAATGTGCCTTTTGTATTAATTTGCGATGCAATTTCTGTGTTTCATCGTCAATAAGAAGGTACAAGGGATACAGTAAACCTGAAGTGAAGCATCGGAATCTATAACTAGTGTCAAAGGAATGGTTCAAGTCATAGAGAGTAGGAAGAGACAGTGTTCCTGTACTTAAGTCGGCATAGTGCCTTTTGTATTTAATTCCGATGCAATTTCTGTGTTTCATCGTCAATAAGAAGGTCCAAGCGATACAGTAAACCTGAAGTGAAGCATCGGAATCTACAATTAGTTTCACAGGAATGGTTGAAAACATAGACAGTAAGAAGAGTCAGTCTTCATGTACTTAAGTCGGCATTGTGCCTTTTGCATTTAATTCCGATGCAATTTCTGTGTTTCATCGTCAATAAGAAGGTCCAAGGGATACAGTAAACCTGAAGTGAAGCATCGGAAACTATAACTAGTGTCAGAGGAATGGTTAAAAAACATAGACAATAAGAAGAGTCTGTCTTCATGTACTTAAGTCGGCATTGTGCCTTTTGTATTTAATTCCGATGCAATTTCTGTGTTTCATTGTCAATAAGAAGGTCCAAGGGATACAGTAACCTAAAGTGAAGCATCGGAATATGTAACTAGTGTCACAGGAATGGTTCAGAACATAGTCTGTAAGAAGAGTCGGTCTTCTTGCCCTTAAGTCGGAATTGTGTCTTTTGTATTTAATTCCGATGCAATTTCTGTGTTTCGTCGTCAATAAGAAGCTCCAAGGGATACAGTAAACTTGGAGTGAAGCATCGGAATCTATAACTAGTCTCAATGGATTGGTTCAAAACATAGACAGTAAGAAGAGTCAGTCTTCTTTTACTTATGTTGGCATTGTTCCTTTTGTATTTAATTCCGGTGCAATTTCTGTGTTTCATCGTCAATACGATGGTCAGAGGGATACAGTAAACCTGAAGTGAAGCATCGGATTCTATAACTAGTGTCACAGGAATGGTTCAAAAGATAGTCAGTAAGAAGAGTCAGTCTTCTTGTCCTTAAGTCGGCATTGTGCCGTTTGTAATTAATTCCGATGCAATATCTGTGTTTCATCGTCAATAAGAAGGTCCAAGGGATACAGTAAACCTGGAGTGACGCATCGGAATCTATAACTAGTGTCACAGGAATGGTTCAAAACATAGTCAGTAAGAAGAGTCAGTCTTCTTGTCCTTAAGTCAGCATTGTGGTTTTGTATTTAATTCCGATGCAATTTCTGTGTTTCATCGTCAATAAGAAGGTCCAAGGGATATATAAAACCTGGAGTGAAGCACCGGAACCTATAACTAGTGTCACAGGAATGGTTCAAAACATAGAAAGTAAGAAGAGTCAGTCTTCTTGTACGCAAGTCGGCATTGTGCATTTTGTATTTAATTCCGATGCAATTTCTGTGTTTCATCGTCAATAAGAATGTCCAAGGGATACAGTAAACCTAAAGTGAAGCATCGGAATCTATAACTAATCTCACATGAATGGTTCAAATCATTGTCATTTAGAAGAGCCGGACTTCATGTACTTAAGTCGGCAATGTGCCTTTTGTATTAATTTCCGATGCAATTTCTGTGTTTCATCGTCAATAAGAAGGTACAAGGGATACAGTAAACCTGAAGTGAAGCATCGGAATCTATAACTAGTGTCAAAGGAATGGTTCAAGTCATAGAGAGTAGGAAGAGACAGTGTTCCTGTACTTAAGTCGGCATAGTGCCTTTTGTATTTAATTCCGATGCAATTTCTGTGTTTCATCGTCAATAAGAAGGTCCAAGGGATACAGTAAACCTGAAGTGAAGCATCGGAATCTACAATTAGTGTCACAGGAATGGTTCAAAACATAGACAGTAAGAAGAGTCAGTCTTCATGTACTTAAGTCGGCATTGTGCCTTTTGCATTTAATTCCGATGCAATTTCTGTGTTTCATCGTCAATAAGAAGGTCCAAGGGATACAGTAAACCTGAAGTGAAGCATCGGAAACTATAACTAGTGTCACAGGAATGGTTAAAAAACATAGACAATAAGAAGAGTGTGTCTTCATGTACTTAAGTCGGCATTGTGCCTTTTGTATTTAATTCCGATGCAATTTCTGTGTTTCATCGTCAATAAGAAGGTCAGAGGGGTACAGTAAACCTGAAGTGAAGCATCGGAATCTATAACTAGTGTCACAGGAATGGTTCAAAACATAGTCAGTAAGAAGAGTCAGTCTTCTTGTCCTTATGTCGGCATTGTGCCTTTTGTATTTGATTCCGATGCATTTTCTGTGCTTCATCGTCAATAAGAAGGTCCAAGGGATACAGTAAACCTGGAGTGAAGCATCGGAGTCTATAACAAGTGCCACACTAATGGTTCAAACATAGACAGTAAGAAGAGTCAGTCTTCTTGTACTTAAGTCGGCATTGTGCCTTTTGTATTTAATTCCGATGCAATTTCTGTGTTTCATCGTCATTAAGGAGGTCCAAGGGATACAGTAAACCTGAAGTGAAGCATCGGAATCTATAACTAGTGTCACTGGAATGGTTCAAAGTATAGACAGTAAGAAGAGTCAGTCGTCTTGAACTTAAGCCGGCATTGAGCCTTTTGTATTTAATTCCGATGTAATTTCTGTGATTCATCGTCAATAAGAGGGTCCAAGGGATACAGAAAACCCGAAGTGAAGCATCGGACTCTTCAACTAGTGTCACAGAAATGGCTCAAATCGTAGACTGTAGGAAGAGTCAGTCTTCTCATACTTAAGTCGGCATTGTGCCTTTTGTATTTAATTCCGATGCAATTTCTGTGTTTCATCGTTAATTAGAAGGTCCAAGGGAAACAGTAAACCTGAAGTGAAGCATCGGAATCTATAACTAGTGTCACCGGAATGGTTCAAAATATACAGAGTAAGAAGAGTCAGTCTTCTTGTACTTAAGTCGGCATTGTGGCTTTTGTATTTAATTCCGACGCAATTTCTGTGTTTCATCGTCAATAAGAAGGTCCAAGGGATATATTAAACCTGGAGTGAAACACCGGAACCTATAACTAGTGTCACAGGAATTTTTCAAAGTATAGAAAATAAGAAGTGTCAATCTTCTTGTACTCAAGTCGGCATTGTGCATTTTGTATTTAATTCCGATGCAATTTCTGTGATTCATCGTCAATAAGAATGTCCAAGGGATACAGTAAACCTGAAGTGAAGCATCGGAATCTATAACTAATGTCACATGAATGGTTCAAATCATTGTCAATCAGAAGAGTCGGTCTTCATGTACTTAAGTCGGCATTGTGCCTTTTGTATTAATTTCCGATGCAATTTCTGTGTTTCATCGTCAATAAGAAGGTACAAGGGATACAGTAAACCTGAAGTGAAGCATCGGAATCTGTAACTAGTGTCACAGGAATGGTTCAAAACATAGTCAGTAAGAAGAGTCAGTCTTCTTGTCCTTAAATCGGCATTGTGCCTTTTGTATTTGATTCTGATGCAATTTCTGTGTTTCATCGTCAATAAGAAGGTCCAAGGGATACAGTAAACCTGAAGTGAAGCATCGGAATCTATGACTAGTGTCACAGGAATGGTTCAAAGCATAGTCAGTAAGAAGTGTCAGTCTTCATGTACTTAAGTCGACATTGTGCCTTTTGTATTTAATTCCGATGCAATTTCTGTGTTTCATCGTCAATACGAAGGTCCAAGGGAGACAGTAAACCTGAAGTGAAGCATCGGAATCTATAACTAGTGTCACAGGAATGGTTCAAAACATAGACAGTAGGAAGAGTCAGTCTTCTTGTACTTAAGTCGGCATTGTACCTTTTGTGTTTAATTCCGATCCAATTTCTGTGTATCATCGTCAGTAAGAAGGTCCAAGGGATATAGTAAAAATGAAGTCAAGCATCGGAAACTATAACTATTGTCGCAGGAATGGTTGAAAACATAGACAGTAAGAAGAGTCAGTCTTATTGTACTTAAGTCGGCATAGTGCCTTTTCTATTTATTTCCGATGAAATTTCTGTGTTTCATCGTTAATAAGAAGGTCAGAGGGATACAGTAAACCTGAAGTAAAGCATCGGAATCTATAACTAGTGTTACAGGAATGGTTCAAAGCATGGTCATTAAGATGAGTCAGTCTTCTTGTCCTTAAGTCGGCATTGTGCCTTTTGTATTTACTTCCGATGCTGTTTCTGTTTTTCATCGTCAATAAGAAGGTCCAAGGGATACAATAAACCGAAAGTGAAGCATCGGACTCTGTAACTAGTGTCACGGGAATAGTTTACAACATAGACAGTAGGAAGAGTCAGTCTTCTTGTACTTAAGTCGGCATTGTGCCTTTTGTATTTAATTCCGATGCAATTTCTGTGTTTCATCGTCAATAAGGAGGTCAAAGTGATACAGTAAATCCGGAGTGTAGCATCGGAATCTATAACTAGTGTCACAGAGAATGGTTCAAAACATAGACAGTAAGAAGAGTCGGTCTTCATGTACGTAAGTCGGCATTGTGCCTTTTGTATTTAATTCCGATTCAATTTCTATGTTTCATCGTCAATACGAAGGTCCAAATTATACAGTAAACCTGAAGTGAAGCCTCGGAATCTATAACTAGTGTCACAGGAATGGTTCAAAACGAAGTCAGTAAGAAGAGACAGTCTTCTTGTACTTAAGTCGGCATTGAGCCTTTTGTATTTAATTCCTATGCAATTTCTGTGTTTCATCGTCAATAAGAAGGTCCAAGGGATACAGTAAACCTAAAGTGATGCATCGGAATATATAACTAGTGTCAATGGAATGGTTCAAAACATAGACAGTAAGAAGAGTCAGTCTTCTTGTACTTAAGTCGGCATTGTGCCATTTGTACTTAATTCCGATGTAATTTCTGAGATTCATCGTCAATAAGAAAGTCAGAAGGATACAATAAACCTGAAGTGAAGCATCGGAATCTATAACTAGTGTCACAGGAATGGTTCAAAGCATAGTCAGTAAGAAGAGTCAGTCTTCTTGTCCTTAAGTCGGCATTGTGCCTTTTGTATTTAATTCCGACGCAAATTCTGTGTTTCATCGTCAATAAGAAGGTCCAAGGGATATATAAAACCTGGAGTGAAGCACCGGAACCTATAACTAGTGTCACAGGAATGGTTCAAAACATAGAAAGTAAGAAGAGTCAGTCTTCTTGTTCTCAAGTCGGCATTGTGCATTTTGTATTTAATTCCGATGCAATTTCTGTGTTTCATCGTCAATAAGAATGTCCAAGGGATACAGTAAACCTAAAGTGAAGCATCGGAATCTATAACTAATCTCACATGAATGGTTCAAATCATTGTCATTTAGAAGAGTCGGACTTCATGTACTTAAGTCGGCAATGTGCCTTTTGTATTAATTTGCGATGCAATTTCTGTGTTTCATCGTCAATAAGAAGGTACAAGGGATACAGTAAACCTGAAGTGAAGCATCGGAATCTATAACTAGTGTCAAAGGAATGGTTCAAGTCATAGAGAGTAGGAAGAGACAGTGTTCCTGTACTTAAGTCGGCATAGTGCCTTTTGTATTTAATTCCGATGCAATTTCTGTGTTTCATCGTCAATAAGAAGGTCCAAGCGATACAGTAAACCTGAAGTGAAGCATCGGAATCTACAATTAGTTTCACAGGAATGGTTGAAAACATAGACAGTAAGAAGAGTCAGTCTTCATGTACTTAAGTCGGCATTGTGCCTTTTGCATTTAATTCCGATGCAATTTCTGTGTTTCATCGTCAATAAGAAGGTCCAAGGGATACAGTAAACCTGAAGTGAAGCATCGGAAACTATAACTAGTGTCAGAGGAATGGTTAAAAAACATAGACAATAAGAAGAGTCTGTCTTCATGTACTTAAGTCGGCATTGTGCCTTTTGTATTTAATTCCGATGCAATTTCTGTGTTTCATTGTCAATAAGAAGGTCAGAGGGGTACAGTAAACCTGAAGTGAAGGATCGGAATCTATAACTAGTGTCACAGGAATGGTTCAAAACATAGTCAGTAAGAAGAGTCAGTCTTCTTGTCCTTATGTCGGCATTGTGCCTTTTGTATTTGATTCCGATGCAATTTCTGTGCTTTATCGTCAATAAGAAGGTCCAAGGGATACAGTAAACCTGGAGTGATGCATCGGAGTCTATAACCAGTGCCACACTAATGGTTCAAAAATAGACAGTAAGAAGAGTCGGTCTTCTTGTACTTAAGTCGGCATTGTGCCTTTTGTATTTAATTCCGATGCAATTTCTGTGTTTCACCGTCATTAAGGAGGTCCAAGGGATACAGTAAACCTGAAGTGATGCATCGGAATCTATAACTAGTGTCACTGGAATGGTTAAAAATATAGACAGTAAGAAGAGTCAGTCGTCTTGAACTTAAGCCGGCATTGTGCCTTTTGTATTTAATTCCGATGTAATTTCTGTGATTCATCGTCAATAAGAAGGTCCAAGGGATACAGAAAACCCCGAAGTGAAGCATCGGACTCTTCAACTAGTGTCACAGAAATGGTTCAAATCGTAGACTGTAGGAAGAGTCAGTCTTCTTATACTTAAGTCGGCATTGTGCCTTTTGTATTTAATTCCGATGCAATTTCTGTGTTTCATCGTTAATTAGAAGGTCCAAGGGAAACAGTAAACCTGAAGTGAAGCATCGGAATCTATAACTAGTGTCACCGGAATGGTTCAAAATATACAGAGTAAGAAGAGTCAGTCTTCTTGTACTTAAGTCGGCATTGTGACTTTTGTATTTAATTCCGATGCAAATTCTGTGTTTCATCGTCAATAAGAAGGTCAGAGGGATACAGTAAACCTGAAGTAAAGCATCGGATTCTGTAACTATTGTCACAGGAATGGTTCAAACTATAATCAGTAAGAAGAGTCAGCCTTCTTGTACTTAACTCGACATTGTGCCTTTTCTATTTAATTTCGATGCAATTTCTGTGTTTCATCGTCAATAAGAGGGTCCAAGCGATACAGTAAACCTGGAGTGAAGCATCGGACTCAATAACTAGTGTCACAGTAATGGTTCAAAACATAGACAGTAAGAAGAGTCAGACTTCTTGTACTTAAGTCGGCATTGTGCCTTTTGTATGTAATTCCGATGCAATTTCTGAGTTTAATCGTCAATAAGAAAGTCAGAAGGATACAGTAAACCTGAAGTGAAGCATCGGAATCTATAACTAGTGTCACAGGAATGGTTCAAAACAAAGTCAGTAAGAGGAGACAGTCTTCTTGTCCTTAAGTCGGCATTGTGCCTTTTGTATTTAATTCCGACGCAAATTCTGTGTTTCATCGTCAATAAGAAGGTCCAAGGGATATATTAAAGCTGGAGTGAAGCACCGGAACCTATAACTAGTGTCACAGGCATGGTTCAAAGCATAGAAAATAAGAAGTGTCAGTCTTCTTTTACTCAAGTCGGCATTGTGCATTTTGTATTTAATTCCGATGCAATTTCTGTGATTCATCGTCAATAAGAATGTCCAAGGGATACAGTAAACCTGAAGTGAAGCATCGGAATCTATAACTAATGTCACATGAATGGTTCAAATCATTGTCAATCAGAAGAGTCGGTCTTCATGTACTTAAGTCGGCATTGTGCCTTTTGTATTAATTTCCGATGCAATTTCTGTGTTTCATCGGCAAAAAGGTCAGAGGGATACAGTAAACCTGAAGTGAAGCATCGCACTCTATAACTAGTGTCACAGAAATGGTTGAAAACATAGACAGTAGGAAGAGTCATGCTTCTTGTACTTAAGTCGGCATTCTGCCTTTTGTATTTAATTCCGATGCAATTTCTGTGTTTCATCGTCAATAAGGAGGTCCAAGGGAAACAGTAAACCTGAAGTGAAGCATCGGAATCTATAACTAGTGTCACCGGAATGATTCAAAACAAAGTCAGTAAGAAGAGTCAGTCTACTTGTCCTTAAGTAGGCATTGTGTCTTTTGTATCTAATTCCGATGCAATTTCTGTGTTTCGTCGGCAATAAGGTCAGAGGGATACAGTAAACCTGAAGTGAAGCATCGGAATCTATAACTAGAGTCACAGGAATCGTTCAAAACGTAGACAGTACGAAGAGTCAGTCTTCTTGTATTTTAGTCGGCATTGTGCCTTTTGTATTTCATTCCCATGCAATTTCTGTGTTTCATCGTCAATAAGAAGGTCAAAGGGATACAGTAAACCTGAAGTGAAGCATCGGAATCTATAACTAGTGTCACAGGAATGATTCAAACATAGTCAGTAGGAAGAGTCAGTCTTCTTGTACTTAAGTCGGCATTGTGCATTTTCTATTTAATTGCGTTGCAATTTCTGTATTTCATCGTCAATTAGATGGTCCAAGGGATACAGTAAACCTAGAGTGAAGCATCGGAATCTATAACTAGTGTCACAAGAATGGTTCAAAGCATAGACAGTAAGAAGAGTCAGTCTACTTGTACTTAAGTCGACATTGTGCCTTTTCTATTTAATTCCGATTCAATTTCTGTGTTTCATCGTCAATAACAAGGTCAGAGGGATACATTAAACCTGAAGTGAAGCATCGGTATCTATAATTAGTGTCACAGGAATGGTTCAAACAAAGTCAGTAAGAAGAGCCAGTCTTCTTGTCCTTAAGTCGGCATTGTGCCTTTTGTATTTAATTCCGATGCAATTTCTGTGTTTCATCGTCAATAAGAAGGTCCAAAGGATACAATAAACCTGGAGTGTAGCATCGGAATCTATAACTAGTGTCACAGGAATGGTTCAAATCATTGTCAATAAGAAGAGTCGGTTTTCATGTACTGAAGTGGCCATTGTGCCTTTTGTATTTTTTTCCGATGCAATTTCTGTGTTTCATCGTCAATAAGAAGGTCCAAGGGATACAGTAAACCTGAAGTCAAGCATTGGAATCTACAACTAGTGTCACAGGAATGGTTCAAATCATAGACAGTAAGAAGAGTCAGTCTTCTTTTACTTAAGTTGGCATTGTGCCTTTTCTATTTAATTCCGATGCAATTTCTGTGTTTCATCGTCAATAAGAAGGTCCAAAGTATACAATAAACCTGGAGTGTAGCATCGGAATCTATAACTAGTGTCACAGGAATGGTTCAAATGATTGTCAATAAGAAGAGTCGGTTTTCATGTACTGAAGTCGCCATTGTGCCTTTTGTATTTTTTTCCGATGCAATTTCTGTGTTTCATCGTCATTAAGGAGGTCCAAGGGATACAGTAAACCTGAAGTGAAGCATCGGAATCTATAACTAGTGTCACTGGAATGGTTCAAAATATAGACAGTAAGAAGAGTCAGTCGTCTTGAACTTAAGCCGGCATTGTGCCTTTTGTATTTAATTCCGATGTAATTTCTGTGATTCATCGTCAATAAGAAGGTCCAAGGGATACAGAAAACCCGAAGTGAAGCATCGGACTCTTCAACTAGTGTCACAGAAATGGTTCAAATCGTAGACTGTAGGAAGAGTCAGTCTTCTCATACTTAAGTCGGCATTGTGCCTTTTGTATTTAATTCCAATGCAATTTCTGTGTTTCATCGTTAATTAGAAGGTCCAAGGGAAACAGTAAACCTGAAGTGAAGCATCGGAATCTATAACTAGTGTCAACGGAATGGTTCAAAATATAGAGAGTAAGAAGAGTCAGTCTTCTTGTACTTAAGTCGGCATTGTGGCTTTTGTATTTAATTCCGATGCAATTTCTGTGTTTCATCGTCAATAAGAAGGTCAGAGGGATACAGTAAAACTGAAGTAAAGCATCGGACTCTGTAACTAGTGTCACAGGAATGGTTCAAACTATAATCAGTAAGAAGAGTCAGCCTTCTTGTACTCAAGTCGACATTGTGCCTTTTCTATTTAATTTCGATGCAATTTCTGTGTTACATCGTCAATAAGAGGGTCCAAGGGATACAGTAAACCTGGAGTGAAGCATCGGAATCATTAACTACTGTCACAGTAATGGTTCAAAAAATTGGCAGTAAGAAGAGTCAGACTTCTTGTACTTAAGTCGGCATTGTGCCTTTTGTATGTAATTCCGATGCAATTTCTGAGTTTAATCGTCAATAAGAAAGTCAGAAGGATACAGTAAACCTGAAGTGAAGCATCGGAATCTATAACTAGTGTCACAGGAATGGTTCAAAACAAAGTCAGTAAGAGGAGACAGTCTTCTTGTCCTTAAGTCGGCATTGTGCCTTTTGTATTTAATTCCGACGCAAATTCTGTGTTTCATCGTCAATAAGAATGTCCAAGGGATACAGTAAACCTGAAGTGAAGCATCGGAATCTATAACTATTGTCACATGAATGGTTCAAATCATTGTCAATCAGAAGAGTCGGTCTTCATGTACTTAAGTCGGCATTGTGCCTTTTGTAATAATTTCCGATGCAATTTCTGTGTTTCATCGTCAATAAAAGGTACAAGGGATACAGTAAACCTGAAGTGAAGCATCGGAATCTGTAACTAGTGTCACAGGAATGGTTCAAACATAGACAATAAGAAGAGTCAGTCTTCATATACTTAAGTCGGCATTGTGCCTTTTGTATTTCATTCCGATTCAATTTCTGTGTTTCATCGTCAATAAGAAGGTCAGAGGGGTACAGTAAACCTGAAGTGAAGCATCGGAATCTATAACTAGTGTCACAGGAATGGTTCAAAACATAGTCAGTAAGAAGAGTCAGTCTTCTTGTCCTTAAATCGTCATTGTGCCTTTTGTATTTGATTCTGATGCAATTTCTGTGTTTCATCGTCAATAAGGAGGTCCAAGGGATACAGTAAATCTGGAGTGAAGCATCGGAATCTATAACTAGTGCCACACTTATGGTTCAAACATAGACAGTAAGAAGAGTCAGTCTTCTTGTACTTAAGTCGGCATTGTGCCTTTTGTATTTAATTCCGATGCAATTTCTGAGTTTCATCGTCAATAAGGTGGTCCAAGGGATACAGTAAACCTGAAGTGAAGCATCGAAATCTATAACTAGTGTCACTGGAATGGTTCAAAATATAGACAATGAGAAGAGTCAGTCTTATTGAACTTAAGCCGGCATTGTGTCTTTTGTATTTAATTCCGATGTAATTTCTGTGATTCATCGTCAATACGAAGGTCCAAGGGATACAGAAAACCTGAAGTGAAGCATCGGACTCTTCAACTAGTGTCACAGAAATGGTTCAAATCATTGACTGTAGGAAGAGTCAGTCTTCTTATACTTAAGTCGGCATTGTTCCTTTTGTTTTTAATTCCGATGCAATTTCTGTGCTTCATCGTTAATTAGAAGGTCCAAGGGAAACAGTAACCCTGAAGTGAAGCATCGGAATCTATAACTAGTGTCACTGGAATGGTTCGAAATATAGAGAGTAAGAAGAGTCAGTCTTCTTGTACTTAAGTCGGCATTTTGGCTTTTGTATTTAATTCCGATGCAATTTCTGTGTTTCATCGTCAATAAGGAGGTCAGAGGGATACAGTAAACCTGAAGCAAAGCACCGGAACCTATAACTAGTGTCACAGGAATGGTTCAAAACATAGAAAGTAACAAGGGTCATTCTCCTTGTACTCAAGTCGGCATTGTGCATTTTGTATTTAATTCCGACGCAATTTCTGTGTTTCATCGTCAATAATATTGTCCAAGGGATACAGAAAACCAGAAGTGAAGCATCAGACTCTTCAACTAGTGTCACAGAAATGGTTCAAATCATAGACTGTAGGAAGAGTCAGTCTTCTTGTACTTAAGTCGGCATGTGTGGCTTTTGTATTTAATTCCGATGCAATTTCTGTGTTTCATCGTCAATAGGAAGGTCAGAGGGATACAGTAAGCCTGAAGTAAAGCATCGGATTCTGTAACTAGTGTCACAGGAGTGGTTCAAACTATTATCAGTAGAAGAGTCACTCTTCTTGTACATAAGTCGGCATTGTGCCTTTTCTATTTAATTCCGTTGCAATTTCTGTGTTTCGTCGTCAATAAGATGGTCAGAGGGATACAGTAAACCTGGAGTGAAGCATCGGAACCTGTAACTAGTGTCACAGGAATGGTTCAAAACATAGACAGTAAGAAAAGTCAGTCTTCTTGTACTGAAGTCGGCATTGTGCCTTTTCTATTTGATTTCGATGCAATTTCTGTGTTTCATCGTCAATAAGAAGGTCCAAGGGATACAGAAAACCTGGAGTGAAGCATCGGATTCAATAACTAGTGTCACAGTAATGGTTCAAAACATAGACAGTAAGAAGAGTCAGACGTCTTGTACCTAAGTCGGCATTGTGCCTTTTGTATTTAATTCCGATGCAATTTCTGTGTTTCATCGTCAATAAGAAGGTCCAAGGGATACAGTAAACCTGAAGTGAAGCATCGCACTCTATAACTAGTGTCACAGAAATGGTTGAAAACATAGACAGTAGGAAGAGTCAGTGTTCTTGTACTTAGGTCGGCATTGTGCGTTTTGAATTTAATTCCGATGCAAGTTCTGTGTTTCATCGTCAATAAGGAGGTCCAAGGGATACAGTAAACCTGAAGTGAAGCATCGGAATCTATAACTAGTGTCACCGGAATGATTCAAGACATAGTCAGTAAGAACATTCAGTCTACTTGTCCTTAAGTCGGCATTGTGCCTTTTGTATTTAATTCCGATGCAATTTCTGTGTTTCATCGGCAATAAGGTCAGAGGGATACAGTAAACCTGAAGTGAAGCATCGGAATCTATAACTAGTGTCACAGGAATCGTTCAAAACGTAGACAGTACGATGAGTCAGTCTTCTTGTATTTTAGTCGGCATTGTGCCTTTTGTATTTAATTCCCATGCAATTTCTGTGTTTCATCGTCAATAAGAAGGTCAAGGGGATACAGTAAACCTGAAGTGAAGCATCGGAATCTATAATTAGTGTCACAGGAATGGTTCAAACAAAGTCAGTAAGAAGAGTCAGTCTACTTGTACTTAAGTCGACATTGTGCCTTTTCTATTTAATTCCGATTCAATTTCTGTGTTTCATCGTCAATAAGAAGGTCAGAGGGATACATTAAACCTGAAGTGAAGCATCGGAATCTATAATTAGTGTCACAGGAATGGTCCAAACAAAGTCAGTAAGAAGAGTCAGTCTTCTTGTCCTTAAGTCGGCATTGTGCATTTTGTATTTAATTCCGATGCAATTTCTGTGTTTCATCGTCAATAAGAAGGTCCAAAGGATACAATAAACCTGGAGTGTAGCATCGGAATCTATAACTAGTGTCACAGGAATGGTTCAAATCATTGTCAATAAGAAGAGTCGGTTTTCATGTACTGAAGGCGCCATTGTGCCTTTTGTATTTTTTTCCGATGCAATTTCTGTGTTTCATCGTCAATAAGAAGGTCCAAGGGGTACAGTTAACCTGAAGTGAAGCATCGGAATCTATAACTAGTGTCACAGGAATGGATCACAACATAGACAGAAAGAAGAGTCAGTCTTCTTGTACTTAAGTCGGCTTTGTGCGTTTTGTATTTCATTCCGATGCAATTTCTGTGTTTCATCGTCAATAACAATGTCCAAGGGATACGGTAAACCTGAAGTGAAGCATCGGAATCTATAACTAGTGTCACAGGAATGGATCAAATCATTGTCAGTAAGAAGAGGTGGTTTTCATGTACTTAAGTCGCCATTGTGACTTTTGTATTTTTTCCCATGCAATTTCTGTGTTACATCGTCAGTAAGAAGGTACAAGGGATACAGTAAACCTGAAGTGAAGCATCGGAATTTATAACTAGTGTCACAGGAATGGTTCAAAGCATAGACAGAAGGATGAGTCGGTGTTCTTGTACTTAAGTCGGCATTGTGCCTTTTGTATTTAATCCGACGCAATTTCTGTGTTTCAGCGTCAATAAGAAGGTCCAAGGGATACAGTAAACCTCATGTGAAGCATCGGAATCTACAACTAGTGTCACAGGAATGGTTCAAATCATAGACAGTAAGTAGAGTTAGTCTTCTTTTACTTAAGTTGGCATTATGCCTTTTCTATTTAATTCCGATGCAATTTCAGTGTTTCATCGTCAATGAGAAGGTCAGAGGGATACAGTAAATCTGAAGTGAAGCATCGGAATCCAAAACTAGTGACACAGGAATGGTTCAAAGCATAGACAGTAGGAAGAGTCACTCTTCTTGTACTTAAGTCGGCATTGTGCCTTTTGTGTTAATTTCCGATGCAATTTCTGTGCTTCATCGTCAATAAGAAGGTCCAAGGGATACAGTAAACCTGAAGTGAAGCATTGGAATCTATAACTAGTGTCACAGGAATGGTTCAAAACATAGTCAGTTATAAGAGTCAGTCTTCTTGTACTTATGTCGGCATTGTGCCTTTTGTATTTAATTCCGATGCAATTTCTGTGTTTCATCGTCAATAACAAGGTCCAAGGGATATAGTGAACCTGAAGTAAAGCAACGGAATCCGTAACTAGTGTCACAGGAATGGTTCAAACTATAATCAGTAAGAAGAGTCAGTCTTCCTGTACTTAAGTCGGCATTGTGCCTTTTCTATTTAATTCCGATGCAATTTCTGTGTTTCATCGTCAACTAGAACGTCCAAGGGATACAGTAAACTTGGAGTGAAGCATCGGAATCTATAACTAGTCTGACCGGAATGATTCAAAACATAGACAGTATGAGGAGTCAGACTTTTTGTACTTAAGTCGGCATTGTGCCTTTTGTATTTCATTCCGATGCAATTTCTGTGTTTCATCGTCAATAAGAAGGTCAGAGGGATACAGTAAACCCGAAGTGAAGTATCGGAATCTATAACTAGTGTCACAGGAATGGTTCAAAGCATAGCCAGTAAGAAGAGTCAGTCTTCTTGTACTTAAGTCGGCATTGTGCCTTTTGTATTAACTTCCGATGCAATTTCTGTGTTTCATCGTCAATGAGAAGGTCCAAGGGATACAGTAAACCTGGAGTGTCGCATCGGAATCTATAACTAGTGTCACAGGAATGGTTCAAAACATAGTCAGTTATAAGAGTCAGTCTTCTTGTACTTAAGTCGGCATTGTGCCTTTTCTATTTAAAGCCGATACAATTTCTGTGTTTCATCGTCAATGAGAAGGTCAGAGGGATATAGTAAACCTGAAGTGAAGCATCGGAATCTATAACTAGTGTCACAGGAATGGTTCAATACATAGTCAGTTTGAAGAGTCAGTCTTCTTGTACATAAGTCGGCATTGTGCCTTTTGTATTTAATTCCGATGCCATTTCTGTGTTTCATCGTCAACAAGAAGGTCAGAGGGATACAGTAAACCTGAAGTGAAGCATCGGAATCTATAACTAGTGTCACAGGAGTGGTTCAAAACATAGTCAGTAAGAAGAGACAGTCTTCTTGTCCTTGAGTCGGCATTGTGTCTTTTGTATTTAATTCCGAAGCAATTTCTGTGTTTCATCGTCAATAAGAAGGTTTAAGGGATACAGTAAACCTGGAGTCAAGCATCGGATTCAATAACTAGTGTCACTGTAATGGTTAGAAACATTGACTGTAAGAGGAGTCAGTCTTCTTGTACTTAAGTCGGCATTGTGCCTTTTGTATTTAATTCCGATGCACTTTCTGTGTTTCATCGTCAATACGTAGGGCACAGGGACACAGTAAACCTGAAGTGAAGCATCGGAATCTATAACTAGTGTCACAGGAGTGGTTCAAAACATAGTCAGTAAGAAAAGTAAGTCTTCTTGACTTAAGTCGGCATTGTGCCTTTTGTATTTAATTCCGATGCAATTTCTGTGTTTCATCGTCAATAAGAAGGTCCAAGGTATACAGTAAACCTGAAGTGAAGCATCGGAAACTATAACTAGTGTCACAGGAATGGTTAAAAAACATAGACAATAAGAAGAGTCTGTTTTCATGTACTTAAGTCGGCATTGTGCCTTTTGTATTTAATTCCGATGCAATTTCTGTATTTCATCGTCAATAAGAAGGTCAGAGGGGTACAGTAAACCTGAAGTGAAGCATCGGAATCTATAACTAGTGTCACAGGAATGGTTCAAAACATAGTCAGTAAGAAGAGTCAGTCTTCTTGTCCTTATGTCGGCATTGTGCCTTTTGTATTAGATTCCGATGCAATTTCTGTGCTTCATCGTCAATAAGAAGGTCCAAGGGATACAGTAAACCTGGAGTGAAGCATCGGAATCTATAACTAGTGCCACACTAATGGTTCAAACATAGACAGTAAGAAGAGTCAGTCTTCTTCTACTTAAGTCGGATTGTGCGTTTTGTATTTAATTCCGATGCAATTTCTGTGTTTCATCGTCATTAAGGAGGTCCAAGGGATACAGTAAACCTGAAGTGAAGCATCGGAATCTATAACTAGTGTCACTGGAATGGTTCAAAATAAAGACAGTAAGAAGAGTCAGTCGTCTTGAACTTAAGCCGGCATTGTGCCTTTTGTGTTTCATTCCGATGTAATTTCTGTGATTCATCGTCAATAAGAATGTCCAAGGGATACAGAAAACCCGAAGTGAAGCATCGGACTCTTCAACTAGTGTCACAGAAATGGTTCAAATCGTAGACTGAAGGAAGAGTCAGTCTTCTTATACTTAAGTCGGCATTGTGCCTTTTGTATTTAATTCCGATGCAATTTCTGTGTTTCACCGTTAATTAGAAGGTCCAAGGGAAACAGTAAACCTGAAGTGAAGTATCGGAATCTATAACTAGTGTCACCGGAATGGTTCAAACTATTATCAGTAAGAAGAGTCACTCTTCTTGTACATAAGTCGGCATTGTGCCTTTTGTATTTAATTCCGATGCAATTTCTGTGTTTCATCGTCAATACGAAGGTCCAAGGGATACAGTAAACCTGAAGTGAAGCATCGGAATCTATAACTAGTGTCACAGGAATGGTGCAAACATAGACAGTAAGAAGAGTCAGTCTTCATATACTTAAGTCGGCATTGTGCCTTTTGTATTTAATTCCGATTAAATTTCTGTGTTTCATCGTCAATAAGAAAGTCAGGGGGGTACAGTAAACCTGAAGTGAAGGATCGGAATCTATAACTATCGTCACAGGAATGGTTCAAAACATAGTCAGTAAGAAGAGTCAGTCTTCTTGTCCTTAAATCGGCATTGTGCCTTTTGTATTTGATTCTGATGCAATTTCTGTGTTTCATCGTCAATAAGGAGGTCCAAGGGATACAGCAAACCTGGAGTGAAGCATCGAAATCTATAACTAGTGTCACTGGAATGTTTCAAAATATAGACATTAAGAAGAGTCAGTCTTCTTGTACTTAAGTCGGCATTGTGCCTTTTCTATTTAATTCCGATGCAATTTCTGTGCTTCATCGTTAATTAGAAGGTCCAAGGGAAACAGTAAACCTGAAGTGAAGCATCGGAATCTATAACTAGTGTCACTGGAATGGTTCAAAATATAGAGAGTAAGAAGAGTCAGTCTTCTTGTACTTAAGTCGGCATTGTGGCTTTTGTATTTAATTCCGATGCAATTTCTGTGTTTCATCGTCAATAAGAAGGTCAGAGGGATACAGTAAACCTGAAGTAAAGCATCGGATTCTGTAACTAGTGTCACAGGAATGGTTCAAACTATAATCAGTAAGAAGAGTCACTCTACTTGTACTTAAGTCGGCATTGTGCCTTTTCTATTTAATTCCGATGCAATTTCTGTGTTTCATCGTCAATAAGGTGGTCCAAGGGATACAGTAAACCTGGAGAGAAGCATCGGAATCTATAACTAGTGTCACAGAAATGGTTGAAAGCATAGACAGTAGTAACAGTCAGTCTTCTTGTACTTAAGTCGGCATTGTGCCTTTAGTATTTAATTCCGATGCAATTTCTGTGTTTCATCGTCAATAAGAACGTCCAAGGGATACAGAAAACCTGGAGTGAAGCATCGGAATCAATAACTAGTGTCACAGTAATGGTTGAAAACATAGACAGTAAGAAGAGTCAGACTTCTTGTACTTAAGTCTTCATTGTACCTTTTGTATTTAATTCCGATGCAATTTCTGTGTTTCATCGTCAATAAGAAGGTCCAAGGGATACTGTAAACCTGAAGTGATGCATCGGAAACTATAACTAGTGTCACTGGAATGTTTCAAAATATAGACATTAAGAAGAGTCAGTCTTCTTGTACTTAAGTCGGCATTGTGCCTTTTGTATTTAATTCCGATGCAATTTCTGTGATTCGTCGTCAATAAGAAGGTCCAAGGGATACGGTAAACCTGAAGTGAAGCATCGGACTCTATAACTAGTGTCACAGAAATGGTTGAAAGCATAGACAGTAGGAAGAGTCAGTCTTCTTGTACTTAAGTCGGCATTGTGCCTTTTGTATTTAATTCCGATGCAATTTCTGTGTTTCATCGTCAAAAAGAAGGTCCAAGGGAAACAGTAAACCTGAAGTGAAGCATCGGAATCTATAACTAGTGTCACAGGAATGGTTCAAAACATAGCCAGTAAGAAGAGTCGGTCTTCTTGTCCTTAAGTCGGCATTGTGCCTTTAGTATTTTATTCCGATGCAATTTCTGTGATTCATCGTCAATACGAAGGTCCAAGGGATACAGTAAACCTGAAGTGAAGCATCGGAATCTATAACTAGTGTCACAGGAATCGTTCAAACATAGAAATTAAGAAGAGTCAGTCTTCATATACTTAAGTCCTCATTGTGCCTTTTGTATTTAATTCCGATTCAATTTCTGTGTTTCATCGTCAATAAGAAGGTCAGAGGGGTACAGTAAACCTGAAGTGAAGCATCGGGATCTATAACTATCGTCACAGGAATGGTTCAAAACATAGTCAGTAAGAGGAGTCAGTCTTCTTGTCCTTAAATCGGCATTGTGTCTTTTGTATTTGATCTGATGCAATTTCTGTGTTTCATCGTCAATAAGGAGGTCCAAGGGATACAGCAAACCTGGAGTGAAGCATCGGAATCTATAACTAGTGTCACTGGAATGTTTCAAAATATAGACATTAAGAAGAGTCAGTCTTCTTGTACTTAAGTCGGCATTGTGCCTTTTCTATTTAATTCCGATGCAATTTCTGTGTTTCATCGTCAATATGGTGGTCCAAGGAATACAGTAAACCTGGAGAGAAGCATCGGAATCTATAACTAGTGTCACAGAAATGGTTGAAAGCATAGACAGTAGGAAGAGTCAGTCTTCTTGTACTTAAGTCGGCATTGTTCCTTTTGTATTTAATTCCGATGCAATTTCTGTGCTTCATCGTTAATTAGAAGGTCCAAGGGAAACAGTAAACCTGAAGTGAAGCATCGGAATCTATAACTAGTGTCACTGGAATGGTTCAAAATATAGAGAGTAAGAAGAGTCAGTCTTCTTGTACTTAAGTCGGCATTGTGGCTTTTGTATTTAATTCCGATGCAATTTCTGTGTTTCATCGTCAATAAGAAGGTCAGAGGGATACAGTAAACCTGAAGTAAAGCATCGGATTCTGTAACTAGTGTCACAGGAATGGTTCAAACTATAATCAGTAAGAAGAGTCACTCTACTTGTACTTAAGTCGGCATTGTGCATTTTCTATTTAATTCCGATGCAATTTCTGTGTTTCATCGTCAATAAGGTGGTCCAAGGGATACAGTAAACCTGGAGGGAAGCATCGGAATCTATAACTAGTGTCACGGAAATGGTTGAAAGCATAGGCAGGAGTAAGAGTCAGTCTTCTTGTACTTAAGTCGGCATTGTGCCTTTTGTATTTAATTCCGATGCAATTTCTGTGTTTCATCGTCAATAAGAAGGTCCTAGGGATACAGAAAACCTGGAGTGAAGCATCGGAATCAATAACTAGTGTCACAGTAAAGGTTGAAAACATAGACAGTAAGAAGAGTCAGACTTCGTGTACTTAAGTCGGCATTGTACCTTTTGTATTTAATTCCGATGCAATTTCTGTGTTTCATCGTCAATAAGAAGGTCCAAGGGATACTGTAAACCTGAAGTGAAGCATCGGAAACTATAACTAGTGTCACTGGAATGTTTCAAAATATAGACATTAAGAAGAGTCAGTCTTCTTGTACTTAAGTCGGCATTGTGCCTTTTGTATTTACTTCCGATGCAATTTCTGTGATTCATCGTCAATAAGAAGGTCCAAGGGATACGGTAAACCTGAAGTGAAGCATCGGACTCTATAACTAGTGTCACAGAAATGGTTGAAAGCATAGACAGTAGGAAGAGTCAGTCTCCTTGTACTTAAGTCGGCATTGTGCCTTTTGTATTTAATTCCGATGCAATTTCTGTGTTTCATCGTCAAAAAGAAGGTCCAAGTGAAACAGTAAACCTGAAGTGAAGCATCGGAATCTATAACTAGTGTCACAGGAATGGTTCAAAACATAGCCAGTAAGAAGAGTTGGTCTTCTTGTCCTTAAGTCGGCATTGTGCCTTTAGTATTTTATTCCGATGCAATTTCTGTGTTTCATCGGAAATAAGGTCAGAGGGATACAGTAAACCTGAAGTGAAGCATCGGAATCTATAACTAGTGTCACAGGAATGGTTCAAAACATAGTCAGTAAGAAGAGCCAGTCTTCTTGTCCTTAAGTCGGCATTGTGCCTTTTCTATTTAATTTCGATGCAATTTCTGTGTTTCATCGTCAATAAGAACGTCCAAGGGATACAGTAAACCTGGAGTGAAGCATCGCAATCAATAACTAGTGTCAGAGTAATGGTTCAAAACATAGACAGTAAGAAGAGTCAGACTTCTTGTACTTAAGTCGGCATTGTGCCTTTTGTATCTAATTCCGATGCAATTTCTGAGTTTCATCGTCAATAAGAAAGTCAGAAGGATACAGTAAACCTGAAGTGAAGCATCGAAATCTATAACTAGTGTCACAGGAATGGTTCAAATCATAGTCAGTAAGAGGAGTCAGTCTTCTTGTCCTTAAGTCGGCATTGTGCCTTTTGTATTTAATTCCGACGCAAATTCTGTGTTTCATCGTCAATAAGAAGGTCCAAGGGATATATTAAACCTGGAGTGAAGCACCGGAACCTATAACTAGTGTCACAGGAATGGTTCAAAACACAGAAAGTAACAAGAGTCAGTCTTCTTGTACTCAAGTCGGCATTGTGCATTTTGTATTTAATTCCGATGCAATTTCTGTGTTTCATCGTCTATAATAATGTCCAAGGGACACAGTAAACCAGAAGTGAAGCATTCGAATCTATAACTAGTGTCACATGAATGGTTCAAATCATTGTCAATCAGAAGAGTCGGTCTTCATGTACCTAAGTCGGCATTGTGCCTTTTGTATTAATTTCCGATGCAATTTCTGTGTTTCATCGTCAATAAGAAGGTACAAGGGATACAGTAAACCTGAAGTGAAGCATCGGAATCTATAACTAGTGTCAAAGGAATGGTTCAAATCATAGAGAGTAGGAAGAGACAGTGTTCTTGTACTTATGTTGGCATTGTGCCTATTGTATTTAATTCCGATGCAATATCTGTGTTTCATCGTCAATAAGAAGGTCAGAGGGGTACAGTAAACCTGAAGTGAAGCATCGGAATTTATAACTAGTGTCACAGGAATGGTTCAAAACATAGTCAGTAAGAAGAGTCCGTCTTCTTGTCCTTAAATCGGCATTGTGCCTTTTGTATTTGATTCCGATGCAATTTCTGTGTTTCATCGTGAATAAGAATGTCCAAGGGATACAGAAAACGTGAGGTGAAGCATCGGACTCTTCAACTAGTGTCACAGAAATGGTTCAAATCATAGACTGTAGGAAGAGTCAGTCTTATTGTACTTAAGTCGGCATTGTGGCTTTTGTATTTAACCCTGCTGTTCTGTTCACTTTTACTTGACATATATACTGTTCGGGTCAATATGACCCGACATATCAAAATGCTTTAGAAACATAAATTTTGGTACAGTTTTAGCTATCGACATTGTTGTTCTATTCCAGTACCTTGTTAGTAATAATAATAATAATAATAATAATAATAATAATGGTAATAATAATAATAATAACAATGCATACAACTTTATTGAGGGATATTTTTCATTTAAATATGCACATAAATTTGAAACAACAGACAGTTTCCATTACAGGCATTCAACTTAGAAAGCACTACAGTTTTTCCATACTTCTATTCTTATTGTTGACAGTTTAGACGTAAGTATTGACATTTTCTAACAACAGACAGTTGTCATTACAGATATTCATCTTAGAGCACACTACAGTACAGAACACACTACAGTTTTTTTATTACATTCCAACATAGAAAGCACTACAACTTTAGAATCCTCTCTTCTTACTGATTGTAGTTTAGGCACAAGTATTCACATAAATTTGAAACAACAGAATTTTCAATACAATCATCTTATAAAATACTACAGTTCTTTTCTTACTGCTTGCACTGTGGACACAAGTAGGTTACATGTTTCTTGCAAATATGTTTACTACATTTTCCACACACCATGTTTGTTTTATTGTCATTACTTGATGGACAGAACTTACAGCGTGCACGTTTTGTAGATTTTCTTGTTGTTACCGATTCTGACACACCACCCACATCATTCGGGTTTTGGATGCTTGTGACCATTCTCAAAGAATCTTCTGTTCTTGGGAAATGCGTTCTTGATGCAATATGTTCTTTTATCAGTGACTTTCCAAGTTCCTCCAAGAATATTCTCCTTCTAGTCAATTTGCTTGCATTCCAATTAGGGTCAACCGA
This sequence comes from Schistocerca piceifrons, assembly GCF_021461385.2. Classification (NCBI taxonomy): domain Eukaryota; kingdom Metazoa; phylum Arthropoda; class Insecta; order Orthoptera; family Acrididae; genus Schistocerca; species Schistocerca piceifrons. The sequence continues at coordinate 238,177 of NW_025727941.1, forward strand.
AATCCACAAAACGTATGCATTATAAGCAGAAACATCAAGAATATTGTAGAAAACTATCATTGGCCACCTATTACTTTTTCGTTTGCATGTATATGTACCTAATAACTGATCAAGCGTGTCTACAGCACCTTTGGTTGAATTATAGTCCAAAATCATTTTTGGCTTCTTATCAGCCCTGTCACTGATTTCCGCATCATGGTGGAGAGTGCTCATAAGTACAACATTCTTGTGTCTCTTAGGAATATAATTAACCACAGTAGTGTCATTTGTGAAGTAAAATGAAGAGCTGTGTACCTCCTTGTTGGTCATTTTGTGTGGAAGCTCCGGCTTATTTTTCCGTATAGTTCCCAACATAGTCAATTTCCTTTTCAGAAGCAGCTGCCCCAAATTGTACGACGTAAAAAAGTTGTCACACGTGATATTCTGACCACGTAACTCAGAAGTGAGATCAGATACCACCCTCATTCCCTGATTTCTTTCTGGTGCCGCTCCACTCACCTTTCCTGTATAAATTTGGGCTTTCAGTACGTATGAAGTTTTGCTGTCACACATGGTCCATATTTTGATCCCATATTTTGCCGGTTTACTTGGGATATACTGCTTGAATGGACAGCGACCTCTAAATGCTACTAACTGCTCGTCAACAGTAACATTTTCTCCTGGATTATACAGTTTAGGAAGGACCTCTACCCACTTCTCCCAAATACTACGAATTGCGGCAAGTTTGTCAGTACGTCGTCTTTCCTCTCTAGTAGATTTCTTGTCAAATCGCAGGACACGTGATATCTTACAGAATGTTTCATGAGACATGGTTGCTCGAAATATGTTTCGCCCAGTATCTTTATCCCACAAACTTTTTGTAGACTCCCCATGAGATCGATATACACCCGCTAGGAGTAAGAGTCCTAAGTATGCATGGAAAACAGAACCATCAATATCTGTCCACTGTTCACCATAAACTCGCTGCCCTTCAATATTTGTCATCTCTATTATTTCATTTTGAAGCGCTGTGTGAAATACTGCTTCAAATGAACATTTTACATCAGATATTCTGCTGACTGCATACCTGGTAACTCCTGGGGTACTCTTGATGATGTTCGAAGCTGGTAGGCGACCATGTTGTGCTGGTGGATGCAACTGCCATTCTATATTCCCATTTTTAGAAAGAAAAGTCTCTACACTATTTTGTATGGGCTGTGGACTGTCGTAACTGTCATCGGAACACTCGCTTTCAGATGCATTGCTGATGTGATCTTCAAACTCAGAAAGTGATCCTTCATCTGGTGAGGCATTTACTATTTCTTCCAACTCACGATCATTCAATGGTCTCATCGCCATGGTGTCACAAGTCAAACTGGGCAGAAACAAAGCATTCCAATTATTGAGAACTGCCAATTATTATTTCCTGGGGAAAGCAACAAACAAGCCCATTGTTGTGAACGCATGGAGCTTTAGGTGATTGTTGAGAGTAAGTTGGAATGATGCAGTCACTATTCCCACACAACACAACAAAAATAATTTTCGCCATTTCCAGATTTTAGAAATAAATACGAGTTACACTAAACATATTTGTGTCGGGTCATTATGACCCGAACATTACATATGCAACTATTACAGTTGAAGCCCAAACTTCTTAAACTTTTTTAAAACCTTTTAAAACACATGCTGCTCATCCATTTTCAGACAAAGTCACAAAGTTTCATAAATATATATTGGTATTTACATAATGTAAAATAACGTTCATATTCGTTTCGGGTCATATAGACCCGAACAGAACAGCAGGGTTAATTCCGATGCAATTTCTGTGTTTCGTCGTCAATAAGATGGTCCAAGGGATACAGTAAACCTGGAGTGAAGCATCGGAACCTATAACTAGTGTCACAGGAATGCTTCAAAACATAGACAGTAAGAAAAGTCAGTCCTCTTGTACTGAAGCCGGCATTGTGCCTTTTCTATTTGATTTCGATGCAATTTCTGTGTTTCATCGTCAATAAGAAGGTCCAAGGGATACATAAAACCTGGAGTGAAGCATCGGAATCAATAACTAGTGTCACTGTAATTATTCAAAACATAGGCAGTAAGAAGAGTCAGACGTCTTGTACTTAAGTCGGCATTGTGCCTTTTGTATTTAATTCCGATGCAATTTCTGTGTTTCATCGTCAATAAGAAGGTCCAAGGGATATAGTAAACCTAGAGTGAAGCATCGGAATCTATAACTAGTGTCACAAGAATGGTTCAAAACTAGACAGTAAGAGGAGTCAGTCTACTTGTACTTAAGTCGGCATTGTGCATTTTCTATTTAATTGCGTTGCAATTTCTGTATTTCATCGTCAATAAGATGGTCCAAGGGATACATTAAACCTGAAGTGAAGCATCGGAATCTATAATTAGTGTCACAGGAATGGTTCAAAACAAAGTCACTAAGAAGTGTCACTCTTCTTTTCTTTAAGTCGGCATTGTGCCTTTTGTATTTAATTCCGATGCAATTTCTGTGTTTCATAGTCAATGAGAAGGTCAGAGGGTTACAGTAAACCTGACGTGAAGCATCGGAATCCAAAACTAGTGACACAGGAATGGTTCAAAGCATAGACAGTAGGAAGAGTCACTCTTCTTGTACTTAAGTCGGCATTGTGCCGTTTGTATTAAATTCCGATGCAATTTCTGTGCTACATCGTCAATAAGAAGGACCAAGGGACACAGTAAATCTGAAGTGAAGCATCGCAATCTATAACTAGTGTCACAGGAATGGTTCAAAACATAGTCAGTAAGAAGAGTCAGTCTTCTTGTACTTAAGTCGGCATTGTGCCTTTCGTATTTATTTCCGATGCAATTTCTGTGTTTCATCGTCAATAACAAGGTCCAAGGGATACAGTAAACCTGGAGTGAAGCATCGGAATCTATAACTAGTGTCTCAGGAATGGTTCAAACATAGTCAGTAAGAAGAGTCAGTCTTCTTGTCCTTAAGTTGGCATTGTGCCTTTTGTATTTAATTCCGATGCAATTTCTGTGTTTCATCGTCAATAAGAAGATCAGAGGGATACAGTAAACCTGAAGTGAAGCATCGGAATCCACAACTAGTGTCACAGGAATGGTTCAAAATATAGACAATAGTAAGAGTCAGTCTTCTTTTACTCAAGTCGGCAAAGTGCCTTTTGTATTTAATTCCGATGCAATTTCTGTGTTTCATCGTCAATAAGAACGTCCAAGGGATACAGTAAACCTGGTGTGTAGCATCGGAATGTATAACTAGTGTCACAGGAATGGTTCAAAACACAGACAGTAAGAAGAGTCAGTCTTCGTGTACTTAAGTCGGCATTTTGCCTATTGTATTTAATTCCGATGCAATTTCTGTGTTTCATCGTCAATAAGAAGGTCCAAGGGATACAGTAAACCTGAAGTGAAGCATCGGAATCCAAAACTAGTGTCACAGGAATGGTTCAAAGCATAGTCAGTAGGAGGAGTTAGTCTTCTTGTACTTAAGTCGGCATTGTGCCTTTTGTATTTAATTCCGATGCAATTTCTGTGTTTTATCGTCAATAAGAACGTCCAAGGTATACAGTAAACCTGAAGTGAAGCATCGGAATCTATAACTAGAGTCATTAGAATGGTTCAAAACATAGTCAGTAAGAAGAGTCAGTCTTCTTGTTCTTAAGTCGGCATTGTGCCTTTTGTAATTAACTCCAATGCAATTTCTGTATTTCATCGTCAATAAGAAGGTCCAGGGGATACAGTACACCCGGAGTGAAGCATCGGACTCTATAACTAGTGTCACAAGAATGGTTCAAAACATAGACAGTAAGAAGAGTCAGTCTTCTTGTACTTAAGTCGGCATTGTGCATTTTCTATTTAATTCCGATGCAATTTCTGTGTTTCATCGTCAATAAGAAGGTCAGAGGGATACAATAAACCTGAAGTGAAGCATCGGAATCTATAATTAGTGTCTCAGGAATGGTTCAGAGCAAAGTCAGTAAGAAGAGTCAGTCTTCTTGTTCTTAAGCTGGCATTGTGCCTTTTCTATTTAATTCCGATGCAATTTCTGTGTTTCATCGGCAATAAGGTCAGAGGGATACAGTAAACCTGAAGTGAAGCGTCGGAATCTATAACTAGTGTCACAGGAATGGTTCAAAGCATAGACAGTTGGAAGAGTCAGTCTTCTTGTACTTAAGTCGGCATTGTGCCTTTTGTATTTAATTCCGATGCAATTTCTGTGTTTCATCGGCAATAAGAAGGGCCAAGGGATATAGTACACCTGGAGTGAAGCATCGGAATCTATAACTAGTGTCACAGGAATGGTTCAAAGCATAGACAGTAAGAAGAGTGAGTCTTCTTGTACTTAAGTCGACATTGTGCCTTTTCTATTTAATTCCGATGCAATTTCTGTGTTTCATCGTCAATAAGAAGGTCCACGGTATACAGTAAACTTGAAGTAAAGCAACGGAATCCATAACTAGTGTCACAGGAATGGTTCAAACTATAATCAGTAAGAAGAGTCAGTCTTCCTGTACTTATATCGGCATTGTGCCTTTTCTATTTCATTCCAAGGCAATTTCTGTGTTTCATCGTCAATTAGAACGTCCAAGGGATACAGTAAACTTGGAGTGAAGCATCGGAATCTATAACTAGTGTGACAGGAATGGTTCAAAACATAGACAGTAAGAGGAGCCAGTTATTTTGTACTTAAGTCGACATAGTGACTTTTGTATTTCATTCCGATGCAATTACTGTGTTTCATCGTCAATAAGAAGGTCCGAGGGATACAGTAAACCCGAAGTGAAGCATCGGAATCTATAACTAGTGTCACAGAAATGGTTCAAAACATAGTCAGTAAGAAGAGTCAGTCTTCTTGTACTTAAGTCGGCATTGTGCCTTTTGTATTAACTTCCGATGCAATTTCTGTGTTTCATCGTCAATGAGAAGGTCCAAGGGATACAGTAAACCTGGAGTGTCGCATCGGAATCTATAACTAGTGTCACAGGAATGGTTCAAGTCATAGACAGTAAGAACATTCGCTCTTCGTTTACTTAAGTCGGCATTTTGCCATTTGTATTTAATTCCGATGCAATTTCTGTGTTTCATCGTCAATGAGAAGGTCCAAGGGATACAGTAAACCTGAAGTGAAGCATCGGAATCTATAACTAGTGTCACAGGAGTGGTTCAAAACATAGTCAGTAAGAAGAGTCAGTCTTCTTGTCCTTGAGTCGGCATTGTGTCTTTTGTATTTAATTCCGAAGCAATTTCTATGTTTCATCGTCAATAAGAAGGTCCAAGGGATACAGTAAACCTGGAGTCAAGCATCGGATTCAATAACTAGTGTCACTGTAATGGTTAGAAACATTGACTGTAAGAAGAGTCAGTCTTGTTGTACTTAAGTCGGCATTGTGCCTTTTCTATTTAATTCCGATGCACTCTCTGTGTTTCATCGTCAATACGAAGGTCACAGGGACACAGTAAACCTGAAATGAAGCATCGGAATCTATAACTAGTGTCATTGGAATTTTTCAAATTTTAGACAGTAAGAAGAGTTCGTCTTCTTGTACTTAAGTCGACATTGTGCCTTTTGTATTTAATTCCGATGCAATTTCTGTGTTTCATCGTCAATAAGAAGGTCACAGGGATACAGTTAACCTGAAGTGAAGCATCGGAATCTATAACTAGTGTCATAGGAATGGTTCAAAGCATAGTCAGTATGAAGAGTCAGTCTTCTTGTCCTTAAGTCGGCATTGTGCATTTTGTATTTAATTCCGATGCAATTTCTGTGTTTCATCGGCAATAAGGTCAGAGGGATACAGTAAACCTGAAGTGAAGCAACGGCATCTGATACTAGTGTCACAGGAATGGTTCCAAACATAGACAGTAGGAAGAGTCAGTCTTCTTGTACTTAAGTATGCATTGTGCCTTTTGTATTTAATTCCGATGCAATATCTGTGTTTCATCGTCAATAAGAAGGTCAGAGGGATACAGTAAACCTGAAGTAAAGCAGCGGAATCTATTACTAGTGTCACAGCAATGGTTCAAAACATAGTCAGTAAGAAGAGTCAGTCTTCTTGTACTTAAGTCGGCATTGTGCCTTTTGTATTTAATTCCGCTGCAATTTCTGTGTTTCATCGTCACTAAGACGGTCCAAGGTATACAGTAAACCTGAAGTGAAGCATCGGAATCTATAACTAGTGTCACAGTAATGGTTCAAAACATAGTAAGTAAGAAGAGTCAGTCTTCTTGTACTTAAGTCGGCATTGTGCCTTTTCTATTTAATTCCGATGCAATTTCTGTGTTTCATCGTCAATAAGAAGGTCAGAGGGATACAATAAACCTGAAGTGAAGCATCGGAATCTATAACTAGTGTCACAGGAATGGTTCAATACATAGTCAGTAAGAAGAGTCAGTCTTCTTGTACATAAGTCAGCATTGTGCCTATTGTATTTAATTCCGATGCCATTTCTGTGTTTCATCGTCAATAAGAAGGTCAGGGGGATATAGTAAACCTTAAGTGAAGCATCGGAATCTATAACTAGTGTCACAGGAGTGGTTCAAAACATAGTCAGTAAGAAGAGTCAGTCTTCTTGTCCTTGAGTCGGCATTGTGTCTTTTGTATTTAATTCCGAAGCAATTTCTGTGTTTCATCGTCAATAAGAAGGTCCAAGGGATACAGTAAACCTGGAGTCAAGCATCGGATTCAATAACTAGTGTCCCTGTAATGGTTAGAAACATTGACTGTAAGAAGAGTCAGTCTTCTTGTACTTAAGTCGGCATTGTGCCTTTTGTATTAAATTCCGATGCACTTTCTGTGTTTCATCGTCAATACGAAGGTCACAGGGACACAGTAAACCTGAAGTGAAGCATCGGAATCTATAACTAGTGTCACTGGAATGTTTCAAATTTTAGACAGTAAAAAGAGTCCGTCTTCTTGTACTTAAGTCGGCATTGTGCGTTTTGTATTTAATTCCGATGCAATTTCTGTGTTTCATCGTCAATAAGAAGGTCACAGGGATACAGTTAACCTGAAGTGAAGCATCGGAATCTATAACTAGTGTCATAGGAATGGTTCAAAGCATAGTCAGTATGAAGAGTCAGTCATCTTCTCCTTAAGTCGGCATTGTGCATTTTGTATTTAATTCCGATGCAATTTCTGTGTTTCATCGTCAATAAGAAGGTCCAAGGTATACAGTAAACCTGAAGTGAAGCATCGGAAACTATAACTAGTGTCACAGGAATGGTTAAAAAACATAGACAATAAGAAGAGTCTGTTTTCATGTACTTAAGTCGGCATTGTGCCTTTTGTATTTAATTCCGATGCAATTTCTGTATTTCATCGTCAATAAGAAGGTCAGAGGGGTACAGTAAACCTGAAGTGAAGCATCGGAATCTATAACTAGTGTCACAGGAATGGTTCAAAACATAGTCAGTAAGAAGAGTCAGTCTTCTTGTCCTTATGTCGGCATTGTGCCTTTTGTATTAGATTCCGATGCAATTTCTGTGCTTCATCGTCAATAAGAAGGTCCAAGGGATACAGTAAACCTGGAGTGAAGCATCGGAATCTATAACTAGTGCCACACTAATGGTTCAAACATAGACAGTAAGAAGAGTCAGTCTTCTTCTACTTAAGTCGGATTGTGCGTTTTGTATTTAATTCCGATGCAATTTCTGTGTTTCATCGTCATTAAGGAGGTCCAAGGGATACAGTAAACCTGAAGTGAAGCATCGGAATCTATAACTAGTGTCACTGGAATGGTTCAAAATAAAGACAGTAAGAAGAGTCAGTCGTCTTGAACTTAAGCCGGCATTGTGCCTTTTGTATTTCATTCCGATGTAATTTCTGTGATTCATCGGCAATAAGAATGTCCAAGGGATACAGAAAACCCGAAGTGAAGCATCGGACTCTTCAACTAGTGTCACAGAAATGGTTCAAATCGTAGACTGTAGGAAGAGTCAGTCTTCTTATACTTAAGTCGGCATTGTGCCTTTTGTATTTAATTCCGATGCAATTTCTGTGTTTCATCGTTAATTAGAAGGTCCAAGGGAAACAGTAAACCTGAAGTGAAGTATCAGAATCTATAACTAGTGTCAACGGAATGGTTCAAACTATTATCAGTAAGAAGAGTCACTCTTCTTGTACATAAGTCGGCATTGTGCCTTTTGTATTTAATTCCGATGCAATTTCTGTGTTTCATCGTCAATACGAAGGTCCAAGGGATACAGTAAACCTGAAGTGAAGCATCGGAATCTATAACTAGTGTCACAGGAATGGTGCAAACATAGACAGTAAGAAGAGTCAGTCTTCATATACTTAAGTCGGCATTGTGCCTTTTGTATTTAATTCCGATTAAATTTCTGTGTTTCATCGTCAATAAGAAAGTCAGAGGGGTACAGTAAACCTGAAGTGAAGCATCGGAATCTATAACTATCGTCACAGGAATGGTTCAAAACATAGTCAGTATGAAGAGTCAGTCTTCTTGTCCTTAAATCGGCATTGTGCCTTTTGTATTTGATTCTGATGCAATTTCTGTGTTTCATCGTCAATAAGGAGGTCCAAGGGATACAGCAAACCTGGAGTGAAGCATCGGAATCTATAACTAGTCTCACTGGAATGTTTCAAATTATAGACATTAAGAAGAGTCAGTCTTCCTGTACTTAAGTCGGCATTGTGCCTTTTCTATTTAATTCCGATGCAATTTCTGTGTTTCATCGTCAATAAGGTGGTCCAAGGGATACAGTAAACCTGGAGAGAAGCATCGGAATCTATAACTAGTGTCACAGAAATGGTTGAAAACATTGACAGTAGGAAGAGTCAGTCTTCTTGTACTTAAGTCGGCATTGTTCCTTTTGTATTTAATTCCGATGCAATTTCTGTGCTTCATCGTTAATTAGAAGGTCCAAGGGAAACAGTAAACCTGAAGTGAAGCATCGGAATCTATAACTAGTGTCACTGGAATGGTTCAAAATATAGAGAGTAAGAAGAGTCAGTCTTCTTGTACTTAAGTCGGCATTGTGGCTTTTGTATTTAATTCCGATGCAATTTCTGTGTTTCATCGTCAATAAGAAGGTCAGAGGGATACAGTAAACCTGAAGTAAAGCATCGGATTCTGTAACTAGTGTCACAGGAATGGTTCAAACTATAATCAGTAAGAAGAGTCACTCTACTTGTACTTAAGTCGGCATTGTGCCTTTTCTATTTAATTCCGATGCAATTTCTGTGTTTCATCGTCAATAAGGTGGTCCAAGGGATACAGTAAACCTGGAGAGAAGCATCGGAATCTATAACTAGTGTCACAGAAATGGTTGAAAGCATAGACAGTAGTAACAGTCAGTCTTCTTGTACTTAAGTCGGCATTGGTGCCTTTAGTATTTAATTCCGATGCAATTTCTGTGTTTCATCGTCAATAAGAACGTCCAAGGGATACAGAAAACCTGGAGTGAAGCATCGGAATCAATAACTAGTGTCACAGTAATGGTTGAAAACATAGACAGTAAGAAGAGTCAGACTTCTTGTACTTAAGTCTTCATTGTACCTTTTGTATTTAATTCCGATGCAATTTCTGTGTTTCATCGTCAATAAGAAGGTCCAAGGGATACTGTAAACCTGAAGTGATGCATCGGAAACTATAACTAGTGTCACTGGAATGTTTCAAAATATAGACATTAAGAAGAGTCAGTCTTCTTGTACTTAAGTCGGCATTGTGCCTTTTGTATTTAATTCCGATGCAATTTCTGTGATTCGTCGTCAATAAGAAGGTCCAAGGGATACGGTAAACCTGAAGTGAAGCATCGGACTCTATAACTAGTGTCACAGAAATGGTTGAAAGCATAGACAGTAGGAAGAGTCAGTCTTCTTGTACTTAAGTCGGCATTGTGCCTTTTGTATTTAATTCCGATGCAATTTCTGTGTTTCATCGTCAAAAAGAAGGTCCAAGGGAAACAGTAAACCTGAAGTGAAGCATCGGAATCTATAACTAGTGTCACAGGAATGGTTCAAAACATAGCCAGTAAGAAGAGTCGGTCTTCTTGTCCTTAAGTCGGCATTGTGCCTTTAGTATTTTATTCCGATGCAATTTCTGTGATTCATCGTCAATACGAAGGTCCAAGGGATACAGTAAACCTGAAGTAAAGCATCGGAATCTATAACTAGTGTCACAGGAATCGTTCAAACATAGACAATAAGAAGAGTCAGTCTTCATATACTTAAGTCGGCATTGTGCCTTTTGTATTGTAGCGTTGCTCTTGGGGGACAAAAAAAATAAAAAGAATTGTTACTTTTTTTTTTTTTTGTCGAAAAAGTGAATATTTTGGTGGGCCACTTGGCAACAGAATCAGGGATTTATTACACTATTATAATAACATACGTTGACCATTAAATACCTGAATAAGAGCAGCATATTGATATATATATATATTTGAGATCGCTCGGAAGAAACATTATCATTTCTGTGCATTTTTATAGTCGCGATGTAGTCATACCCGGATCAACACTAAGGGACCAGAAGATTTATAGACTTTAAAAGAAATGCAACACTACACAATTAAAAAGAGTTGGTTCAGAAATAATAGGAAAACGATAATGTTCCTTCTGCCTCATGCTGCGTTCGGCCCATCAGCGTGATCGTAATTTCTGATGATGAAGTAACACAAAATAATTAACAGTTAAGTAAATAAGGAGATGGACTCATCAAGGTTAATTTACGAAAATAAGCACACTTATCTTTAACACACGTTTTTTTAATGCTACGTACCTTTTCATATTAAGTTACAATAGATGACCATTGTGGTTAAATACTTCATACATAACAGTCAAAATGTCCTCTTGATTCTGTCTGTTCGATATCAGTTACAAGAAACTACATCTTTTGTGATTGGAAAAAATAACAATTAGCATATTCACTCAATATTTTCACATCAAATATAAAATACAGTTGTGGAACGCAGCAAGTCTGCGTCCGCCTCTCATGGAACACAAACAGTAAAAGGTGAGGCGCCAAAAGCCTCATTTGTCTTGAAACAACAGAATTCTTTTTTACACCATTAATCGATACATGTACATAGAGATTTACTGGCACCGCGCAAGAACGGTAAAGATAAAGAATAATAGTTTCTGTCGATGCTATGCGATGGTTCATTTCTTTTACTTTACAATTGTTCGATAACTTTAGGCCATCAGGCGTTTACTATTGAGCGTATATTAATGTTTGTGAGGCGAAAATTACTAATATTACACTGCCTCCCATGAGGAGGGAAGGAATACCGAAGGTATTACTTTCATCCTCATGCCCATTGGAATATTTGTAATTTTCGGATGTAACATACAGGTTATTAAAAGTTTCATTTTATATTCATTCCATAATAAAAGAATTAACGTTTCAATTTGTAATTACTGACGGTGGATCATTGTGAATTTGTTCTGTTTTCTATCAGTGTTTGCATGGATTCAGTCTTTCCTGGTGATTCTTAAAATTAAGGCTATAAGTACACATATTTACAAAATTTATAAGGAAATAGAGTCACACTTCATTTTTCATCGTTGCAAAAGTAATTTGACTATCACAACTGGTACACAACTTTCTGTTTTGACAGTATTCATTATATTGTCATCGTCTTGTCGATTGATTGCCTTGTCCGTCGTCGCACTTAATTATACATTTATTTTCGTCGCACATACACTATTTATGATAGACTTGGATTGTAAAGCGGCCACTGGTGATGGCTTCGAAAAGGAAGTCCATATCTTTCACTTTCAGGTCTCGAGTGTGGCTCTCCGAATTATTTCACATATGAAACAGATAAAATGTCTTATATTAGAATAGCTTACAAAACTAATTTTATATACATGTGGGATGGGATATAGGAAGGATCGGATCCTTTGACGTATTTTCGTGTGCTTATTTTCATTCGTATCGTGACCTCTCGTCAAGGTTTACATTTCAACAGTGTTCAGAGGTGACCTTCTGACTTGTCTCTGTGTACAATCAGTCATTATAATAATTACGTTAACTTCTCTATCTTAGAGTCTCTCGGAAGGTTTATGATACACTCAAAATGTTTTCAGTACTGGGTGTGAATGTTTTTACTACAGAATGTAGCGCACAGCAACTGTGTTGGCGGTTGAACGTTTACATTATTTCGTCACGTGGTGGCTGTCCGCCCCCACTGTTGCGAGCAATCTTGAAATTCAGTCTGTGCGCGCGCACGTGACCGGAGCTTTCTTGCAGAGCGTTGATTTCGCGCTTGAGGTGCCGTGCGTCGCTTTTGTTTGGCGGATCGTGGCTTTGTGCTTTTTTAGATTGCTGGAGGGAGCTTCTGCCACCGAAACTGCCTCACATCACTTCCTGTCCACTATCCAGTTACGGATTCACAGGTAAGTGGTAGCTACCGCTGCAACTGCATGTGTGGAATGACACTGATTATTACACACTGCACACATCAACGAAATTTTCACACATATGGTGCAGTAGAATACTGCCACTGAAAATCGTCGAACTTTAAAACTTCACTTGCACTGTGGTGAGCGTCTGCGTGAACGGTGTATTAAAAGAAATTCTCGCGTCATAACATCACACGGTGTTTATAAGTTGATTTACATACTAATATTTACAAGAGTTCATTTAAATCGATAAATAATCTAATTGACCACTTTGAATCAAAACAATTGTTTCTCAATTAGTCTTTTTTTTTTTATGCCTACGGTCACAGGTAGGCTATTATAAGTACTTTTTCTTTGACCAAATCCATTCCAATCTCCTTTACAAATTAATTTCATTCATAGTAATCTTTATCACGCTTGCTTATTCATTTTGTAGGACCAATACTTTTTCTTTTTTTTTTCTTTTAGTGCTCGTCTTATTTAGTGACTTGTGAGGGGAGCTTCATTTATGTCAAAAGTTTTTCTCGTATGTGCTTGTCTTTAAAGAAAGTTCGAGGACAGATTTGAAAACAGCAATTCCGCCTCTGAGTTTCGTGTAGAAATACAAACAGTCGAAAAAAGAAAGATGGGAAAAGCGGGTCTACTCGCTGATCGTCGACAGAATTTAAATTACTCCTCAACCAGGTCGAAAATTTAATTTACCTTGCGCATTACAAAAGCAATATGCGCGTCGCGAACCTACTCATTTTTATATGTAGTGCCTCACTTCCTAAGCACACGTGCATCTTTACAAGTTGATCCTGAGGAGTGGATAGGATCAAGGATCTTAAAGGATTTGCACTTAGGAAAGGGATTCAATAATCACATAATCACAGAGAAAACAATAAATATTGCAGTGCACACTTAAAATAAAATCTATCACTTCAAGCATGTTTATCTAATATGTATCTTGCTGCAGCTTGCTTACTACTCTTTGCTCATTTCTTAGACTAAGTCAAGTTTATGCATTACGCATTTGCGTATTAATTATCATTTGTATATATAAGCCTCTCACTAGAGTGTTGTTTTTTGCTGCTGTCGCTACCTGTGAAGCTTGGGCGAGATCCTTATTATATGTGCTGCTAGCTTGTGAATTTGCAGTATCGCTAATGCCCAATAGTACCGGGAAGTTGCCGTAATAAATCATGTTACTCATATCTTCTTTTACTCAGCTTGTTTATAGTCTGGACTCATCTTACTTTGCGTTATATAATAAACTTCCTTTTTATTCCATCACGCTTTTACTTAAGGTTAACGTCAGGCCTTTTTAGAACAATTGCACTGCGTTATCAATCTGTTCCTGCTTAATCCTAGGTATCTGTTCACTTCAAAGAGATGTTATTTTATCGCTGGCACAGCACTGTGCTGGAATTTACAAGTTAAATCTACCGACTGTTTTACGCTAACAGGTGGTGCCTTATTTACGTCACCTTTGAAAATAGGGAATAACCTCATGGAATCGAATCTTTTCTTACAACTTTTCTATTTTGTCTGGACGTTTAAGTATTTCCTTTTAAAACAGGTCATTAATTTGTCCTCGATTAAATTTCGCTTACTAATACTAAGCACATATAATCATCATTTTCATATTACTATTTAGTGAGAGAAGTGCATTATTCGCTCCTTCCTGCTCATTCTCAAATTACTATTTAGCGAGAGAAGTGCATTATTCGCTCCTTCCTCTTTCCTCATTTTAGTACCTCGGGGCTAATTAATACCTCTCGAGTACATCATTTTCCTTACATACTAACTTATAACTAAAATTGAAAATCGCCTCTAGGACATGTCCTCCTGTTTACATAAAGATTATTCATGTAAATACTTGTCTGCAACTTATTCTGTATTTTATTTTCCAGACGCGTTGTTTTAATACACAAGGTTTCCTTTCAGCACCGGTTAACGTCCGTAGTCAGTTCAGTTCCGTTCTTGTTACTCATTGGTTAATCCTGATCTCCAATACCTTAGAATTTTCTTACAGCTTAAATTAACTTAATTCCTGGCGTTATAAAATTTTCTTAAATCTTGATGGTGGAACAATCCTTTGATTTTATTCGTGGCAGGGTCAGATAACAAATAGCTACCAATGTGTGGTTTCCTCATTATCACAAAGGGACCTTCATAAATGTGTTGCCACTTACGATTCTTCTTTAACAACAGGGATGGTTTAAAGTGAGTCCTGACTAATACCTTTTCTCCTTCTTTGAAATCTATAACTCTGTTTACCTTCTTATCAAATGCCTTTTTTCGGAGGTTAGCATACGTTGTCAATGATATGAGAGCTTGCCTGATTTTTGCGTCTAGGTCCAATTCGTTGTCTTGTAACTTTGGAAGGGGCTCTATCCATTCATTCCTCTCTTTTGATCTTGACATTAACTCATGTGGCGTGAATCCGGTCGACAGATGAGGAAGGTGGTTTACAATCTGTTCGAATGGTGTTACGAAGTCTACCCACTTAGATTGCTTATTCGGAATGTACGTCCTTATAAATCTGTTAAATTCTTTGAAGATTCTTTCTGTCGGATTCGATTGCGGTCGAAACAGGGATATCAAAATTTGTTTGATTCTATGGCGAGCAAGAAATGCACGCCACGGGCGTGATGTGAAATTTGAAGCATTATCAGACAAAATTGATTCTGGAACCCCGAATCGTGGGAAATAATCATTTTCAATGCGACGAATTATTGGATTTGCACAAGAAGATTTTACTGCGTACAGTCTTATGTGCTTAGAAAAATTGTCCAGGATTGCTACTAAGTATTTAGCGCCTCCCCTACCGGTGGGTAGTGGACCTGCTAAATCAATACTAAGAAGCTGGTTTGGCCTTTCAGCAACTATTGGATTTAGTGGAATTGAAGTGGAAATGTTTAAGGATTTTGCCTTTTGACAGATGACACAGTTTCTCAATAATTTATGAATTCTCTGGTGTAGATTCGGAACATAACAGTAAGTCGAGATTTTCCTTTTACATTTTTCTGGTCCGTAGTGACCCCATGAAATGTGAGTGTACCACAGAAGATGTTCAATGAAATTTCGAGGGATGCAAACACACCACCTCTCAGATGACTCAGACGTCTTATGAAATAGCACTTGGTTATGAACTTTATAAAACTTGGACAACTTGTGGGCTGGATTTTCGTGAAGAATTTGTATAACCTTTTTCCATTTTGGATCTGTATTTTGAAGAATCTGAATCTGCCTACATAACTGAAGAAAATACTTTCTGTGAATTGGATCTTTCATTAACAAGACTTTATAATTAGACATTTGTTCCACCAGTTCGCTGGTTTCTAGTAAGCCCTCAGGTGAGCGAGAAAGTGCGTCTGCTATAACATTATCTTTACCTTTTATATATACAATATCAAAGTCATATTCCTGCAGGAATAAGCACCATCGAGTAAGACGAGGGTGTTGCAACTTGCATGTAAGGAGGAATGATAAGGCTTGATGGTCTGAATAGACTTTAATTTTTCTTCCATAGATATAATAGTTAAATCGCCTAAAAGCCCATATTACGGCAAGTGCCTCCAACTCCGTAACCGAATAAGACTTCTCACACTCTGATAACACTCGACTCGCAAAGCTAATCACTTGGATTTGCTCGTGTCCATTTACTAATTGAATCTGGAAAAGACAAGCGCCGATACCCACAAAGGAAGCGTCTGCAGTAATACAAAATTCCTTATCCATCTGAGGATGATGGAGAATGTTACTGTTAACCAGACTGTCTTTAATTTTCTTAAATCTGTTTTGGCATTCCGGCGTCCAATTCCAATGTGAATTCCTTTTTTAAAAGGTTGTGAAGAGCGGGATTGTTCAATACCTGATTGGGAACAAAACGTCTGAAAAATGACGTAAGACCGATAAATCCTCTCAGTTGCCTTTTTGTAACAGGGGTTGGAAAGTTTTTTATAGCAGATAATTTTTCCGGGTTGAGTTTAATTCCTTCAGGGGTGATGATGTGCCCTAAAAATTTAATTTCACTTTTTCCAAACTTGGATTTCTTAAGATTTGCTGTAACACCATACTCTCTGAATCGTTGAAATATCTTTTGCAGAAGGGCCACATGATCTTCCCAATTTTTCGATGCTACAAGAACGTCATCCACATAGACTGTTACCTCATCTAAAAGTTCAGGACCTAGTACATAGTCAAGGGCAGAAATAAAAATTCCGGAACTCACATTTAGTCCAAACGGTACAACTTTGAAATGGTAAGATCTACCTGCAAATATAAACGCAGTGTACTTCCTAGACTCCTGCGCAAGTTTTACTTGCCAGTAACTGCTTTTCAAATCAAGGGTACTCAAATACTTAACTCCATGAAACTTCTGCAGATGCTCTTCAAGAGCCTCTGGTCTCGTTCTTATGGGTACTATAATTTTATTGATTAATCTTGCATCTAGGACTAGCCTTACGCTACCATCTGATTTTAGCACAGACAATAAAGGACTCGAATAAGGTGAATGAGATACTTCTATCACATTCCAGCGTAACATTTTCTTGATCTCGCACTTGACAGCTTCGCGTCTCGCATATGGAATGGAATAGCTTGTTCTACAGTAGGTTGAATGGGGCAGGACATCCATTCGATATTCAAAGCCTTTTATTAGTCCAGGTTTCTTAGAAAATACTTGAACGTAATCTGTTAACAAATTGTAAAGCTCATTCTTCTGTTGTTTGGATAATTCAATGGACTCACTAGCTTTACCGTATAATTCATTCTGACCGGGAATTAGGTCTTTATACTCATCGTCATTAACACTTTCAAGATCTGTCATGTCTTCTGTCTGACTGTACTGTTGTCTTTTAGTCCATGGCCGTACTGCTGTTTGAAGCACCCCAAAGTTTGTCTTCACCTTACTTCTTAACAAATTTACAGTTACTTGTTGCTGGCTCGCTACTAGAGTACAGATTCCACACTCGATGTCAATTTTAGCTTTCGTCTGCCTCAAGAATTCCATACTCAGGATACATGGCACTGATAGGTTTTTAACAATAAGAAAAATGCACGTTACTGAAATAGACTCTATCTGGATTTGAAGCTGAGTCTGAAGATTTACACGTTGTGTTAGTGGACCAATTGCTCCCGATATGGTGCAACCTTGAATTGGAAGTGATAAAACTTTGCCTACAGAGGATATTTGCTTAAATAAACATAAAGATAAGACATTTATATTAGCTCCTGTATCTACAATAGCTGTTACAGGTATGTTGGCAATTGATACCCTTATGGAAGCTTGAACTTGTTCGTCCCATACGTCATCATTGTCTTTCGTCTCAGTGTCTGCTACTAGATCATCCCGTAAGTTTGTCTCTTTGTCATACCTAATTGCTTTAATTTCGTGTGGACTAAGGGACAGGGTGCCCCCATTCAAACCTGCAGCATCCTCTAGGAGGCTCAAAGGTGCTGCTTTTAATTTTCCGCTCGACGCTTACTTTCCTGCTGATTTATATTTCTTAATGTTTCTTCCGTCTGGAACTGGTGTTGGTTTTGTGGTACGAACTCGGTTGGAAACGGATCTTGTTGTCCTGGCGTATTCGCTTGCGCATAATAAATTTGCGTATTATGCGGGCGTTTAGGCTTCAGAGTTCCCGAAGGTCCGTTCGCTTGTTGCGTGAAGTGTATATTTTGTGGCTGAAAGGTATTTTGCTGTGGCTTGTGTTGATTGTAACCGTTACTGAAAGGTGTACATTGGTCTCCACCTTGATTATGCCATTTATTTCTTTTCCACTGACGATTTGAATCGTAAGACTGATCGTTTTGATAATTACCGTTGATCGGTTGCGTGTTTCCATAATGCTGGGGCTGTGTGCTATAATGTGTATTTTCGTACTGAGGTGGTGACAAATTATATATTGGATTGTATCTCTGGCCGTTATTGTACTTATTTTTGTATTTGCTGTTGGAGTACGTAGTGTGTTTATTTTTGAAACCGTTGTGGGGTTGGTACTGGCTGTCGCTGTGACGCGCTTTCGCTCGGCCACCATTGTTGCCTACATATTCTGTATTGTGCTGGCCGCCTGCACTGAAGTGGGCGTTGCCAACATCAACTCTAGCATCCTCGTAAATCAGATCTAACGAGTCTAACACAGATAGGAAAGTGTCCGTATCGTCCTCAGACACGTTTACTAACTTTTCTCTGATCGCAATCGGTAGCTTAGTTTTTAGAATCATAATAACGTCTTTGGCGGTGATCGGCGAATCCCAGAACTTGATTTTCGCTAAATACTTTTCAAAATATTTTCTCAAACTACCGCGCTTACTGTTAAACACTTCGGCGTTGTAAACCTCTTTTCTCAGGCGCTGCTGCACACCAGAACTCCAGAATTTAGCTAAAAACATCTGTTCAAACTCTTTGTAACTCTTACAAGAGTCGACCATTTCGGTTCCCCATAAGGCAGCATCGCCTACGATAAATCCACTAACGAATTGAATTCGCTGGCGGTCACTCCAGCTACTCGGGAAAATTCCTGAAAAATTTCGGAGGAACACTATAGGATGAATTTCTCTTTTCTGTGGGTGAAAGGTCGGAAAAATACGATGTTTGATCACGCTTTCCTCCTGCATCAAACTGACAAAAGTGGGTGGGCTGGTACTCTGGTTAACTTGTGCTTCTATAGAACTATGAGTTTGAGCGTTAACAAATGGTGAACGGTAATGTACCTGCTGTTGTTCATTACTTCGTGGTGAATTATTCCAGTCTCCTGACACGGGTGGCAGGGAATTTTCAACTTGACATTTTAGTGTACGAACTTCATCAACTATCTGTTGACGCCATTCAGGTAAATCTTGAGCTAACGTTCGTCTTATCTGGCCTAATTCTGACATCACCGTGTCTCCTGTTTTTCCAGGGGCTGCCAATATTTCAAAGGCCACGTTTTTGACCGTTTCCCTGAGTTCGTTCTTGACCTTGTTTTCTATGAATCCGTCTTTGTTTTTAATCCACTCTTGGTAGTGATCAGACAATGCTTCAGCATGTGCCTTAACAGTATTCTTTATTTGGTCCTCTACATTAAGAGTCTCAATCTGTTTCGAAAGATCATCAACAACATTCTCGATCGTGTCTACTGCGGTTTTAACTCCTTTGACCTCATCAGAGATTGCAGTATAATCTTCTTTTAAGGTCGCAGCTTGTTTTTGATATTCTATCACTTTTGAATTTATCTCCCCCTTGGCTGCTTCGATTTTTTCATCTAACCGTTTTGAAATATCCTCTATTTTTGACTCTACTTGTGTGTCAATTTCTAGCCTCATGATCGTGATCTGACTGCTGATTTGGCTTTGGACATTACCCAACAGGGTATTTAAATCAGCTGTTATGTCTGCCTTTAGTTCGGCCTTTACCGAATCTAACCGTGTATTTAGGTCATTTATCTCCGTTTGCAGATCTGTTTTTACTGAATTTATGTTTGTTTTTACCGAATTTATGTCTTCTTTTACTGAGTTGCACAGTTTTGTAAGGACCTGATTTTTATTATGCCGTCTTTCGGCCTTCTCTTTTTCTTCGCGGGCCTTTTCATCTAATTTTTCCTGCTTTTCACGTTCCTGTCTTTGCGCCTCTCTCTGTCTTTGACTTTCGAACTTGCGTTCCATTATTGCTTCGATCATTGCAGCCAAGTCATTTTTTTCAAAATCGGGAATAGTTTGCACACTAGGACCAGCTTCCAAAACTTCGGTCGAGGCTGCTTCTGCCTCCGCTCGTGTACCTATCGCGCGTGATCGTAATGGATAGTGAGATCCATTCGCATCACCGCTGTCGTCTGGTTTTGTTTGTGTCCGCTGTTTACCGTCAGCCATGTTCATGAATTATTTGTCAAACGTAAAAATGCTACAGATATTGTTTGTCACTGCCGTCAGTCGTTTGTCTGTGACGTAGTGCTATGGCTTACTGGGACCTAAGATAAAATTTTAACTCTGGGTAACAACTGACGTTCATTTACGCCAAGAAGACAAGATGGTTCCTACTAATTACAAACAAATGAAATATCACACGTTTTACCAGTTTTGAGCGTAGTTATCCGCCATATCGTATTTTTTTTTTATGCACTGACAACAATGGTACACTTTCACTGAATTTAACTACATAGGAATGGACTATGGACAAATTGAAATAAAGCTGTTTCAAGGCAAGGAAAGACAGGTTTACGTTCTGATCAACTCGAAAGATGCTACGTCACTACGAAAGCTTGGCTACTGCGTATAAAAATTTGACTTACTATGGCTGTCTTGATAATGATACAGCTGGATACTCGCGTTTTTTGGTAATTTCATCAATCGTTCTTCTGAATTAATTAAAAGGTTTTCCCACTTCTCTTTCTCGGTTGAATTGCATCCACATGAAAAAATGAAACAGTTATTAGAACAAGCAAAGAAAATTTTTTAAACACATACATGAAATGATTTTTTGATCAAGTCCCTGTTCGGGCGCCAAGTGTAGCGTTGCTCTTGGGGGACAAAAAAAATAAAAAGAATTGTTACTTTTTTTTTTGTCGAAAAAGTGAATATTTTGGTGGGCCACTTGGCAACAGAATCAGGGATTTATTACACTATTATAATAACATACGTTGACCATTAAATACCTGAATAAGAGCAGCATATTGATATATATATATATTTGAGATCGCTCGGAAGAAACATTATCATTTCTGTGCATTTTTATAGTCGCGATGTAGTCATACCCGGATCAACACTAAGGGACCAGAAGATTTATAGACTTTAAAAGAAATGCAACACTACACAATTAAAAAGAGTTGGTTCAGAAATAATAGGAAAACGATAATGTTCCTTCTGCCTCATGCTGCGTTCGGCCCATCAGCGTGATCGTAATTTCTGATGATGAAGTAACACAAAATAATTAACAGTTAAGTAAATAAGGAGATGGACTCATCAAGGTTAATTTACGAAAATAAGCACACTTATCTTTAACACACGTTTTTTTAATGCTACGTACCTTTTCATATTAAGTTACAATAGATGACCACTGTGGTTAAATACTTCATACATAACAGTCAAAATGTCCTCTTGATTCTGTCTGTTCGATATCAGTTACAAGAAACTACATCTTTTGTGATTGGAAAAAATAACAATTAGCATATTCACTCAATATTTTCACATCAAATATAAAATACAGTTGTGGAACGCAGCAAGTCTGCGTCCGCCTCTCATGGAACACAAACAGTAAAAGGTGAGGCGCCAAAAGCCTCATTTGTCTTGAAACAACAGAATTCTTTTTTACACCATTAATCGATACATGTACATAGAGATTTACTGGCACCGCGCAAGAACGGTAAAGATAAAGAATAATAGTTTCTGTCGATGCTATGCGATGGTACATTTCTTTTACTTTACAATTGTTCGATAACTTTAGGCCATCAGGCGTTTACTATTGAGCGTATATTAATGTTTGTGAGGCGAAAATTACTAATATTACAGTATTTAATTCCGATTCAATTTCTGTGTTTCATCGTCAATAAGAAGGTCAGAGGGGTACAGTAAACCTGAAGTGAAGCATCGGAATCTATAACTATCGTCACAGGAATGGTTCAAAACATAGTCAGTAAGAAGAGTCAGTCTTCTTGTCCTTAAATCGGCATTGTGTCTTTTGTATTTGATTCTGATGCAATTTCTGTGTTTCATCGTCAATAAGGAGGTCCAAGGGATACAGCAAACCTGGAGTGAAGCATCGGAATCTATAACTAGTGTCACTGGAATGTTTCAAAATATAGACATTAAGAAGAGTCAGTCTTCTTGTACTTAAGTCGGCATTGTGCCTTTTCTATTTAATTCCGATGCAATTTCTGTGTTTCATCGTCAATAAGGTGGTCCAAGGGATACAGTAAACCTGGAGAGAAGCATCGGAATCTATAACTAGTGTCACAGAAATGGTTGAAAGCATAGACAGTAGGAAGAGTCAGTCTTCTTGTACTTAAGTCGGCATTGTTCCTTTTGTATTTAATTCCGATGCAATTTCTGTGCTTCATCGTTAATTAGAAGGTCCAAGGGAAACAGTAAACCTGAAGTGAAGCATCGGAATCTATAACTAGTGTCACTGGAATAGTTCAAAATATAGAGAGTAAGAAGAGTCAGTCTTCTTGTACTTAAGTCGGCATTGTGGCTTTTGTATTTAATTCCGATGCAATTTCTGTGTTTCATCGTCAATAAGAAGGTCAGAGGGATACAGTAAACCTGAAGTAAAGCATCGGATTCTGTAACTAGTGTCACAGGAATGGTTCAAACTATAATCAGTAAGAAGAGTCACTCTACTTGTACTTAAGTCGGCATTGTGCCTTTTCTATTTAATTCCGATGCAATTTCTGTGTTTCATCGTCAATAAGGTGGTCCAAGGGATACAGTAAACCTGGAGGGAAGCATCGGAATCTATAACTAGTGTCACGGAAATGGTTGAAAGCATAGACAGGAGTAAGAGTCAGTCTTCTTGTACTTAAGTCGGCATTGTGCCTTTTGTATTTAATTCCGATGCAATTTCTGTGTTTCATCGTCAATAAGAAGGTCCAAGGGATACAGAAAACCTGGAGTGAAGCATCGGAATCAATAACTAGTGTCACAGTAAAGGTTGAAAACATAGACAGTAAGAAGAGTCAGACTTCGTGTACTTAAGTCGGCATTGTACCTTTTGTATTTAATTCCGATGCAATTTCTGTGTTTCATCGTCAATAAGAAGGTCCAAGGGATACTGTAAACCTGAAGTGAAGCATCGGAATCTATAACTAGTGTCACGGAAATGGTTGAAAGCATAGACAGGAGTAAGAGTCAGTCTTCTTGTACTTAAGTCGGCATTGTGCCTTTTGTATTTACTTCCGATGCAATTTCTGTGATTCATCGTCAATAAGAAGGTCCAAGGGATACGGTAAACCTGAAGTGAAGCATCGGACTCTATAACTAGTGTCACAGAAATGGTTGAAAGCATAGACAGTAGGAAGAGTCAGTCTCCTTGTACTTAAGTCGGCATTGTGCCTTTTGTATTTAATTCCGATGCAATTTCTGTGTTTCATCGTCAAAAAGAAGGTCCAAGGGAAACAGTAAACCTGAAGTGAAGCATCGGAATCTATAACTAGTGTCACAGGAATGGTTCAAAACATAGCCAGTATGAAGAGTTGGTCTTCTTGTCCTTAAGTCGGCATTGTGCCTTTAGTATTTTATTCCGATGCAATTTCTGTGTTTCATCGGCAATAAGGTCAGAGGGATACAGTAAACCTGAAGTGAAGCATCGGAATCTATAACTAGTGTCACAGGAATGGTTCAAAACATAGTCAGTAAGAAGAGCCAGTCTTCTTGTCCTTAAGTCGGCATTGTGCCTTTTCTATTTAATTTCGATGCAATTTCTGTGTTTCATCGTCAATAAGAACGTCCAAGGGATACAGTAAACCTGGAGTGAAGCATCGCAATCAATAACTAGTGTCAGAGTAATGGTTCAAAACATAGACAGTAAGAAGAGTCAGACTTCTTGTACTTAAGTCGGCATTGTGCCTTTTGTATCTAATTCCGATGCAATTTCTGAGTTTCATCGTCAATAAGAAAGTCAGAAGGACACAGTAAACCTGAAGTGAAGCATCGAAATCTATAACTAGTGTCACAGGAATGGTTCAAATCATAGTCAGTAAGAGGAGTCATTCTTCTTGTCCTTAAGTAGGCATTGTGCCTTTTGTATTTAATTCCGACGCAAATTCTGTGTTTCATCGTCAACAAGAAGGTCCAAGGGATATATTAAACCTGGAGTGAAGCACCGGAACCTATTACTAGTGTCACAGGAATGGTTCAAAACACAGAAAGTAACAAGAGTCAGTCTTCTTGTACTAAAGTCGGCATTGTGCATTTTGTATTTAATTCCGATGCAATTTCTGTGTTTCATCGTCAATAATAATGTCCAAGGGACACAGTAAACCAGAAGTGAAGCATTCGAATCTATAACTAGTGTCACATGAATGGTTCAAATCATTGTCAATCAGAAGAGTCGGTCTTCATGTACTTAAGTCGGCATTGTGCCTTTTGTATTAATTTCCGATGCAATTTCTGTGTTTCATCGTCAATAAGAATGTACAAGGGATACAGTAAACCTGAAGTGAAGCATCGGAATCTATAACTAGTGTCAAAGGAATGGTTCAAATCATAGAGAGTAGGAAGAGACAGTGTTCTTGTACTTATGTTGGCATTGTGCCTTTTGTATTTAATTCCGATGCAATATCTGTGTTTCATCGTCAATAAGAAGGTCAGAGGGGTACAGTAAACCTGAAGTGAAGCATCGGAATCTATAACTAGTGTCACAGGAATGGTTCAAAACATAGTCAGTAAGAAGAGGCCGTCTTCTTGTCCTTAAATCGGCATTGTGCCTTTTGTATTTGATTCCGATGCAATTTCTGTGTTTCATCGTGAATAAGAATGTCCAAGGGATACAGTAAACCTGAAGTGAAGCATCGCACTCTATAACTAGTGTCACAGAAATGGTTGAAAACATAGACAGTAGGAAGAGTCAGTCTTCTTTTACTTAAGTCGGCATTGTGCCTTTTGTATTTAATTCCGATGCAATTTCTGTGTTTCATCGTCAATAAGAAGGTCCAAGGGATACAGTAAACCTGAAGTGAAGCATCGCACTCTATAACTAGTGTCACAGAAATGGTTGAAAACATAGACAGTAGGAAGAGTCAGTCTTCTTGTACTTAAGTCGGCATTGTGCCTTTTGTATTTAATTCCGATGCAATTTCTGTGTTTCATCGTCAATAAGGAGGCCCAAGGGAAACGGTAAACCTGAAGTGAAGCATCGGAATCTATAACTAGCGTCACCGGAATGATTCAAAACATAGTCAGTAAGAAGAGTCAGTCTACTTGTCCTTAAGTCGGCATTGTGCCTTTTGTATTTAATTCCGATGCAATTTCTGTGTTTCATCGGCAAAAAGGTCAGAGGGATACAGTAAACCTGAAGCGAATTATCGGAATCTATAACTAGTGTCACAGGAATGGTTCAAAACATAGACAGTACGAAGAGTCAGTCTTCTTGTACTTAAGTCGGCATTGTGCCTTTTGTATTAAATTCCGATGCAATTTCTGTGCTACATCGTCAATAAGAAGGACCAAGGGACACAGTAAACCTGAAGTGAAGCATCGGAATCTATAACTAGTGTCACAGGAATGGTTCAAAACATAGTCAGTAAGAAGAGTCAGACGTCTTGTACTTAAGTCGGCATTGTGCCTTTTGTATTTAATTCCGATGCAATTTCTGTGTTTCATCGTCAATAAGAAGGTCCAAGGGATACAGTAAAACTGAAGTAAAGCATCGCACTCTATAACTAGTGTCACAGAAATCGTTGAAAACATAGACAGTAGGAAGAGTCAGTCTTCTTGTACTTAAGTCGGCATTGTGCATTTTCTATTTAATTGCGTTGCAATTTCTGTATTTCATCGTCAATAAGATGGTCCAAGGGATACAGTAAACCTAGAGTGAAGCATCGGAATCTATAACTAGTGTCACAAGAATGGTTCAAAACATAGACAGTAAGAGGAGTCAGTCTACTTGTACTTAAGTCGGCATTGTGCATTTTCTATTTAATTGCGTTGCAATTTCTGTATTTCATCGTCAATAAGATGGTCCAAGGGATACATTAAACCTGAAGTGAAGCATCGGAATCTATAATTAGTGTCACAGGAATGGTTCAAAACAAAGTCACTAAGAAGTGTCAGTCTTCTTTTCTTTAAGTCGGCATTGTGCCTTTTGTATTTAATTCCGATGCAATTTCTGTGTTTCATAGTCAATGAGAAGGTCAGAGGGTTACAGTAAACCTGACGTGAAGCATCGGAATCCAAAACTAGTGACACAGGAATGGTTCAAAGCATAGACAGTAGGAAGAGTCAGTCTTCTTGTACTTAAGTCGGCATTGTGCCTTTTGTATTAAATTCCGATGCAATTTCTGTGCTACATCGTCAATAAGAAGGACCAAGGGACACAGTAAACCTGAAGTGAAGCATCGGAATCTATAACTAGTGTCACAGGAATGGTTCAAAACATAGTCAGTAAGAAGAGTCAGTCTTCTTGTACTTAAGTCGGCATTGTGCCTTTCGTATTTAATTCCGATGCAATTTCTGTGTTTCATCGTCAATAACAAGGTCCTAGGGATACAGTAAACCTGGAGTGAAGCATCGGAATCTATAACTAGTGTCTCAGGAATGGTTCAAACATAGTCAGTAAGAAGAGTCAGTCTTCTTGTCCTTAAGTTGGCATTGTGCCTTTTGTATTTAATTCCGATGCAATTTCTGTGTTTCATCGTCAATAAGAAGATCAGAGGGATACAGTAAACCTGAAGTGAAGCATCGGAATCCACAACTAGAGTCACAGTAATGGTTCAAAACATAGACTGTAAGAAGAGTCAGTCTTCTTGTACTTAAGTCGGCATTGTGCCTTTTGTATTTAATTCCGATGCAATTTCTGTGACTCATCGTCAATAAGAAGGTCCAAGGGATACAGTGAACCTGAAGTGAAGCATCGGACTCTATAACTAGTGTCACAGAAATGGTTCAAAACATAGACAGTAGGAAGAGTCAGTCTTCTTATACTTAAGTCGGCATTGTGCCTTATGTATTTAATTCCGATGCAATTTCTGTGTTTCATCGTCAATAAGAACGTCCAAGGGATACAGTAAACCTGGTGTGTAGCATCGGAATGTATAACTAGTGTCACAGGAATGGTTCAAAACACAGACAGTAAGAAGAGTCAGTCTTCTTGTTCTTAAGCCGGCATTGTGCCTTTTGTATTTAATTCCGATGCAATTTCTGTGTTTCATCGTCAATAAGAAGGTCCAAGGTATACAGTAAACCTGAAGTGAAGCATCGGAATCTATAACTAGAGTCATTAGAATGGTTCAAAACATAGTCAGTAAGAAGAGTCAGTCTTCTTGTTCTTAAGTCGGCATTGTGCCTTTTGTAATTAACTCCAATGCAATTTCTGTATTTCATCGTCAATAAGAAGGTCCAGGGGATACAGTACACCCGGAGTGAAGCATCGGACTCTATAACTAGTGTCACAAGAATGGTTCAAAACATAGACAGTAAGAAGAGTCAGTCTTCTTGTACTTAAGTCGGCATTGTGCATTTTCTATTTAATTCCGATGCAATTTTTGTGTTTCATCGTCAATAAGAAGGTCAGAGGGATACAATAAACCTGAAGTGAAGCATCGGAATCTATAATTAGTGTCTCAGGAATGGTTCAGAGCAAAGTCAGTAAGAAGAGTCAGTCTTCTTGTTCTTAAGCCGGCATTGTGCCTTTTCTATTTAATTCCGATGCAATTTCTGTGTTTCATCGGCAATAAGGTCAGAGGGATACAGTAAACCTGAAGTGAAGCGTCGGAATCTATAACTAGTGTCACAGGAATGGTTCAAAACATAGACAGTAGGAAGAGTCAGTCTTCTTGTACTTAAGCCGGCTTTGTGCCTTTTGTATTTAATTCCCATGCAATTTCTGAGTTTCATCGTCAATAAGAAGGTCAGAGGGATACAGTTCACCTGAAGTGAAGCATCGGAATCCAAAACTAGTGTCACAGGAATGGTTCAAAGCATAGACAGTTGGAAGAGTCAGTCATCTTGTCCTTAAGTCGGCATTGTGCATTTTGTATTTAATTCCGATGCAATTTCTGTGTTTCATCGTCAATAAGAAGGTCCAAGGTATACAGTAAACCTGAAGTGAAGCATCGGAAACTATAACTAGTGTCACAGGAATGGTTAAAAAACATAGACAATAAGAAGAGTCTGTTTTCATGTACTTAAGTCGGCATTGTGCCTTTTGTATTTAATTCCGATGCAATTTCTGTATTTCATCGTCAATAAGAAGGTCAGAGGGGTACAGTAAACCTGAAGTGAAGCATCGGAATCTATAACTAGTGTCACAGGAATGGTTCAAAACATAGTCAGTAAGAAGAGTCAGTCTTCTTGTCCTTATGTCGGCATTGTGCCTTTTGTATTAGATTCCGATGCAATTTCTGTGCTTCATCGTCAATAAGAAGGTCCAAGGGATACAGTAAACCTGGAGTGAAGCATCGGAATCTATAACTAGTGCCACACTAATGGTTCAAACATAGACAGTAAGAAGAGTCAGTCTTCTTCTACTTAAGTCGGATTGTGCGTTTTGTATTTAATTCCGATGCAATTTCTGTGTTTCATCGTCATTAAGGAGGTCCAAGGGATACAGTAAACCTGAAGTGAAGCATCGGAATCTATAACTAGTGTCACTGGAATGGTTCAAAATAAAGACAGTAAGAAGAGTCAGTCGTCTTGAACTTAAGCCGGCATTGTGCCTTTTGTATTTCATTCCGATGTAATTTCTGTGATTCATCGTCAATAAGAATGTCCAAGGGATACAGAAAACCCGAAGTGAAGCATCGGACTCTTCAACTAGTGTCACAGAAATGGTTCAAATCGTAGACTGTAGGAAGAGTCAGTCTTCTTATACTTAAGTCGGCATTGTGCCTTTTGTATTTAATTCCGATGCAATTTCTGTGTTTCATCGTTAATTAGAAGGTCCAAGGGAAACAGTAAACCTGAAGTGAAGTATCAGAATCTATAACTAGTGTCACCGGAATGGTTCAAACTATTATCAGTAAGAAGAGTCACTCTTCTTGTACATAAGTCGGCATAGTGCCTTTTGTATTTAATTCCGATGCAATTTCTGTGTTTCATCGTCAATACGAAGGTCCAAGGGATACAGTAAACCTGAAGTGAAGCATCGGAATCTATAACTAGTGTCACAGGAATGGTGCAAACATAGACAGTAAGAAGAGTCAGTCTTCATATACTTAAGTCGGCATTGTGCCTTTTGTATTTAATTCCGATTAAATTTCTGTGTTTCATCGTCAATAAGAAAGTCAGAAGGGTACAGTAAACCTGAAGTGAAGCATCGGAATCTATAACTATCGTCACAGGAATGGTTCAAAACATAGTCAGTATGAAGAGTCAGTCTTCTTGTCCTTAAATCGGCATTGTGCCTTTTGTATTTGATTCTGATGCAATTTCTGTGTTTCATCGTCAATAAGGAGGTCCAAGGGATACAGCAAACCTGGAGTGAAGCATCGGAATCTATAACTAGTCTCACTGGAATGTTTCAAAATATAGACATTAAGAAGAGTCAGTCTTCCTGTACTTAAGTCGACATTGTGCCTTTTCTATTTAATTCCGATGCAATTTCTGTGTTTCATCGTCAATAAGGTAGTCCAAGGGATACAGTAAACCTGGAGAGAAGCATCGGAATCTATAACTAGTGTCACAGAAATGGTTGAAAACATAGACAGTAGGAAGAGTCAGTCTTCTTGTACTTAAGTCGGCATTGTTCCTTTTGTATTTAATTCCGATGCAATTTCTGTGCTTCATCGTTAATTAGAAGGTCCAAGGGAAACAGTAAACCTGAAGTGAAGCATCGGAATCTATAACTAGTGTCACTGGAATGGTTCAAAATATAGAGAGTATAAAGAGTCAGTCTTCTTGTACTTAAGTCGGCATTGTGGCTTTTGTATTTAATTCCGATGCAATTTCTGTGTTTCATCGTCAATAAGAAGGTCAGAGGGATACAGTAAACCTGAAGTAAAGCATCGGATTCTGTAACTAGTGTCACAGGAATGGTTCAAACTATAATCAGTAAGAAGAGTCACTCTACTTGTACTTAAGTCGGCATTGTGCCTTTTCTATTTAATTCCGATGCAATTTCAGTGTTTCATCGTCAATAAGGTGGTCCAAGGGATACAGTAAAACTGGAGAGAAGCATCGGAATCTATAACTAGTGTCACAGAAATGGTTGAAAGCATAGACAGTAGTAACAGTCAGTCTTCTTGTACTTAAGTCGGCATTGTGAATTTAGTATTTAATTCCGATGCAATTTCTGTGTTTCATCGTCAATAAGAACGTCCAAGGGATACAGAAAACCTGGAGTGAAGCATCGGAATCAATAACTAGTGTCACAGTAATGGTTGAAAACATAGACAGTAAGAAGAGTCAGACTTCTTGTACTTAAGTCTTCATTGTACCTTTTGTATTTAATTCCGATGCAATTTCTGTGTTTCATCGTCAATAAGAAGGTCCAAGGGATACTGTAAACCTGAAGTGATGCATCGGAAACTATAACTAGTGTCACTGGAATGTTTCAAAATATAGACATTAAGAAGAGTCAGTCTTCTTGTACTTAAGTCGGCATTGTGCCTTTTGTATTTAATTCCGATGCAATTTCTGTGATTCGTCGTCAATAAGAAGGTCCAAGGGATACGGTAAACCTGAAGTGAAGCATCGGACTCTATAACTAGTGTCACAGAAATGGTTGAAAGCATAGTCAGTAGGAAGAGTCAGTCTTCTTGTACTTAAGTCGGCATTGTGCCATTTGTATTTAATTCCGATGCAATTTCTGTGTTTCATCGTCAAAAAGAAGGTCCAAGGGAAACAGTAAACCTGAAGTGAAGCATCGGAATCTATAACTAGTGTCACAGGAATGTTTCAAAACATAGCCAGTAAGAAGAGTCGGTCTTCTTGTCCTTAAGTCGGCATTGTGCCTTTAGTATTTTATTCCGATGCAATTTCTGTGATTCATCGTCAATACGAAGGTCCAAGGGATACAGTAAACCTGAAGTGAAGCATCGGAATCTATAACTAGTGTCACAGGAATCGTTCAAACATAGACAATAAGAAGAGTCAGTCTTCATATACTTAAGTCGGCATTGTGCCTTTTGTATTTAATTCCGATTCAATTTCTGTGTTTCATCGTCAATAAGAAGGTCAGAGGGGTACAGTAAACCTGAAGTGAAGCATCGGAATCTATAACTATCGTCACAGGAATGGTTCAAAACATAGTCAGTAAGAAGAGTCAGTCTTCTTGTCCTTAAATCGGCATTGTGTCTTTTGTATTTGATTCTGATGCAATTTCTGTGTTTCATCGTCAATAAGGAGGTCCAAGGGATACAGCAAACCTGGAGTGAAGCATCGGAATCTATAACTAGTGTCACTGGAATGTTTCAAAATATAGACATTAAGAAGAGTCAGTCTTCTTGTACTTAAGTCGGCATTGTGCCTTTTCTATTTAATTCCGATGCAATTTCTGTGTTTCATCGTCAATAAGGTGGTCCAAGGGATACAGTAAACCTGGAGAGAAGCATCGGAATCTATAACTAGTGTCACAGAAATGGTTGAAAGCATAGACAGTAGGAACAGTCAGTCTTCTTGTACTTAAGTCGGCATTGTTCCTTTTGTATTTAATTCCGATGCAATTTCTGTGCTTCATCGTTAATTAGAAGGTCCAAGGGAAACAGTAAACCTGAAGTGAAGCATCGGAATCTATAACTAGTGTCACTGGAATGGTTCAAAATATAGAGAGTAAGAAGAGTCAGTCTTCTTGTACTTAAGTCGGCATTGTGGCTTTTGTATTTAATTCCGATGCAATTTCTGTGTTTCATCGTCAATAAGAAGGTCAGGGGGATACAGTAAATCTGAAGTAAAGCATCGGATTCTGTAACTAGTGTCACAGGAATGGTTCAAACTATAATCAGTAAGAAGAGTCACTCTACTTGTACTTAAGTCGGCATTGTGCCTTTTCTATTTAATTCCGATGCAATTTCTGTGTTTCATCGTCAATAAGGTGGTCCAAGGGATACAGTAAACCTGGAGGGAAGCATCGGAATCTATAACTAGTGTCACGGAAATGGTTGAAAGCATGGACAGGAGTAAGAGTCAGTCTTCTTGTACTTAAGTCGGCATTGTGCCTTTTGTATTTAATTCCGATGCAATTTCTGTGTTTCATCGTCAATAAGAAGGTCCAAGGGATACAGAAAACCTGAAGTATCGCACTCTATAACTAGTGTCACAGAAATGGTTGAAAACATAGACAGTAGGAAGAGTCAGTCTTCTTGTACTTAAGTCGGCATTGTGCCTTTTGTATTTAATTCCGATGCAATTTCTGTGTTTCATCGTCAATAAGAAGGTCGAAGGGATACAGTAAACCTGAAGTGAAGCATCGCACTCTATAACTAGTGTCACAGAAATGGTTGAAAACATAGACAGTAGGAAGAGTCAGTCTTCTTGTACTTAAGTCGGCATTGTGCCTTTTGTATTTAATTCCGATGCAATTTCTGTGTTTCATCGTCAATAAGGAGGCCCAAGGGAAACGGTAAACCTGAAGTGAAGCATCGGAATCTATAACTAGCGTCACCGGAATGATTCAAAACATAGTCAGTAAGAAGAGTCAGTCTACTTGTCCTTAAGTCGGCATTGTGCCTTTTGTATTTAATTCCGATGCAATTTCTGTGTTTCATCGGCAAAAAGGTCAGAGGGATACAGTAAACCTGAAGCGAATTATCGGAAACTATAACTAGTGTCACAGGAATGGTTCAAAACATAGACAGTACGAAGAGTCAGTCTTCTTGTACTTAAGTCGGCATTGTGCCTTTTGTATTAAATTCCGATGCAATTTCTGTGCTACATCGTCAATAAGAAGGACCAAGGGACACAGTAAACCTGAAGTGAAGCATCGGAATCTATAACTAGTGTCACAGGAATGGTTCAAAACATAGTCAGTAAGAAGAGTCAGACGTCTTGTACTTAAGTCGGCATTGTGCCTTTTGTATTTAATTCCGATGCAATTTCTGTGTTTCATCGTCAATAAGAAGGTCCAAGGGATACAGTAAAACTGAAGTAAAGCATCGCACTCTATAACTAGTGTCACAGAAATCGTTGAAATCATAGACAGTAGGAAGAGTCAGTCTTCTTGTACTTAAGTCGGCATTGTGCATTTTCTATTTAATTGCGTTGCAATTTCTGTATTTCATCGTCAATAAGATGGTCCAAGGGATACAGTATACCTAGAGTGAAGCATCGGAATCTATAACTAGTGTCACAAGAATGGTTCAAAACATAGACAGTAAGAGGAGTCAGTCTACTTGTACTTAAGTCGGCATTGTGCATTTTCTATTTAATTGCGTTGCAATTTCTGTATTTCATCGTCAATAAGATGGTCCAAGGGATACATTAAACCTGAAGTGAAGCATCGGAATCTATAATTAGTGTCACAGGAATGGTTCAAAACAAAGTCACTAAGAAGTGTCAGTCTTCTTTTCTTTAAGTCGGCATTGTGCCTTTTGTATTTAATTCCGATGCAATTTCTGTGTTTCATAGTCAATGAGAAGGTCAGAGGGTTACAGTAAACCTGACGTGAAGCATCGGAATCCAAAACTAGTGACACAGGAATGGTTCAAAGCATAGACAGTATTAAGAGTCACTCTTCTTGTACTTAAGTCGGCATTGTGCCTTTTGTATTAAATTCCGATGCAATTTCTGTGCTACATCGTCAATAAGAAGGACCAAGGGACACAGTAAACCTGAAGTGAAGCATCGGAATCTATAACTAGTGTCACAGGAATGGTTCAAAACATAGTCAGTAAGAAGAGTCAGTCTTCTTGTACTTAAGTCGGCATTGTGCCTTTCGTATTTATTTCCGATGCAATTTCTGTGTTTCATCGTCAATAACAAGGTCCTAGGGATACAGTAAACCTGGAGTGAAGCATCGGAATCTATAACTAGTGTCTCAGGAATGGTTCAAACATAGTCAGTAAGAAGAGTCAGTCTTCTTGTCCTTAAGTTGGCATTGTGCCTTTTGTATTTAATTCCGATGCAATTTCTGTGTTTCATCGTCAATAAGAAGATCAGAGGGATACAGTAAACCTGAAGTGAAGCATCGGAATCCACAACTAGAGTCACAGTAATGGTTCAAAACATAGACTGTAAGAAGTGTCAGTCTTCTTGTACTTAAGTCGGCATTGTGCCTTTTGTATTTAATTCCGATGCAATTTCTGTGACTCATCGTCAATAAGAAGGTCCAAGGGATACAGTGAACCTGAAGTGAAGCATCGGACTCTATAACTAGTGTCACAGAAATGGTTCAAAACATAGACAGTAGGAAGAGTCAGTCTTCTTATACTTAAGTCGGCATTGTGCCTTATGTATTTAATTCCGATGCAATTTCTGTGTTTCATCGTCAATAAGAACGTCCAAGGGATACAGTAAACCTGGTGTGTAGCATCGGAATGTATAACTAGTGTCACAGGAATGGTTCAAAACACAGACAGTAAGAAGAGTCAGTCTTCTTGTTCTTAAGCCGGCATTGTGCCTTTTGTATTTAATTCCGATGCAATTTCTGTGTTTCATCGTCAATAAGAAGGTCCAAGGTATACAGTAAACCTGAAGTGAAGCATCGGAATCTATAACTAGAGTCATTAGAATGGTTCAAAACATAGTCAGTAAGAAGAGTCAGTCTTCTTGTTCTTAAGTCGGCATTGTGCCTTTTGTAATTAACTCCAATGCAATTTCTGTATTTCATCGTCAATAAGAAGGTCCAGGGGATACAATACACCCGGAGTGAAGCATCGGACTCTATAACTAGTGTCACAAGAATGGTTCAAAACATAGACAGTAAGAAGAGTCAGTCTTCTTGTACTTAAGTCGGCATTGTGCATTTTCTATTTAATTCCGATGCAATTTTTGTGTTTCATCGTCAATAAGAAGGTCAGAGGGATACAATAAACCTGAAGTGAAGCATCGGAATCTATAATTAGTGTCTCAGGAATGGTTCAGAGCAAAGTCAGTAAGAAGAGTCAGTCTTCTTGTTCTTAAGCCGGCATTGTGCCTTTTCTATTTAATTCCGATGCAATTTCTGTGTTTCATCGGCAATAAGGTCAGAGGGATACAGTAAACCTGAAGTGAAGCGTCGGAATCTATAACTAGTGTCACAGGAATGGTTCAAAACATAGACAGTAGGAAGAGACAGTCTTCTTGTACTTAAGCCGGCATTGTGCCTTTTGTATTTAATTCCCATGCAATTTCTGAGTTTCATCGTCAATAAGAAGGTCAGAGGGATTCAGTTCACCTGAAGTGAAGCATCGGAATCCAAAACTAGTGTCACAGGAATGGTTCAAAGCATAGACAGTTGGAAGAGTCAGTCATCTTGTCCTTAAGTCGGCATTGTGCATTTTGTATTTAATTCCGATGCAATTTCTGTGTTTCATCGTCAATAAGAAGGTCCAAGGTATACAGTAAACCTGAAGTGAAGCATCGGAAACTATAACTAGTGTCACAGGAATGGTTAAAAAACATAGACAATAAGAAGAGTCTGTTTTCATGTACTTAAGTCGGCATTGTGCCTTTTGTATTTAATTCCGATGCAATTTCTGTATTTCATCGTCAATAAGAAGGTCAGAGGGGTACAGTAAACCTGAAGTGAAGCATCGGAATCTATAACTAGTGTCACAGGAATGGTTCAAAACATAGTCAGTAAGAAGAGTCAGTCTTCTTGTCCTTATGTCGGCATTGTGCCTTTTGTATTAGATTCCGATGCAATTTCTGTGCTTCATCGTCAATAAGAAGGTCCGAGGGATACAGTAAACCTGGAGTGAAGCATCGGAATCTATAACTAGTGCCACACTAATGGTTCAAACATAGACAGTAAGAAGAGTCAGTCTTCTTCTAGTTAAGTCGGATTGTGCGTTTTGTATTTAATTCCGATGCAATTTCTGTGTTTCATCGTCATTAAGGAGGTCCAAGGGATACAGTAAACCTGAAGTGAAGCATCGGAATCTATAACTAGTGTCACTGGAATGGTTCAAAATAAAGACAGTAAGAAGAGTCAGTCGTCTTGAACTTAAGCCGGCATTGTGCCTTTTGTATTTCATTCCGATGTAATTTCTGTGATTCATCGTCAATAAGAATGTCCAAGGGATACAGAAAACCCGAAGTGAAGCATCGGACTCTTCAACTAGTGTCACAGAAATGGTTCAAATCGTAGACTGTAGGAAGAGTCAGTCTTCTTATACTTAAGTCGGCATTGTGCCTTTTGTATTTAATTCCGATGCAATTTCTGTGTTTCATCGTTAATTAGAAGGTCCAAGGGAAACAGTAAACCTGAAGTGAAGTATCAGAATCTATAACTAGTGTCACTGGAATGGTTCAAACTATTATCAGTAAGAAGAGTCACTCTTCTTGTACATAAGTCGGCATAGTGCCTTTTGTATTTAATTCCGATGCAATTTCTGTGTTTCATCGTCAATACGAAGGTCCAAGGGATACAGTAAACCTGAAGTGAAGCATCGGAATCTATAACTAGTGTCACAGGAATGGTGCAAACATAGACAGTAAGAAGAGTCAGTCTTCATATACTTAAGTCGGCATTGTGCCTTTTGTATTTAAAACCGATTAAATTTCTGTGTTTCATCGTCAATAAGAAAGTCAGAGGGGTACAGTAAACCTGAAGTGAAGCATCGGAATCTATAACTATCGTCACAGGAATGGTTCAAAACTTAGTCAGTATGAAGAGTCAGTCTTCTTGTCCTTAAATCGGCATTGTGCCTTTTGTATTTGATTCTGATGCAATTTCTGTGTTTCATCGTCAATAAGGAGGTCCAAGGGATACAGCAAACCTGGAGTGAAGCATCGGAATCTATAACTAGTCTCACTGGAATGTTTCAAAATATAGACATTAAGAAGAGTCAGTCTTCCTGTACTTAAGTCGACATTGTGCCTTTTCTATTTAATTCCGATGCAATTTCTGTGTTTCATCGTCAATAAGGTAGTCCAAGGGATACAGTAAACCTGGAGAGAAGCATCGGAATCTATAACTAGTGTCACAGAAATGGTTGAAAACATAGACAGTAGGAAGAGTCAGTCTTCTTGTACTTAAGTCGGCATTGTTCCTTTTGTATTTAATTCCGATGCAATTTCTGTGCTTCATCGTTAATTAGAAGGTCCAAGGGAAACAGTAAACCTGAAGTGAAGCATCGGAATCTATAACTAGTGTCACTGGAATGGTTCAAAATATAGAGAGTATAAAGAGTCAGTCTTCTTGTACTTAAGTCGGCATTGTGGCTTTTGTATTTAATTCCGATGCAATTTCTGTGTTTCATCGTCAATAAGAAGGTCAGAGGGATGCAGTAAACCTGAAGTAAAGCATCGGATTCTGTAACTAGTGTCACAGGAATGGTTCAAACTATAATCAGTAAGAAGAGTCACTCTACTTGTACTTAAGTCGGCATTGTGCCTTTTCTATTTAATTCCGATGCAATTTCAGTGTTTCATCGTCAATAAGGTGGTCCAAGGGATACAGTAAAACTGGATAGAAGCATCGGAATCTATAACTAGTGTCACAGAAATGGTTGAAAGCATAGACAGTAGTAACAGTCAGTCTTCTTGTACTTAAGTCGGCATTGTGAATTTAGTATTTATTTCCGATGCAATTTCTGTGTTTCATCGTCAATAAGAACGTCCAAGGGATACAGAAAACCTGGAGTGAAGCATCGGAATCAATAACTAGTGTCACAGTAATGGTTGAAAACATAGACAGTAAGAAGAGTCAGACTTCTTGTACTTAAGTCTTCATTGTACCTTTTGTATTTAATTCCGATGCAATTTCTGTGTTTCATCGTCAATAAGAAGGTCCAAGGGATACTGTAAACCTGAAGTGATGCATCGGAAACTATAACTAGTGTCACTGGAATGTTTCAAAATATAGACATTAAGAAGAGTCAGTCTTCTTGTACTTAAGTCGGCATTGTGCCTTTTGTATTTAATTCCGATGCAATTTCTGTGATTCGTCGTCAATAAGAAGGTCCAAGGGATACGGTAAACCTGAAGTGAAGCATCGGACTCTATAACTAGTGTCACAGAAATGGTTGAAAGCATAGACAGTAGGAAGA
The DNA here is from genome assembly GCF_021461385.2 of Schistocerca piceifrons. NCBI lineage: Eukaryota > Metazoa > Arthropoda > Insecta > Orthoptera > Acrididae > Schistocerca > Schistocerca piceifrons. The sequence goes on from NW_025727941.1 coordinate 276,271, forward strand.
GTCAGTCATCTTGTACTTAAGTCGGCATTGTGCCTTTTGTATTTAATTCCGATGCAATTTCTGTGTTTCATCGTCAAAAAGAAGGTCCAAGGGAAACAGTAAACCTGAAGTGAAGCATCGGAATCTATAACTAGTGTCACAGGAATGTTTCAAAACATAGCCAGTAAGAAGAGTCGGTCTTCTTGTCCTTAAGTCGGCATTGTGCCTTTAGTATTTTATTCCGATGCAATTTCTGTGATTCATCGTCAATACGAAGGTCCAAGGGATACAGTAAACCTGAAGTGAAGCATCGGAATCTATAACTAGTGTCACAGGAATCGTTCAAACATAGACAATAAGAAGAGTCAGTCTTCATATACTTAAGTCGGCATTGTGCCTTTTGTATTTAATTCCGATTCAATTTCTGTGTTTCATCGTCAATAAGAAGGTCAGAGGGGTACAGTAAACCTGAAGTGAAGCATCGGAACCTATAACTATCGTCACAGGAATGGTTCAAACATAGTCAGTAAGAAGAGTCAGTCTTCTTGTCCTTAAATCGGCATTGTGTCTTTTGTATTTGATTCTGATGCAATTTCTGTGTTTCATCGTCAATAAGGAGGTCCAAGGGATACAGCAAACCTGGAGTGAAGCATCGGAATCTATAACTAGTGTCACTGGAATGTTTCAAAATATAGACATTAAGAAGAGTCAGTCTTCTTGTACTTAAGTCGGCATTGTGCCTTTTCTATTTAATTCCGATGCAATTTCTGTGTTTCATCGTCAATAAGGTGGTCCAAGGGATACAGTAAACCTGGAGAGAAGCATCGGAATCTATAACTAGTGTCACAGAAATGGTTGAAAGCATAGACAGTAGGAAGAGTCAGTCTTCTTGTACTTAAGTCGGCATTGTTCCTTTTGTATTTAATTCCGATGCAATTTCTGTGCTTCATCGTTAATTAGAAGGTCCAAGGGAAACAGTAAACCTGAAGTGAAGCATCGGAATCTATAACTAGTGTCACTGGAATGGTTCAAAATATAGAGAGTAAGAAGAGTCAGTCTTCTTGTACTTAAGTCGGCATTGTGGCTTTTGTATTTAATTCCGATGCAATTTCTGTGTTTCATCGTCAATAAGAAGGTCAGAGGGATACAGTAAACCTGAAGTAAAGCATCGGATTCTGTAACTAGTGTCACAGGAATGGTTCAAACTATAATCAGTAAGAAGAGTCACTCTACTTGTACTTAAGTCGGCATTGTGCCTTTTCTATTTAATTCCGATGCAATTTCTGTGTTTCATCGTCAATAAGGTGGTCCAAGGGATACAGTAAACCTGGAGGGAAGCATCGGAATCTATAACTAGTGTCACGGAAATGGTTGAAAGCATAGACAGGAGTAAGAGTCAGTCTTCTTGTACTTAAGTCGGCATTGTGCCTTTTGTATTTAATTCCGATGCAATTTCTGTGTTTCATCGTCAATAAGAAGGTCCAAGGGATACAGAAAACCTGGAGTGAAGCATCGGAATCAATAACTAGTGTCACAGTAAAGGTTGAAAACATAGACAGTAAGAAGAGTCAGACTTCGTGTACTTAAGTCGGCATTGTACCTTTTGTATTTAATTCCGATGCAATTTCTGTGTTTCATCGTCAATAAGAAGGTCCAAGGGATACTGTAAACCTGAAGTGAAGCATCGGAATCTATAACTAGTGTCACGGAAATGGTTGAAAGCATAGACAGGAGTAAGAGTCAGTCTTCTTGTACTTAAGTCGGCATTGTGCCTTTTGTATTTACTTCCGATGCAATTTCTGTGATTCATCGTCAATAAGAAGGTCCAAGGGATACGGTAAACCTGAAGTGAAGCATCGGACTCTATAACTAGTGTCACAGAAATGGTTGAAAGCATAGACAGTAGGAAGAGTCAGTCTCCTTGTACTTAAGTCGGCATTGTGCCTTTTGTATTTAATTCCGATGCAATTTCTGTGTTTCATCGTCAAAAAGAAGGTCCAAGGGAAACAGTAAACCTGAAGTGAAGCATCGGAATCTATAACTAGTGTCACAGGAATGGTTCAAAACATAGCCAGTAAGAAGAGTTGGTCTTCTTGTCCTTAAGTCGGCATTGTGCCTTTAGTATTTTATTCCGATGCAATTTCTGTGTTTCATCGGCAATAAGGTCAGAGGGATACAGTAAACCTGAAGTGAAGCATCGGAATCTATAACTAGTGTCACAGGAATGGTTCAAAACATAGTCAGTAAGAAGAGCCAGTCTTCTTGTCCTTAAGTCGGCATTGTGCCTTTCCTATTTAATTTCGATGCAATTTCTGTGTTTCATCGTCAATAAGAACGTCCAAGGGATACAGTAAACCTGGAGTGAAGCATCGCAATCAATAACTAGTGTCAGAGTAATGGTTCAAAACATAGACAGTAAGAAGAGTCAGACTTCTTGTACTTAAGTCGGCATTGTGCCTTTTGTATCTAATTCCGATGCAATTTCTGAGTTTCATCGTCAATAAGAAAGTCAGAAGGACACAGTAAACCTGAAGTGAACCATCGAAATCTATAACTAGTGTCACAGGAATGGTTCAAATCATAGTCAGTAAGAGGAGTCATTCTTCTTGTCCTTAAGTCGGCATTGTGCCTTTTGTATTTAATTCCGACGCAAATTCTGTGTTTCATCGTCAATAAGAAGGTCCAAGGGAAATATTAAACCTGGAGTGAAGCTCCGGAACCTATAACTAGTGTCACAGGAATGGTTCAAAACACAGAAAGTAACAAGAGTCAGTCTTCTTGTACTCAAGTCGGCATTGTGCATTTTGTATTTAATTCCGATGCAATTTCTGTGTTTCATCGTCAATAATAATGTCCAAGGGACACAGTAAACCAGAAGTGAAGCATTCGAATCTATAACTAGTGTCACATGAATGGTTCAAATCATTGTCAATCAGAAGAGTCGGTCTTCATGTACTTAAGTCGGCATTGTGCCTTCTGTATTAATTTCCGATGCAATTTCTGTGTTTCATCGTAAATAAGAAGGTACAAGGGATACAGTAAACCTGAAGTGAGGCATCGGAATCTATAACTAGTTTCAAACGAATGGTTCAAACCATAGAGAGTAGGAAGAGACAGTGTTCTTGTACTTATGTTGGCATTGTGCCTTTTGTATTTAATTCCGATGCAATATCTGTGTTTCATCGTCAATAAGAAGGTCAGAGGGGTACAGTAAACCTGAAGTGAAGCATCGGAATCTATAACTAGTGTCACAGGAATGGTTCAAAACATAGTCAGTAAGAAGAGTCCGTCTTCTTGTCCTTAAATCGGCATTGTGCCTTTTGTATTTGATTCCGATGCAATTTCTGTGTTTCATCGTGAATAAGAATGTCCAAGGGATACAGTAAACCTGAAGTGAAGTATCGCACTCTATAACTAGTGTCACAGAAATGGTTGAAAACATAGACAGTAGGAAGAGTCAGTCTTCTTGTACTTAAGTCGGCATTGTGCCTTTTGTATTTAATTCCGATGCAATTTCTGTGTTTCATCGTCAATAAGAAGGTCCAAGGGATACAGTAAACCTGAAGTGAAGCATCGCACTCTATAACTAGTGTCACAGAAATGGTTGAAAACATAGACAGTAGGAAGAGTCAGTCTTCTTGTACTTAAGTCGGCATTGTGCCTTTTGTATTTAATTCCGATGCAATTTCTGTGTTTCATCGTCAATAAGGAGGCCCAAGGGAAACGGTAAACCTGAAGTGAAGCATCGGAATCTATAACTAGCGTCACCGGAATGATTCAAAACATAGTCAGTAAGAAGAGTCAGTCTACTTGTCCTTAAGTCGGCATTGTGCCTTTTGTATTTAATTCCGATGCAATTTCTGTGTTTCATCGGCAAAAAGGTCAGAGGGATACAGTAAACCTGAAGCGAATTATCGGAATCTATAACTAGTGTCACAGGAATGGTTCAAAACATAGACAGTACGAAGAGTCAGTCTTCTTGTACTTAAGTCGGCATTGTGCCTTTTGTATTAAATTCCGATGCAATTTCTGTGCTACATCGTCAATAAGAAGGACCAAGGGACACAGTAAACCTGAAGTGAAGCATCGGAATCTATAACTAGTGTCACAGGAATGGTTCAAAACATAGTCAGTAAGAAGAGTCAGACGTCTTGTACTTAAGTCGGCATTGTGCCTTTTGTATTTAATTCCGATGCAATTTCTGTGTTTCATCGTCAATAAGAAGGTCCAAGGGATACAGTAAAACTGAAGTAAAGCATCGCACTCTATAACTAGTGTCACAGAAATCGTTGAAAACATAGACAGTAGGAAGAGTCAGTCTTCTTGTACTTAAGTCGACATTGTGCATTTTCTATTTAATTGCGTTGCAATTTCTGTATTTCATCGTCAATAAGATGGTCCAAGGGATACAGTAAGCCTAGAGTGAAGCATCGGAATCTATAACTAGTGTCACAAGAATGGTTCAAAACATAGACAGTAAGAGGAGTCAGTCTACTTGTACTTAAGTCGGCATTGTGCATTTTCTATTTAATTGCGTTGCAATTTCTGTATTTCATCGTCAATAAGATGGTCCAAGGGATACATTAAACCTGAAGTGAAGCATCGGAATCTATAATTAGTGTCACAGGAATGGTTCAAAACAAAGTCACTAAGAAGTGTCAGTCTTCTTTTCTTTAAGTCGGCATTGTGCCTTTTGTATTTAATTCCGATGCAATTTCTGTGTTTCATAGTCAATGAGAAGGTCAGAGGGTTACAGTAAACCTGACGTGAAGCATCGGAATCCAAAACTAGTGACACAGGAATGGTTCAAAGCATAGACAGTAGGAAGAGTCACTCTGCTTGTACTTAAGTCGGCATTGTGCCTTTTGTATTAAATTCCGATGCAATTTCTGTGCTACATCGTCAATAAGAAGGACCAAGGGACACAGTAAACCTGAAGTGAAGCATCGGAATCTATAACTAGTGTCACAGGAATGGTTCAAAACATAGTCAGTAAGAAGAGTCAGTCTTCTTGTACTTAAGTCGGCATTGTGCCTTTCGTATTTATTTCCGATGCAATTTCTGTGTTTCATCGTCAATAACAAGGTCCAAGGGATACAGTAAACCTGGAGTGAAGCATCGGAATCTATAACTAGTGTCTCAGGAATGGTTCAAACATAGTCAGTAAGAAGAGTCAGTCTTCTTGTCCTTAAGTTGGCATTGTGCCTTTTGTATTTAATTCCGATGCAATTTCTGTGTTTCATCGTCAATAAGAAGATCAGAGGGATACAGTAAACCTGAAGTGAAGCATCGGAATCCACAACTAGTGTCACAGGAATGGTTCAAAATATAGACAATAGTAAGAGTCAGTCTTCTTTTACTCAAGTCGGCAAAGTGCCTTTTGTATTTAATTCCGATGCAATTTCTGTGTTTCATCGTCAATAAGAACGTCCAAGGGATACAGTAAACCTGGTGTGTAGCATCGGAATGTATAACTAGTGTCACAGGAATGGTTCAAAACACAGACAGTAAGAAGAGTCAGTCTTCTTGTTCTTAAGCCGGCATTGTGCCTTTTGTATTTAATTCCGATGCAATTTCTGTGTTTCATCGTCAATAAGAAGGTCCAAGGTATACAGTAAACCTGAAGTGAAGCATCGGAATCTATAACTAGAGTCATTAGAATGGTTCAAAACATCGTCAGTAAGAAGAGTCAGTCTTCTTGTTCTTAAGTCGGCATTGTGCCTTTTGTAATTAACTCCAATGCAATTTCTGTATTTCATCGTCAATAAGAAGGTCCAGGGGATACAGTACACCCGGAGTGAAGCATCGGACTCTATAACTAGTGTCACAAGAATGGTTCAAAACATAGACAGTAAGAAGAGTCAGTCTTCTTGTACTTAAGTCGGCATTGTGCATTTTCTATTTAATTCCGATGCAATTTCTGTGTTTCATCGTCAATAAGAAGGTCAGAGGGATACAATAAACCTGAAGTGAAGCATCGGAATCTATAATTAGTGTCTCAGGAATGGTTCAGAGCAAAGTCAGTAAGAAGAGTCAGTCTTCTTGTTCTTAAGCCGGCATTGTGCCTTTTCTATTTAATTCCGATGCAATTTCTGTGTTTCATCGGCAATAAGGTCAGAGGGATACAGTAAACCTGAAGTGAAGCGTCGGAATCTATAACTAGTGTCACAGGAATGGTTCAAAACATAGACAGTAGGAAGAGTCAGTCTTCTTGTACTTAAGCCGGCATTGTGCCTTTTGTATTTAATTCCCATGCAATTTCTGAGTTTCATCGTCAATAAGAAGGTCAGAGGGATACAGTTCACCTGAAGTGAAGCATCGGAATCCAAAACTAGTGTCACAGGAATGGTTCAAAGCATAGACAGTTGGAAGAGTCAGTCTTCTTGTACTTAAGTCGGCATTGTGCCTTTTGTATTTAATTCCGATGCAATTTCTGTGTTTCATCGTCAATAAGAAGGGCCAAGGGATATAGTACACCTGGAGTGAAGCATCGGAATCTATAACTAGTGTCACAGGAATGGTTCAAAGCATAGACAGTAAGAAGAGTGAGTCTTCTTGTACTTAAGTCGACATTGTGCCTTTTCTATTTAATTCCGATGCAATTTCTGTGTTTCATCGTCAATAAGAAGGTCCACGGTATACAGTAATCTTGAAGTAAAGCAACGGAATCCATAACTAGTGTCACAGGAATGGTTCAAACTATAATCAGTAAGAAGAGTCAGTCTTCCTGTACTTATATCGGCATTGTGCCTTTCTATTTCATTCCAAAGCAATTTCTGTGTTTCATCGTCAATTAGAACGTCCAAGGGATACAGTAAACTTGGAGTGAAGCATCGGAATCTATAACTAGTGTGACAGGAATGCTTCAAAACATAGACAGTAAGAGGAGTCAGTCTTTTTGTACTTAAGTCGTCATAGTGACTTTTGTATTTCATTCCGATGCAATTACTGTGTTTCATCGTCAATAAGAAGGTCCGAGGGATACAGTAAACCCGAAGTGAAGCATCGGAATCTATAACTAGTGTCACAGAAATGGTTCAAAACATAGTCAGTAAGAAGAGTCAGTCTTCTTGTACTTAAGTCGGCATTGTGCCTTTTGTATTAACTTCCGATGCAATTTCTGTGTTTCATCGTCAATGAGAAGGTCCAAGGGATACAGTAAACCTGGAGTGTCGCATCGGAATCTATAACTAGTGTCACAGGAATGGTTCAAGTCATAGACAGTAAGAACATTCACTCTTCGTTTACTTAAGTCGGCATTTTGCCATTTGTATTTAATTCCGATGCAATTTCTGTGTTTCATCGTCAATGAGAAGGTCCAAGGGATACAGTAAACCTGAAGTGAAGCATCGGAATCTATAACTAGTGTCACAGGAGTGGTTCAAAACATAGTCAGTAAGAAGAGTCAGTCTTCTTGTCCTTGAGTCGGCATTGTGTCTTTTGTATTTAATTCCGAAGCAATTTCTATGTTTCATCGTCAATAAGAAGGTCCAAGGGATACAGTAAACCTGAAGTGAGGCATCGGAATCTATAACTAGTTTCAAACGAATGGTTCAAACCATAGAGAGTAGGAAGAGACAGTGTTCTTGTACTTATGTTGGCATTGTGCCTTTTGTATTTAATTCCGATGCAATATCTGTGTTTCATCGTCAATAAGAAGGTCAGAGGGGTACAGTAAACCTGAAGTGAAGCATCGGAATCTATAACTAGTGTCACAGGAATGGTTCAAAACATAGTCAGTAAGAAGAGTCCGTCTTCTTGTCCTTAAATCGGCATTGTGCCTTTTGTATTTGATTCCGATGCAATTTCTGTGTTTCATCGTGAATAAGAATGTCCAAGGGATACAGTAAACCTGAAGTGAAGTATCGCACTCTATAACTAGTGTCACAGAAATGGTTGAAAACATAGACAGTAGGAAGAGTCAGTCTTCTTGTACTTAAGTCGGCATTGTGCCTTTTGTATTTAATTCCGATGCAATTTCTGTGTTTCATCGTCAATAAGAAGGTCCAAGGGATACAGTAAACCTGAAGTGAAGCATCGCACTCTATAACTAGTGTCACAGAAATGGTTGAAAACATAGACAGTAGGAAGAGTCAGTCTTCTTGTACTTAAGTCGGCATTGTGCCTTTTGTATTTAATTCCGATGCAATTTCTGTGTTTCATCGTCAATAAGGAGGCCCAAGGGAAACGGTAAACCTGAAGTGAAGCATCGGAATCTATAACTAGCGTCACCGGAATGATTCAAAACATAGTCAGTAAGAAGAGTCAGTCTACTTGTCCTTAAGTCGGCATTGTGCCTTTTGTATTTAATTCCGATGCAATTTCTGTGTTTCATCGGCAAAAAGGTCAGAGGGATACAGTAAACCTGAAGCGAATTATCGGAATCTATAACTAGTGTCACAGGAATGGTTCAAAACATAGACAGTACGAAGAGTCAGTCTTCTTGTACTTAAGTCGGCATTGTGCCTTTTGTATTAAATTCCGATGCAATTTCTGTGCTACATCGTCAATAAGAAGGACCAAGGGACACAGTAAACCTGAAGTGAAGCATCGGAATCTATAACTAGTGTCACAGGAATGGTTCAAAACATAGTCAGTAAGAAGAGTCAGACGTCTTGTACTTAAGTCGGCATTGTGCCTTTTGTATTTAATTCCGATGCAATTTCTGTGTTTCATCGTCAATAAGAAGGTCCAAGGGATACAGTAAAACTGAAGTAAAGCATCGCACTCTATAACTAGTGTCACAGAAATCGTTGAAAACATAGACAGTAGGAAGAGTCAGTCTTCTTGTACTTAAGTCGACATTGTGCATTTTCTATTTAATTGCGTTGCAATTTCTGTATTTCATCGTCAATAAGATGGTCCAAGGGATACAGTAAGCCTAGAGTGAAGCATCGGAATCTATAACTAGTGTCACAAGAATGGTTCAAAACATAGACAGTAAGAGGAGTCAGTCTACTTGTACTTAAGTCGGCATTGTGCATTTTCTATTTAATTGCGTTGCAATTTCTGTATTTCATCGTCAATAAGATGGTCCAAGGGATACATTAAACCTGAAGTGAAGCATCGGAATCTATAATTAGTGTCACAGGAATGGTTCAAAACAAAGTCACTAAGAAGTGTCAGTCTTCTTTTCTTTAAGTCGGCATTGTGCCTTTTGTATTTAATTCCGATGCAATTTCTGTGTTTCATAGTCAATGAGAAGGTCAGAGGGTTACAGTAAACCTGACGTGAAGCATCGGAATCCAAAACTAGTGACACAGGAATGGTTCAAAGCATAGACAGTAGGAAGAGTCACTCTGCTTGTACTTAAGTCGGCATTGTGCCTTTTGTATTAAATTCCGATGCAATTTCTGTGCTACATCGTCAATAAGAAGGACCAAGGGACACAGTAAACCTGAAGTGAAGCATCGGAATCTATAACTAGTGTCACAGGAATGGTTCAAAACATAGTCAGTAAGAAGAGTCAGTCTTCTTGTACTTAAGTCGGCATTGTGCCTTTCGTATTTATTTCCGATGCAATTTCTGTGTTTCATCGTCAATAACAAGGTCCAAGGGATACAGTAAACCTGGAGTGAAGCATCGGAATCTATAACTAGTGTCTCAGGAATGGTTCAAACATAGTCAGTAAGAAGAGTCAGTCTTCTTGTCCTTAAGTTGGCATTGTGCCTTTTGTATTTAATTCCGATGCAATTTCTGTGTTTCATCGTCAATAAGAAGATCAGAGGGATACAGTAAACCTGAAGTGAAGCATCGGAATCCACAACTAGTGTCACAGGAATGGTTCAAAATATAGACAATAGTAAGAGTCAGTCTTCTTTTACTCAAGTCGGCAAAGTGCCTTTTGTATTTAATTCCGATGCAATTTCTGTGTTTCATCGTCAATAAGAACGTCCAAGGGATACAGTAAACCTGGTGTGTAGCATCGGAATGTATAACTAGTGTCACAGGAATGGTTCAAAACACAGACAGTAAGAAGAGTCAGTCTTCTTGTTCTTAAGCCGGCATTGTGCCTTTTGTATTTAATTCCGATGCAATTTCTGTGTTTCATCGTCAATAAGAAGGTCCAAGGTATACAGTAAACCTGAAGTGAAGCATCGGAATCTATAACTAGAGTCATTAGAATGGTTCAAAACATCGTCAGTAAGAAGAGTCAGTCTTCTTGTTCTTAAGTCGGCATTGTGCCTTTTGTAATTAACTCCAATGCAATTTCTGTATTTCATCGTCAATAAGAAGGTCCAGGGGATACAGTACACCCGGAGTGAAGCATCGGACTCTATAACTAGTGTCACAAGAATGGTTCAAAACATAGACAGTAAGAAGAGTCAGTCTTCTTGTACTTAAGTCGGCATTGTGCATTTTCTATTTAATTCCGATGCAATTTCTGTGTTTCATCGTCAATAAGAAGGTCAGAGGGATACAATAAACCTGAAGTGAAGCATCGGAATCTATAATTAGTGTCTCAGGAATGGTTCAGAGCAAAGTCAGTAAGAAGAGTCAGTCTTCTTGTTCTTAAGCCGGCATTGTGCCTTTTCTATTTAATTCCGATGCAATTTCTGTGTTTCATCGGCAATAAGGTCAGAGGGATACAGTAAACCTGAAGTGAAGCGTCGGAATCTATAACTAGTGTCACAGGAATGGTTCAAAACATAGACAGTAGGAAGAGTCAGTCTTCTTGTACTTAAGCCGGCATTGTGCCTTTTGTATTTAATTCCCATGCAATTTCTGAGTTTCATCGTCAATAAGAAGGTCAGAGGGATACAGTTCACCTGAAGTGAAGCATCGGAATCCAAAACTAGTGTCACAGGAATGGTTCAAAGCATAGACAGTTGGAAGAGTCAGTCTTCTTGTACTTAAGTCGGCATTGTGCCTTTTGTATTTAATTCCGATGCAATTTCTGTGTTTCATCGTCAATAAGAAGGGCCAAGGGATATAGTACACCTGGAGTGAAGCATCGGAATCTATAACTAGTGTCACAGGAATGGTTCAAAGCATAGACAGTAAGAAGAGTGAGTCTTCTTGTACTTAAGTCGACATTGTGCCTTTTCTATTTAATTCCGATGCAATTTCTGTGTTTCATCGTCAATAAGAAGGTCCACGGTATACAGTAATCTTGAAGTAAAGCAACGGAATCCATAACTAGTGTCACAGGAATGGTTCAAACTATAATCAGTAAGAAGAGTCAGTCTTCCTGTACTTATATCGGCATTGTGCCTTTCTATTTCATTCCAAAGCAATTTCTGTGTTTCATCGTCAATTAGAACGTCCAAGGGATACAGTAAACTTGGAGTGAAGCATCGGAATCTATAACTAGTGTGACAGGAATGCTTCAAAACATAGACAGTAAGAGGAGTCAGTCTTTTTGTACTTAAGTCGTCATAGTGACTTTTGTATTTCATTCCGATGCAATTACTGTGTTTCATCGTCAATAAGAAGGTCCGAGGGATACAGTAAACCCGAAGTGAAGCATCGGAATCTATAACTAGTGTCACAGAAATGGTTCAAAACATAGTCAGTAAGAAGAGTCAGTCTTCTTGTACTTAAGTCGGCATTGTGCCTTTTGTATTAACTTCCGATGCAATTTCTGTGTTTCATCGTCAATGAGAAGGTCCAAGGGATACAGTAAACCTGGAGTGTCGCATCGGAATCTATAACTAGTGTCACAGGAATGGTTCAAGTCATAGACAGTAAGAACATTCACTCTTCGTTTACTTAAGTCGGCATTTTGCCATTTGTATTTAATTCCGATGCAATTTCTGTGTTTCATCGTCAATGAGAAGGTCCAAGGGATACAGTAAACCTGAAGTGAAGCATCGGAATCTATAACTAGTGTCACAGGAGTGGTTCAAAACATAGTCAGTAAGAAGAGTCAGTCTTCTTGTCCTTGAGTCGGCATTGTGTCTTTTGTATTTAATTCCGAAGCAATTTCTATGTTTCATCGTCAATAAGAAGGTCCAAGGGATACAGTAAACCTGGAGTCAAGCATCGGATTCAATAACTAGTGTCACTGTAATGGTTAGAAACATTGACTGTAAGAAGAGTCAGTCTTCTTGTACTTAAGTCGGCATTGTGCCTTTTCTATTTAATTCCGATGCACTCTCTGTGTTTCATCGTCAATACGAAGGTCACAGGGACACAGTAAACCTGAAATGAAGCATCGGAATCTATAACTAGTGTCATTGGAATTTTTCAAATTTTAGACAGTAAGAAGAGTTCGTCTTCTTGTACTTAAGTCGACATTGTGCCTTTTGTATTTAATTCCGATGCAATTTCTGTGTTTCATCGTCAATAAGAAGGTCACAGGGATACAGTTAACCTGAAGTGAAGCATCGGAATCTATAACTAGTGTCATAGGAATGGTTCAAAGCATAGTCAGTATGAAGAGTCAGTCTTCTTGTCCTTAAGTCGGCATTGTGCATTTTGTATTTAATTACGATGCAATTTCTGTGTTTCATCGGCAATAAGGTCAGAGGGATACAGTAAACCTGAAGTGAAGCAACGGAATCTAATACTAGTGTCACAGGAATGGTTCCAAACATAGACAGTAGGAAGAGTCAGTCTTCTTGTACTTAAGTAGGCATTGTGCTTTTTGTATTTAATTCCGATGCAATATCTGTGTTTCATCGTCAATAAGAAGGTCAGAGGGATACAGTAAACCTGAAGTAAAGCAGCGGAATCTATTACTAGTGTCACAGCAATGGTTCAAAACATAGTCAGTAAGAAGAGTCAGTCTTCTTGTACTTAAGTCGGCATTGTGCCTTTTGTATTAACTTCCGATGCAATTTCTGTGTTTCATCGTCAATGAGAAGGTCCAAGGGATACAGTAAACCTGGAGTGTCGCATCGGAATCTATAACTAGTGTCACAGGAATGGTTCAAAACATAGACAGTAAGAAGATTCACTCTTCGTGTACTTAAGTCGGCATTTTGCCATTTGTATTTAATTCCAATGCAATTTCTGTGTTTCATCGTCAATAAGAAGGTCAGAGGGATACAATAAACTTGAAGTGAAGCATCGGAATCTATAACTAGTGTCACAGGAATGGTTCAATACATAGTCAGTAAGAAGAGTCAGTCTTCTTGTACATAAGTCAGCATTGTGCCTATTGTATTTAATTCCGATGCCATTTCTGTGTTTCATCATCAATAAGAAGGTCAGGGGGATACAGTAAACCTTAAGTGAAGCATCGGAATCTATAACTAGTGTCACAGGAGTGGTTCAAAACATAGTCAGTAAGAAGAGTCAGTCTTCTTGTCCTTGAGTCGGCATTGTGTCTTTTGTATTTAATTCCGAAGCAATTTCTGTGTTTCATCGTCAATAAGAAGGTCCAAGGGATACAGTAAACCTGGAGTCAAGCATCGGATTCAATAACTAGTGTCCCTGTAATGGTTAGAAACATTGACTGTAAGAAGAGTCAGTCTTCTTGTACTTAAGTCGGCATTGTGAATTTTGTATTAAATTCCGATGCACTTTCTGTGTTTCATCGTCAATACGAAGGTCACAGGGACACAGTAAACCTGAAGTGAAGCATCGGAATCTATAACTAGTGTCACTGGAATGTTTCAAATTTTAGACAGTAAAAAGAGTCCGTCTTCTTGTACTTAAGTTGGCATTGTGCGTTTTGTATTTAATTCCGATGCAATTTCTGTGTTTCATCGTCAATAAGAAGGTCACAGGGATACAGTTAACCTGAAGTGAAGCATCGGAATCTATAACTAGTGTCATAGGAATGGTTCAAAGCATAGTCAGTATGAAGAGTCAGTCATCTTGTCCTTAAGTCGGCATTGTGCATTTTGTATTTAATTCCGATGCAATTTCTGTGTTTCATCGGCAATAAGGTCAGAGGGATACAGTAAACCTGAAGTGAAGCATCGGAATCTAATACTAGTGTCACAGGAATGGTTCAAAACATAGACAGTAAGAAGAGTCAGTCTTCTTGTACTTAAGTCGGCATTGTGCCTTTTGTATTAACTTCCGATGCAATTTCTGTGTTTCATCGTCAATAAGAAGGTCAGAGGGATACAATAAACCTGAAGTGAAGCATCGGAATCTCTAATTAGTGTCACAGGAATGGTTCAAAACAAAGTCAGTAAGAAGAGTCAGTCTTCTTGTCCTTAAGTCGGCATTGTGCCTTTAGCATTTAATTCCGACGCAATTTCTGTGTTTCATCGTCAATACGAAGGTCCAAAGGATACATGAAACCTGGAGTGTAGCATCGGAATCTATAACTAGTGTCACAGAAGTGGTTCAAAACATAGCCAGTAAGAAGAGTCAGTCTTCTTGTACTTAAGTCGGCATTGTGCCTTTTGTATTAACTTCCGATGCAATTTCTGTGTTTCATCGTCAATGAGAAGGTCCAAGGGATACAGTAAACCTGGAGTGTCGCATCGGAATCTATAACTAGTGTCACAGGAATGGTTCAAAACATAGACAGTAAGAAGATTCACTCTTCGTGTACTTAAGTCGGCATTTTGCCATTTGTATTTAATTCCTATGCAATTTCTGTGTTTCATCGCCAATGAGAAGGTCCAAGGGATACAGTAAACCTGAAGTGAAGCATCGGAATCTATAACTAGTGTCACAGGAATGGTTCAAACATAGTCAGTAAGAAGAGTTAGTTCTCTTGTACTTAAGTCGGCATTGTGACTTTTCTACTTAATTTCGATGCAAATTCTGTGTTTCATCGTCAATAAGAAGGTCCAAGGTATACAGTAAACCTGGAGTGAAGCATCGGAATCTTTAACTAGTGTCAATGGAATGGTTCTAATCATAGGCAGTAAGAAGAGTCAGTCTTCTTGTACTTAAGTCGGCATTGTGCCTTTTCTATTTAAAGCCGATACAATTTCTGTGTTTCATCGTCAATGAGAAGGTCAGAGGGATACAGTAAACCTGAAGCCAAGCATCGGAATCTATAACTAGTGTCACAGGAATGGTTCAATACATAGTCAGTAAGAAGAGTCAGTCTTCTTGTACATAAGTCGGCATTGTGCCTTTTGTATTTAATTCCGATGCCATTTCTGTGTTTCATCGTCAATAAGAAGGTCAGGGGGATACAGTAAACCTGAAGTGAAGCATCGGAATCTATAACTAGTGTCACAGGAGTGGTTCAAAACATAGTCAGTAAGAAGAGTCAGTCTTCTTGTCCTTGAGTCGGCATTGTGTCTTTTGTATTTAATTCCGAAGCAATTTCTGTGTTTCATCGTCAATAAGAAGGTCCAAGGGATACAGTAAACCTGGAGTCAAGCATCGGATTCAATAACTAGTGTCCCTGTAATGGTTAGAAACATTGACTGTAAGAAGAGTCAGTCTTCTTGTACTTAAGTCGGCATTGTGCCTTTTGTATTTAATTCCGATGCACTTTCTGTGTTTCATCGTCAATACGAAGGTCACAGGGACACAGTAAACCTGAAGTGAAGCATCGGAATCTATAACTAGTGTCACTGGAATGTTACAAATTTTAGACAGTAAAAAGAGTCCGTCTTCTTGTACTTAAGTCGGCATTGTGCGTTTTGTATTTAATTCCGATGCAATTTCTGTGTTTCATCGTCAATAAGAAGGTCACAGGGATACAGTTAACCTGAAGTGAAGCATCGGAATCTATAACTAGTGTCATAGGAATGGTTCAAAGCATAGTCAGTATGAAGAGTCAGTCTTCTTGTCCTTAAGTCGGCATTGTGCATTTTGTATTTAATTCCGATGCAATTTCTGTGTTTCATCGGCAATAAGGTCAGAGGGATACAGTAAACCTGAAGTGAAGCATCGGAATCTAATACTAGTGTCACAGGAATTGTTCAAAACATAGACAGTAAGAAGAGTCAGTCTTCTTGTACTTAAGTCGGCATTGTGCCTTTTGTATTAACTTCCGATGCAATTTCTGTAATTCATCGTCAATGAGAAGGTCCAAGGGATACAGTAAACCTGGAGTGTCGCATCGGAATCTATAACTAGTGTCACTGGAATGGTTCAAAACATAGACAGTAAGAAGATTCACTCTTCGTGTACTTAAGTCGGCATTTTGCCATTTGTATTTAATTCCGATGCAATTTCTGTGTTTCATCGTCAATGAGAAGGTCCAAGGGATACAGTAAACCTGAAGTGAAGCATCGGAATCTATAACAAGTGTCACAGGAATGGTTCAAACATAGTCAGTATGAAGAGTCAGTCTTCTTGTACTTAAGTCGGCATTGTACCTTTTGTATTTAATTCCGCTGCAATATCTGTGTTTCATCGTCAATAAGAGGGTCCAAGGTAAACAGTAAACCTGAAGTGAAGCATCGGAATCTATAACTAGTGTCACAGGAATGGTTCAAAACATAGTAAGTAAGAAGAGTCAGTCTGCTTGTACTTAAGTCGGCATTGTGCCTTTTCTATTTAATTCCGATGCAATTTCTGTGTTTCATCGTTAATGAGAAAATCCAAGGGATACAGTAAACCTGGAGTGAAGCATCGGAATCTATGACTAGTGTCGCAAAAATGGTTCAAAGCATAGACAGTAAGAAGAGTCAGTCTTCTTGTACTTAAGTCGACATTGTGCCTTTTCTATTTAATTCCGATGCAATTTCTGTGTTTCATCGTCAAAAAGAAGGTCAGAGGGATACAATAAACCTGAAGTGAAGCATCGGAATCTCTAATTAGTGTCACAGGAATGGTTCAAAACAAAGTCAGTAAGAAGAGTCAGTCTTCTTGTCCTCAAGTCGGCACTGTGCCATTAGCATTTAATTCCGACGCAATTTCTGTGTTTCATCGTCAATACGAAGGTCCAAAGGATACATTAAACCTGGAGTGTAGCATCGGAATCTATAACTAGTGTCACAGGAATGGTTCAAAACATAGACAGTAAGAAGAGTCAGTCTTCTTTTACTTAAGTCGGCATTGTGCCTTTTGTATTAACTTCCGATGCAATTTCTGTGTTTCATCGTCAGTGAGAAGGTCCAAGGGATACAGTAAACCTGGAGTGTCGCATCGGAATCTATAACTATTGTCACAGGAATGGTTCAAAACATAGACAGTTAGAAGATTCACTCTTCGTGTACTTAAGTCGGCATTTTGACATTTGTATTTAATTCCGATGCAATTTCTGTGTTTCATCGTCAATGAGAAGGTCCAAGTGATACAGTAAACCTGAAGTGAGGCATCGGAATCTATAACTAGTGTCACAGGAATGGTTCAAACATAGTCAGTAAGAAGAGTCAGTCTTCTTGTACTTAAGTCGGCATTGTGCCTTTTCTACTTAATTCCGATGCAATTTCTGTGTTTCATCTTCAATGAGAAGGTCCAAGTGATACAGTAAACCTGAAGTGAAGCTTCGGAATCTATAACTAGTGTCACAGGAATGGTTCAAACATAGTCAGTAAGTAGATTCAGTCTTCTTGTACTTAAGTCGGCATTGTGCCTTTTCTATTTAAAGCCGATACAATTTCTGTGTTTCATCGTTAATGAGAAGGTCAGAGGGATACAGTAAACCTGAAGTGAAGCATCGGAATCTATAACTAGTGTCACAGGAATGGTTCAATACATAGTCAGTAAGAAGAGTCAGTCTTCTTGTACATAAGTCAGCATTGTGGCTTTTGTATTTAATTCCGATGCCATTTCTGTGTTTCATCGTCAATAAGAAGGTCAGAGGTATACAGTAAACCTGAAGTGAAGCATCGGAATCTATAACTAGTGTCACAGAAGTGGTTCAAAACAAAGTCAGTAAGAAGTGTCAGTCTTCTTGTACTTAAGTCGGCATTGTGCCTTTTGTATTTAATTCCGATGCAATTTCTGTGTTTCATCGTCAATAAGAAGGTCACAGGGATACAGTGAACCTGAAGTGTAGCATCGGAATTTATAACTAGTGTCACCGGAATGGTTCAAAACATAGTAAGTAAGAAGAGTCAGTCTGCTTGTACTTAAGTCGGCATTGTGCCTTTTCTATTTAATTCCGATGCAATTTCTGTGTTTCATCGTTAATAAGAAAATCCAAGGGATACAATAAACCTGAAGTGAAGCATCGGAATCTATAACTAGTGTCACAGGAATGGTTCAATACATAGTCAGTAAGAAGAGTCAGTCTTCTTGTACATAAGTCAGCATTGTGCCTATTGTATTTAATTCCGATGCCATTTCTGTGTTTCATCGTCAATAAGAAGGTCAGGGGGATACAGTAAACCTTAAGTGAAGCATCGGAATCTATAACTAGTGTCACAGGAGTGGTTCAAAACATAGTCAGTAAGAAGAGTCAGTCTTCTTGTCCTTGAGTCGGCATTGTGTCTTTTCTATTTAATTCCGATGCAATTTCTGTGTTTCATCGTCAATACGAAGGTCCAAAGGATACATGAAACCTGGAGTGTAGCATCGGAATCTATAACTAGTGTCACAGAAGTGGTTCAAAACATAGCCAGTAAGAAGAGTCAGTCTTCTTGTACTTAAGTCGGCATTGTGCCTTTTGTATTAACTTCCGATGCAATTTCTGTGTTTCATCGTCAATGAGAAATTCCAAGGGATACAGTAAACCTGGAGTGTCGCATCGGAATCTATAACTAGTGTCACAGGAATGGTTCAAAACATAGACAGTAAGAAGATTCACTCTTCGTGTACTTAAGTCGGCATTTTGCCATTTGTATTTAATTCCTATGCAATTTCTGTGTTTCATCGCCAATGAGAAGGTCCAAGGGATACAGTAAACCTGAAGTGAAGCATCGGAATCTATAACTAGTGTCACAGGAATGGTTCAAACATAGTCAGTAAGAAGAGTCAGTTCTCTTGTACTTAAGTCGGCATTGTGACTTTTCTACTTAATTTCGATGCAAATTCTGTGTTTCATCGTCAATAAGAAGGTCCAAGGTAGACAGTAATCCTGGAGTGAAGCATCGGAATCTTTAACTAGTGTCAATGGAATGGTTCTAATCATAGGCAGTAAGAAGAGTCAGTCTTCTTGTACTTAAGTCGGCATTGAGCCTTTTCTATTTAAAGCCGATACAATTTCTGTGTTTCATCGTCAATGAGAAGGTCAGAGGGATACAGTAAACCTGAAGCCAAGCATCGGAATCTATAACTAGTGTCACAGGAATGGTTCAATACATAGTCAGTAAGAAGAGTCAGTCTTCTAGTACATAAGTCGGCATTGTGCCTTTTGTATTTAATTCCGATGCCATTTCTGTGTTTCATCGTCAATACGAAGGTCAGGGGGATACAGTAAACCTGAAGTGAAGCATCGGAATCTATAACTAGTGTCACAGGAATGGTTCAATACATAGTCAGTAAGAAGAGTCAGTCTTCTAGTACATAAGTCGGCATTGTGCCTTTTGTATTTAATTCCGATGCCATTTCTGTGTTTCATCGTCAATAAGAAGGTCAGAGGGATACAATAAACCTGAAGTGAAGCATCGGAATCTCTAATTAGTGTCACAGGAATGGTTCAAAACAAAGTCAGTAAGAAGAGTCAGTCTTCTTGTCCTTAAGTCGGCATTGTGCCTTTAGCATTTAATTCCGACGCAATTTCTGTGTTTCATCGTCAATACGAAGGTACAAAGGATACATTAAACCTGGAGTGTAGCATCGGAATCTATAACTAGTGTCACAGGAATGGTTCAAAGCATAGACAGTAAGAAGAGTCAGTCTTCTTTTACTTAAGTCGGCATTGTGCCTTTTGTGTTAACTTCCGATGCAACTTCTGTGTTTCATCGTCAATGAGAAGGTCCAAGGGATACAGTAAACCTGGAGTGTCGCATCGGAATCTATAACTATTGTCACAGGAATGGTTCAAAACATAGACAGTAAGAAGATTCTCTCTTCGTGTACTTAAGTCGGCATTTTGACATTTGTATTTAATTCCGATGCAATTTCTGTGTTTCATCGTCAATGAGAAGGTCCAAGTGATACAGTAAACCTGAAGTGAAGCATCGGAATCTATAACTAGTGTCACAGGAATGGTTCAAACATAGCCAGTAAGAAGAGTCAGTCTTCTTGTACTTAAGTCGGCATTGTGCCTTTTCTACTTAATTCCGATGCAATTTCTGTGTTTCATCTTCAATGAGAAGGTCCAAGTGATACAGTAAACCTGAAGTGAAGCTTCGGAATCTATAACTAGTGTCACAGGAATGGTTCAAACATAGTCAGTAAGTAGAGTCAGTCTTCT
Organism: Schistocerca piceifrons; assembly: GCF_021461385.2. Taxonomy (NCBI): domain Eukaryota; kingdom Metazoa; phylum Arthropoda; class Insecta; order Orthoptera; family Acrididae; genus Schistocerca; species Schistocerca piceifrons. Next base: position 296,369 of record NW_025727941.1, read on the forward strand.
TGTACTTAAGTTGGCATTGTGCCTTTTCTATTTAAAGCCGATACAATTTCTGTGTTTCATCGTTAATGAGAAGGTCAGAGGGATACAGTAAACCTGAAGTGAAGCATCGGAATCTATAACTAGTGACACAGGCATGGTTCAATACATAGTCAGTAAGAAGAGTCAGTCTTCTTGTACATAAGTCGGCATTGTGACTTTTGTATTTAATTCCGAAGCCATTTCTGTGTTTCATCGTCAATAAGAAGGTCAGAGGTATACAGTAAACCTGAAGTGAAGCATCGGAATCTATAACTAGTGTCACAGAAGTGGTTCAAAACAAAGTCAGTAAGAAGTGTCAGTCTTCTTGTACTTAAGTCGGCATTGTGCCTTTTGTATTTAATTCCGATGCAATTTCTGTGTTTCTTCGTCAATAACAAGGTCCAAGGGATATAGTAAACCTGGAGTGAAGCATCGGAATCCAAAAGTAGTGACACAGGAATGGTTCAAAGCATAGACAGTAGGAAGAGTCACTCTTCTTGTACTTAAGTCGGCATTGTGCCTTTTGTATTAAATTCCGATGCAATTTCTCTGCTACATCGTCAACAAGAAGGACCAGGGGACACAGTAAACCTGAAGTGAAGTATCGGAATCTATAACTAGTGTGACAGGAATGGTTCAAAACATAGTCAGTAAGAAGGGTCAGTCTTCTTGTACTTAAGTCGGCATTGTGCCTTTTGTATTTAATTCCGATGCAATTTCTGTGTTTCATCGTCAATAAGAAGATCAGAGGGATACAGTAAACCTGAAGTGAAGCATCGGAATCCACAAATAGTGTCACAGGAATGGTTCAAAATATAGACAATAGTAAGAGTCAGTCTTCTTGTACTTAAGTCGGCATTGTGCCTTTTGTATTTAATTCCGATGCAATTTCTGTGTTTCATCGTCAATAAGAACGTCCAAGGGATACAGTAAACCTGGAGTGTAGCATCGGAATGTATAACTAATGTCACAGGAATGGTTCAAAACACAGACAGTAAGAAGAGTCAGTCTTCGTGTACTTAAGTCGGCATTTTGCCTATTGTATTTAATTCCGATGCAATTTCTGTGTTTCATCGTCAATAAGAAGGTCCAAGGGATACAGTAAACCTGAAGTGAAGCATCGGAATCCAAAACTAGTGTCACAGGAATGGTTCAAAGCATAGACAGTAGGAGGAGTTAGTCTTCTTGTACTTAAGTCGGCATTGTGCCTTTTGTATTTAATTCCGATGCAATTTCTGTGTTTCATCGTCAATAAGAAGGTCCAAGGTATACAGTAAACCTGAAGTGAAGCATCGGAATCTATAACTAGAGTCACAGGAATGGTTCAAAACATAGTCAGTAAGAAGAGTCAGTCTTCTTGTTCTTAAGTCGGCATTGTGCCTTTTGTAATTAATTCCAATGCAATTTCTGTATTTAATTCCGATGCAATTTCTGTGTTTCATCGTCAATAAGAAGGTCCAAGGTATACAGTAAACCTGAAGTGAAGCATCGGAATCTATAACTAGAGTCACAGGAATGGTTCAAAACATAGTCAGTAAGAAGAGTCAGTCTTCTTGTTCTTAAGTAGGCATTGTGCCTTTTGTAATTAATTCCAATGCAATTTCTGTATTTCATCGTCAATAAGAAGGTCCAGGGGATACAGTACACACAGAGTGAAGCATCGGAATCTATAACTAGTGACACAAGAATGGTTCAAAACATAGACAGTAAGAAGAGTCAGTCTTCTTGTTGTTAAGTCGGCATTGTGCATTTTCCATTTAATTCCGATGCAATTTCTGTGTTTCATCGTCAATAAGAAGGTCAGAGGGATACAATAAACCTGAAGTGAAGCATCGGAATCTATAATTAGTGTCTCAGGAATGGTTCAGAGCAAAGTCAGTAAGAAGAGTCAGTCTTCTTGTTCTTAAGCCGGCATTGTGCCTTTTCTATTTAATTCCGATGCAATTTCTGTGTTTCATCGGCAATAAGGTCAGAGGGATACAGTAAACCTGAAGTGAAGCGTCGGATTCTATAACTAGTGTCACAGGAATGGTTCAAAACTAAGACAGTAGGAAGAGTCAGTCTTCTTGTACTTAAGCCGGCATTGTGCCTTTTGTATTTAATTCCCATGCAATTTCTGAGTTTCATCGTCAATAAGAAGGTCAGAGGGATGCAGTTAACCTGAAGTGAAGCATCGGAATCCAAAACTAGTGTCACAGGAATGGTTCAAAGCATAGACAGTTGGAAGAGTCAGTCTTCTTGTACTTAAGTCGGCATTGTGCCTTTTGTATTTAATTCCGATGCAATTTCTGTGTTTCATCGTCAATAAGAAGGGCCAAGGTATACTGTAATCCTGAAGTGAAGCATCGGAATCTATAACTAGTGTCACAGGAATGGTTCAAAACATAGTCAGTAAGAAGAGTCAGTCTTCTTTTGCTTAAGTCGGCATTGTGCATTTTCTATTTAATTCCGATGCAATTTCTATATTTCATCGTCAATAAGAAGGTCCGAGGGATATAGTAAACCTGAAGTGAAGCATCGGAATCTATAACTAGTGTCACAGGAATGGTTCAAAGCATAGACAGTAAGAAGAGTGAGTCTTCTTGTACTTAAGTCGACATTGTGCCTTTTCTATTTAATTCCGATGCAATTTCTGTGTTTCATCGTCAATAAGAAGGTCCACGGTATACAGTAAACTTGAAGTAAAGCAACGGAATCCATAACTAGTGTCACAGGAATGGTTCAAACTATAATCAGTAAGAAGAGTCAGTCTTCCTGTACTTATGTCGGCATTGTGCCTTTTCTATTTAATTCCAATGCAATTTCTGTGTTTCATCGTCAATTAGAACGTCCAAGGGATACAGTAAACTTGGAGTGAAGCATCGGAATCTATAACTAGTGTGACAGAAATGGTTCAAAACATAGACAGTAAGGGGAGTCAGTCTTTTTGTACTTAAGTCGGCATTGTGCCTTTTGTATTTCATTCCGATGCAATTTCTGTGTTTCATCGTCAATAAGAAGGTCAGAGGGATACAGTAAACCCGAAGTGAAGCATCGGAATCTATAACTAGTGTCACAGAAATGGTTCAAAACATAGTCAGTAAGAAGAGTCAGTCTTCTTGTACTTAAGTCGGCATTGTGCCTTTTGTATTAACTTCCGATGCAATTTCTGTGTTTCATCGTCAATGAGAAGGTCCAAGGGATACAGTAAACCTGAAGTGAAGCATCGGAATCCAAAACTAGTGTCACAGGAATGGTTCAAAGCATAGACAGTAGGAGGAGTTAGTCTTCTTGTACTTAAGTCGGCATTGTGCCTTTTGTATTTAATTCCGATGCAATTTCTGTGTTTCATCGTCAATAAGAAGGTCCAAGGTATACAGTAAACCTGAAGTGAAGCATCGGAATCTATAACTAGAGTCACAGGAATGGTTCAAAACATAGTCAGTAAGAAGAGTCAGTCTTCTTGTTCTTAAGTCGGCATTGTGCCTTTTGTAATTAATTCCAATGCAATTTCTGTATTTAATTCCGATGCAATTTCTGTGTTTCATCGTCAATAAGAAGGTCCGAGGTATACAGTAAACCTGAAGTGAAGCATCGGAATCTATAACTAGAGTCACAGGAATGGTTCAAAACAT